>NW_028319145.1:691666-1037500 GCF_062004578.1 Staurois parvus
AGGGTGGGGGATAGTTTTATATTAATCTCCAGGCTGACCTCATACGTTTAGTTTCTTATCAGGAATTCACACCTCGCCTCTGGTAAGAAACGATTTGTTAAATTCAGCTTTATTTTATTTCACACTTGAAATTCCTGCCCCGGGGTGAGAGTGGACTTCTGCCACAGCGAGTTGTGCAGCCACCGCTACTTTTTTCATTGTCAATCTCCTCACTGTAACTCAGTTACTTCCTTTATTATATGGTAGGATAAGGTTATGCTCTCACCGCCCAGCAGATGATCACCTTGTATTTAGACCAAATGGTTGGCTTAATGGCATTTATTAAGGGTGCAGTCCAGTCACATTGGAGAAATTTAAAACTTAAACGCACTCATGGGGACGCAGCATAAAACAGCCCACAGACTTTGGACTCACAAATATTATCCAGACACTTTCAGGGTATAAACTACTGGAACTTTAGCTCAGCTTGTAAGGTGGTGTGATGACAACTTAAAAGAGCTCTTTTTAAAGAGATGTTGTCACTGGTCAGAATAAGTTGAGAGGCAAAGTGCTGCAGGTATGAGCTGCACAAATCTGCAGCAGCCTCCCAAACCCCACTGTCCTGGCCAAATAGCAGGCCATTCTGACTGGTGTTTAGCTCACATATGGGTAGTGCTACTAAGCCCCCCCCCACATTTTGCTATTAGACCATCACTATTATGGGCAGCTTCACAGCTTAATAGAGTGCATAGTTTACAGGAAGGGGTGGGCAAGCTTCAGGAAGTGTCAAAGTTTTGTCTATCAAAATGACTGAGGTCTGTGCATGACAGGAACATTTTGGAAGCTGCTGTAGGTATAATATGTACTTAGTGTCCCTGCACATTAGGTCTGCAGCAGTTTACCACCTTTTTTAAAAGATTATTTTTTATTAAATATCAATTACATACATGTATATTTAGCAGTTTCCATACAGCAAGCTCACAACAAGGATGTCATACAGGAACATAGAGGATGGATTATGGACAAGCCATCAGAGTATCCTGGACAAATGATCATCAGGCAACTGAGTGCATTGCAAAGATACAATTACTGACAGATTGTCACCTTTTGGAGTTGCAGTGGTTTGCCCCCATTAGACCTGCAGTGGTTTACACCCCTACGACCCACATTAGACCTGCAGTGGTTTGCCCTGAATAAACCTGTAGCAGTTTGGCCTCTTTTGACCCATCTTATTGCTGCAGCAGTTTGCCCCCATTTGATGTGCACATTAGACCTGCAATAGTTTGCTCTCTTTGCCATCATTGTTAAAGTTTATTTAATATAGTTTTAAAGTTCACTGTGGATATCATGTACTTGGCCCCACTGCAGAACTAATGGTGGCAGTATATTATTGGTACTTCTCCAACACTTTGGACAAAGTTGACCTGTATACATAATTGTAGATTGTTTGTTTGAGCAGGCCCCCCTAACATTCTGAATTTTGTGAATTGAATTGTAAATGTACTCACTCTCTTTTTTTTTGTAAAGTGCTGCACAAACTGTTGGTGCTATAAAAATCCTATAAAGTCAGAAAAAATCAGCGCTCAAGGGCATAGTAAATACTGGTGTCCAAGTAGAAAATCTATCCGGAATGTACTATAGGAAAGCCACACTATAATGGGCCCATAGATTTCCATAGAGTTTATTCTAAAGTATTAAAAACAGTATTATAATCAGAAATGTGCACTGTAAGTGGTATCAATTTACCAGACTCCGTAGCTGTGATTGAACATCTGCCGGCATCTTGTGGCCAACGTTGGGTTCCCTCCCAGAACTATTGTGATGTCAGTTCCGGTGCATCGCAGCACCCACTCCTGACAGATCATCGTCACATCCAGGTGAACGGTCCCCTGGACACCCTGACAAGTGGATCTTTGTTCATTAGTCCATCTAGGACTGGAAGATGTTCCATCACGGCCACGGAGTCTGGTAGATTGATATCGCTTACAGTGCACATCTCTTATGTTAATACTGGTTTTAATACTTTGGAATAAGCTGTATGGAAACCTATGAGTTCATTATAGTGTGGCTTTCCTATAGTACATTCTGGAAGGATTTTCTATTTGGACACCACTATTTACTATGCCCTTGAGCGCTGTTTTTTTCTGACTTTATATGCTGTCACTACTGTTCATAACGGTTGCTGGGGATTTATGATCACATACACTATCTGGGGCTTAAGGCTTGGAATTCTTTGTTAATATTCTATAAAAATTCTGTATAATAGTAATATTGATAAATGGGGACTGACATCTTTTAAAGTGTCAATCTGTCCCAAACTAGCAATTTTGGTTATAGGAGGAAGTGTTGGAGTCATTGCTATCAGAACAAGCCGGATTTGTCAGTGGTGGCAGGGTTTGGCAGACATATAGAGGCATCACTAGCTGCCTGCATTTTTATAGTTGAAGTATTTTTTTGAAGATAACAGAGTGCCTGTATATGCTAATTAAAATTGAACTTTGGAAAAAAAAGACCCTTGCAGTGGGATTCCAAAGTACTGCAAGAGTTAAATGCAAGGGGGAATAGAAAAGGTAATTATTCTCATCTTATCCCTCACTTCCCCAGAAGCCAGTACTCTTCTCCATGCTCCAATACTGCAAATTTTAGACATACCTTTGGCATTCTTACTTGCAATGTAGGATTGCTGGTCCTGTATTATATCTGATGACCTTGGCATGCTTCCAAATGACGGCATGGTGAAGAGAACAGATTTGAGGTAAAAGGCCAGCTTTGATGGAGTAAAGTGAGTATAGTTGTTTTATCTTCCCCTAGAGTCTAGACAAAGTGGGCATTTTGGGGAAAATAAGCCTCCGAAAGCTGAAGTTTCACTTTAACTTGTTTAGCTCTTCAGCATGTACAAAAAATAACAAATAATTCGGGGGTGGACTGACCCTCAAAATGTCTCTTTTTACTCCCAGTCCAGGCTTGTTCCAATTATAACAAAACATGATAAACCAGTCAATTAAGACTTAATTGAAATGAATGTGCCCAAAAGCTGACTACAATGTTTTTTTAAATATGAAATGACATTACTTTTCACTATTTGCTGCCTGGTTTGGTTTACCTTCAGTCTTGTAAAGCTTTGAGACTTAGCAGAAAATACTTCTTTGCTAGCAAGGAGTTAAAATGTGGATAGCAGCGCAGATATTTATGTGTGTTATTATCCTGCGAGGTGTTCAATATGAAAAGCCTCACTGCATTATTAGACGCGGCTGGACACCTTCCATTATTTACGGCTACACAACATTCCGTACAACTCCAACGATGTTCTGGAACCGGGGAGGCATTTCATTGGCATCGCCGCCTGCAGATACTTAATAGTCACTCTGTTTAAAGTCACAGTGAGCCATCTGGAATAAAAGAAGCATGTATGCTATCATCTGAAAGTGTAGTACACTGACCAATGTATCCTACTGTCCAGTGTGAGTACATTGTGGAAGGAAGGAAGCATATCTAGTGAGAAAGACATTAAAGCCTCATTTATCAAAGTGACTATGCAAAGAGCCAGAACTAAAATTACCAGCATTTAGCCCTGCTAGCTAGCTAATAAGACCCAAGTAAAACTTGCTTCTAACACAATAACAGGATTCTCAAATACATATGTTTGCTACTATATGTGGAAGCCAAACATGAGTTACAAAGTGCCTCTGAAGTGTGATTATTATTATACAGTATTTATATCGCGCCAAAAAGTTTGCTCAGCGCTGTACATTATAGTGGGAGACAGTACAGGAGACAATACAGTAACAATACAATACACGAGGGGTTCGAGGGCCCTGCTCCTTGGAGTTTACAATCTAGGAGATTATTGGTTTAATCTGTGAGATACCCGACACTTATACACATATACAGCTTTTGATGGACAGTGAGTTTTTCTAAATGCTACTCTGGGCCTCTTTTAATAAAACCAATTCTGAATTAGTTCTTGTGAGGGTATGAATATTTAGGCTTTAATTATGATGATGATCAGCACAGTGGCTAAATGGTTAGCACTTCCGCCTGGCAGTACTAGGGTCGTTGGTTCAAATCCCAGCCACGGCACCACCTGCCTGGAGTTTGTATGTTCTCCCTGTGCCTGCGTGGGTTTCCTCTGGGTACTCCGGTTTCCTCCCACACTCCAAAGACATGCTGGCAGGTTAATTGGATCCTGTCTAAATTGGCCCTAGTATGTGTATGTATGAATGTGAGTTAGAGACCTTAGATTGTACGCCCCTTGAGGGTTAGGGACTGATGTGAATGTACAATATATATGTGTAAAGCGCTGCGTAAATTGACAGCGCTATATAAGTACCTAAAATAAATAAATGATTGTCATTATTATTAATATTATAATGCAGAGTTTATATAGGGCCAACAGTTGGCACAGCACTTTACAAAGAAAAGTACAGCTGCAATACAATTAAATACAAGAGGATTAGAAACATTTTTGTGAGAAGATTATAAAAATGTTGCAGGCTGGGCCAAAGTAAGCCTATGGGTGTCTGCTCGCAGGCATTGCCAGCTGTTGTTGAGTGCTCTCTCCTCTCCCCTGTAGCCGGTGCTCATTGACACAGTAGATCATGTGACTGGACCAGAGTGACCTGCAAATAGGTAAGTACACAGATCTTTTTTACAAATGGTAGAGAGAATAGGTGTTAGGAGGAGATGGTCAGCATCTACAAAGATAAAAAAAAATTAATATGGTGTGGACTGACCCTTAAAATATCTGAGTCTGCTCATTGACACAGTAGATCATGTGACTGGACCAGAGTGACCTGAAAATAGGTAAGTACACAGATCTTTTTTACAAATGGTAGAGAGAATAGGTGTTAGGAGGAGATGGTCAGCATCTACAAAGATAAAAAATATTTAATATGGTGTGGACTGACCCTTACAATATCTGAATCTCTCTTTACACCAAGTCTAGCCTTGTTCTGTGCTAGACAGCAACAATGCTGACAGGTATTCTACTAACTATGCCTCACTTTAAAGTAGAAATAAAGGAAAAACTTCCTTTTGATTTTGGATAGCGTAAGGAAGGGTTATAACGTCTGTCAGTTTTTTTCTTTTTTGACATCTGTGATTTCCCTTCACCTTCTGTTCCATAGCCACAACTAGAAGTGGTAGAAAATCTCTCCAAAGTGAAGGAAATCCCTGATAGTCACCAGAACTAGTATTCCCATAGAAATAATTCTTTTCTATCCCTGTTCTGGTAACCATTCAAAATTTGGGAGTTTTTTCTGTAATAATGGTCACCTTAACAAACAGAGAGTATAAATCTTCCTAATGGGTCACAAACAGAAATAGAAACCTGACCAGTGTTCTAATTCTCAGTTATTCTTTAAACATCCATGGTCCATAAAAGGAATGCAAAAAACTACAGGACTCTGCTATATGAAACTGTTATGTACATTTAGAGGCTGGGAGAAAGTATGCAATGTTAGACAGTTGACAGGGCAGAAACTGAAGTACTGTAGGTGACTTCTTACCCATAAGCATCAGACAAAACATAAGTAAAGGTAAATATGAAGGGCAAATACTGTAAACATTTTTCTACATAGGTCTATACAGTTTATCAATAAAGTGGTTTTAGAGGCTGAAAGTTTTACATTCTATGCATGAAGGTAAAAAACCTTTTGTGTGCTGCTCCCCCCACAGCTCCCCCCCAATACTTGAGTCCCCTCTCGATCCAGTGATGTGCACGGGAGCCTCGGCTGTCCCAAGACTGCCTCTTTTCATTGGCTGAGACAGCAGCGGGAGTCATTGCATCCCACTGCTGTTAATGGCAGCCAGTGAGCCAATGAGGAGAGAGCGGGGGTGGGGCTGAGCCACGGCTCTATGTGTCTTATGGATGAATAGAGCAGGGCTCGGGAGGAAGCATGCACTAGTGCCCCCATAGAAAGTGCCTTGCTATTGGTGGCACTGGCCAAGGGGAGGGAGCAAGCAGCGCCAGCAGCAGTCTCAAGAAGAAGATCATTGAGGCTGCTCTGTGCAAAGCCATTGCATAGAGCAGGTAAGTATAACATGTTTTTTATTTTTAAAAAAAGGCAAACCTTTAATATCACTTTAAGACTCCCTGACTTTGAGACTAATTCCTGGATATTCACCATCCTCCTGCCCAATAAGGGTGCCTCTGATGAATAGTCAGGGCTTAGCCCTAGCAATACAGAACTCAAAGGGGTGAGGAAAAGAACATATTATAGGGACAAATGTTAAGGTGTCAACAAGATGGGAATTCCTCTCACTTCACTCCCTGTTGTGTCTCCATGACAGTGAAGATAAACCCATCCATCTGAACACATGGAGGATAAAATAATGTGATAGGGGTTTTAATCTTTCCCTGCTCTATCTAAAACTGAAAAGAATGTTGCTATGCTTAGCAAAGCTACATAGAGAAGGGTTTTCTGGTTAATAAATAGTGTGTAACAGCAGGTACCTTGTGATGCCAGCTCTTAGGATGTTCAATATTAAAAGAATAAAAGGGAGGATAGCGCCAAAATACTGTATATCCCCTTCTTACCCATCAGCATCAGCTCAAATATTAAACACTTTTATGAAAGCTTGGTTTCAGCTTTCATCTACAGCTTGGCATCTTTCTATAAATAAAGATATACTAGTTTAGGTGAAAATTATACAATCACTTTGGAAAGAACACATATGTGAGCTATGTGATGGTATTATATATTGACCTGGATCTTTTTTTTTTTAAATGAGTTTCTTTTTAAATCACAATGATGAGGAGCATCAGTTGAAGAGACCACAGCAGGACACAATGTTTGCCAATGCTTGTGCTGGATACGCTGTTTCTAGTTCATAAACCATACTTACTACACACCCCAGAGAGCCCCAGAAAACAACACAACGTCATGCTCCAGTGTTTTTCGTAAAGGGAAGACAGATGTTGTTCAGGCTTCAGCTAAATCAGAGCTGATTCTTCCTCTCTCGCCGCCTACAATGACCATCTGGGAAGTCACGACCAATTACGTACCAGCTTCGGTCAGCCGCCGATCTTCCTTTACTGCCCGTGTTTTTGTTCCACTGGAGGCTTTTAATACTTGTTTTTATCACCATCCATCAAATAATGTTCTTTATTGTTTTTGATGAATTATGCATGATGGGATACATTGTAACAGATGTAGTAGAGCATAAGGAAATGAGATGTAATCTATTAAAATGTAATATTATTAGCCAGATCCTTGTATCTGCATTTCCTCTCTTGTTAATCTCACCAAGAGATCTATACAACACGTGTGTTCCAAAATACATTCCACTGGTTTACAGTAATATGGGGACTAGTGTTTATTGTCTTCTTCTAATTCTTGGACCTCTATGTTAATTTTGAATAGTGATATAGACCTACTGGGAAATAAAGATTGTATTGATCAAGTCAAGTTATTTTAAATGTTATGATGTAAAGCTAACAAGAAGGCATGCTGACTGGCCATTGGAAGAAAGACAACTTTTCAGGAAAACATAGAAATATACGTTTCATTTAAGGCATAACTAATATCAAGAACAAAAATATAATATATTGCAGCTTACCAGTCCTTAGATGCGGTGGCTGTTTTAGATTTCATTGTTCAGCAAGTATAGAAAATATCTATTGATCTTGCCAAAATTGCAGTTTCCTTGTCACTTCTTGTGAGATGAACTGGAAGCAAAAACAATGCTATTTTTCTTGTGTAAACTACTACTCACACGAATGTAATATGTAGTGGAGGTGAATAAAAAACGACTTCTTAATAAGTGATTGAACAGTACTGATTGGCATATTCAAGGCTTTGCATATCTTTTTATGTCCTTTTCCATCTTTATAAAGTTTCATTACCTTGTTACACAGGTCTTTTGACAGTTCTTTTCTGCTCCCCATGGCTCGGTATCTAGTCTGCTCAGTGTATCTACGTGAGAACTAACTCATTGACTATTTATACACAGACACTAATTGCAATTTAAAAAGCCACAGATGTAGGAAATTAACCTTTAATTGCTATTTTAACCCGTGTGTGTCACCTTGTGTGTCTGTACCAAGGCCAAACATTCCAGGGGAGGGAAACTTTTGATCCGGGCCATTTTGATGATTTCTGCTATAATTATAATTTAAAAAGGAGCCAAACAACTATGTGATAATAAATGGCTTCAAATTATCACTATCCTTAAATAAAAGACAGTTTTTTAGCATGATCAGTCATATGTTCAATATTGATGCCAAAATTCCACAATTTCAGCCAGGGTGTGCAAACTTTTGAGCACAACTGTATGTACAGCTTTCTTACACGGCTAGTCAGTGTAGGTGTTAGGAAGAGGAAGGGAGCAGTTTTAAGACTAGTTAGGTTTATCTCAGAATTCTACTCTAAGTTTGTTTTGGGTTTAGATACAGTTTAAATGAAAAAATAACTAAAGGGTAACTATAATATATTTTCAGAAGTATACATTTTGAGTTGTTATGGTAATGTTTGCCTGAAAGTTTTTTTTCGTTTAACTATCCTCAGATTTTCCATGCAGTATTCCATATTTTGATTATGTTGTTTCAATAATGGTTTTGTAAAGGCTCCATCTAGTGTTCACCTGCAGGACACCATTTCACCCGCTGCATTTTGGTCTTAATTTGGGAACTGGATCCTCTTTTGCTAACCTATGAGCAGGGGCGGACTGACAAGTCATGGGGCCCCCGGGCAATAGGAGATCATGGGGCCCCTGTGTCCTTGCCCAAACTCAAAAAAGCCTATGAAAAAGGTACCAGGGGCATCTCATGGGGCCCCCTACTGACCCCGGGCCCTCGGGCAGTGCCCGAGTTTCCAAATGGTAAGTCCGCCACTGCCTATGAGTAAGACAGGAGAAGAATTCCTGGGGTCAAAGGGGACCAGTTTTTGGCACAGTATGTAACACTCCTCTGCTTTTGCATAGGACATTTCCTTGTTTTCCTGGTCCTAACCTGGTTTAGATTATCATAATGATGTGAAAAATAACCTATTATTAAGAAAGAACCTGGCAACCAATAATTATGCAGGGAAAAGTTGCCTCTGCCACCTCTAGGCATGTGCCTTCTGTGCCCGATTGTATTCCCACACACGCCCACTGCAGCTTCCTTGCTACCAAACCCCAAAGCTTGTTGAATAAAGGTCTTAGTGATAAGAGGACTACAGCTACCATGGAGGCTTTGATGTGCTGAGCTGTCCGGCACATGTGTGAGGAGTTTAGTAGAATCTGGATTACACAGAACTTGGATTAAGGTAAACTGGGTGGATTTTATTATATGTACACAGTTCAACAATAAAATGACTACAGATTCTCTTTCAAGAAAACCAACATGTACCCTTGATACTCTGTAAGTGAATCCCTTGATCAACAGTGCCAGTTATCACCAATTTATACAGCCGTATGAAGAAAGAACTATTGTTATGATGTGTTTTTTTCTTTTTTGTTAACAGATCCTTTGGAGTACTATACACCTAAGTACCACAAAGGTGGAAAACATGGCTCTTAATTTCTGTCTTCACATAACTATAAATGTCTTTAAAGAAATGCTCTGACGTCTTTAAGAGAATGGCTCATTGTAGAACTAGAACATTGTGAAATGAAAATGCTTTTATTCATGTTTCAATCAAATTTCCTTGATCTCTTCCACTTGACCCAGTAAGTGAAATATAATATAACTCACACAGTGAACTGCAAATACCATTAACTTCTCTACTTGTAAGAAACAGGGAAGTACGCAAGGAAATGTGAGGATGGGGTTCATCTTTAATGATTCTTTTCAAGCTGGATGTGAAACCAGTCTAAAGAAAGGTGTAATGTATGTTGCTGCAGCACATGCCAGTGTGGTGGGGCCATTCATTTTAAATGACTGCCCAATGCACTAGGGCAGGGGTCCCTAAACTTTGGCCGAATCCAGCAGGTGCAAGATCTTGTCTGGCCCTCTGATGTAAGGGGGGGCACTGATGGGGACCATGATGTAAGGGGGGACTCTGATGGGGACCATGATGTACAGTAAGTGGGGTGCTTTGCTCTAAGGAGGACTCTGATAGGAACTCTTTTATAAGTGGGCTCTGTTGGGAAGCAAATCACCACAATGCAATGTTTTGGTACATTGTCAGCTTATTCATTTCAAAAGGGCTGCTTTAACACTAAGCATGTGAATGCACTAAAAATGTGTGTTATCGCATTGGGAAAGCATGAACCGAGCCTTAATGTTTTGTTTGTCAGCTTCTAAATTTTTGTGTTGCTGTCATGAGTGTATTTACCAGTCCATGAGGTTAAGGAGGAAGGATATAGGTTGCCCCTTCCTATTTACTAGCTGCTTTCTGGTGGATTTTGTTCTGTAAAGAAGAAAGTGTCAGGACTCCTTTCTATCGGTTTGCCTGGTGTTTTATGCTGTTTGATTTTTTTAGTACTTTTATTCTAGTGACTAAAAACGAAGCTCCAAGGGCAGAACAGGACCAGTGAAGGTTGTCACATATGAGATAAGAAGGCCTCACTTTAGACTCTTATGTCAGGGCCTCAGGCTTTCAGTTAAAGCCCAATTGAGTTTTTAGTCCACACTAACTAAATAACATTCCAAGTGCATCAAAACAAAAAGTGTGCAAAGACTTATGGTTCATTTTCTGTAAAAATCAGCCGCAGAGCAGAAAAGACTTTTCCCACAAAGCCAGATCAGGAGTACGCCTCTCAAGATTTGTAGATCCAAATCTCGTATGTTAGGTAAAAAAGAAGATCAACTTCCATTAATAAAGAACTGCATTGGCAATACTGTATAGCAATAGGAAAGTAGCAGATAACTATTCTTGGCTAACAGTTACATTTGTCTAGTATGATGTCACCATGCCTGTTACCACACGATACCACATGAGAACCTAGTATTCGGAAGCACTGCCTGTATTTGTATTCACTAAAATGTATTCCGTTACCCAGTTAAAGCTGACATTTTTATATTTATGAGAATTCTTTTCTGCAATAATCACTTTGTTCTAATCTCTCTCTCTGTCTCTCTATCTGTAACTTCACATTTTAATAAGTTCTAAGTGTTTTGAAATAATTCAGAGGGATCCTATAAATTGTATTCTCCTATTCTTTGTCATTCATTGGTTTAGAGCTGATTCACACATATGCGTTGCAGATTGAAGCTCAGGTTTCACAGCTAATTGATACAGTAGTTGTACAGTGGTTCATGTCAGGTTTACATCAGGTTCAGGACAGGATATCCTTATCACACATATGTGGTTTTGAAACAGTTCCCATAGAAGTCAATAGCCTGAACCTCAAGGCACTGCTCAGAAATCGTACATGACTCTTTTTCAAACCGCACTGAATCTGCACTGCCACTGCACTGGACATATAGGCACCCTAGGAATCAATGTGATTTCACATGCCATGCAGATTGGATATGGTTCAAACCACATCCAATCCCCATATATGTGAACCAGCACTTATGGTTCTGCATTTTTAATGGATTATTTGAACGTCATATACACCTAACTTTGGTCACTCTCTAAGTCTGAAAGTCTGGATTGGGCTCAGAGAGGTTGATTTAAGGTCTAGGGTTGATTTAGGGTTTAGGGTCATGTGACCGCCGTGATTGGCTGTCACAGCGGTCACATGACCAGAATGTTCTCGATTGAAAGAAGCCTCTCTTTGAGGCACCGGTAAATGTGCCAGGAGTGTGCAGGGTGTGTGCTCTCGGCACATGTTTGTTTACATTGAGTACGCAAATATGCTGCCTCTTGGTGTCAAGGCTCAGCTACTGAGTGGCCGCATATTTGTGTATCATAGGCACCATGGAGTAAAAGGGTAGTCTCTTTGGCAAGATCAACAGGTACTTCCTGTGCACAAAAAAGGTCTTTTCCTGAAAAATGAAAAACAAAACAAAAAAAATGCAGATACCGCATTTAAGGACTGTTTGTTACATTTTATTCTTGTGTTTAGGCATAGTGCAATATGTTTCAAATTTGCTAGAGTAGCCCATGGTTTTTATTTGTGCAGTACACCCTCTATATTGTTTTTTACATTGGTGGAATGAGGAGTCTGAGCCAAGGTTGTGTCGGCTTTGTCCATGCAGACATCAATTAGACTCAGACTGTTCATTCCAGAAAGTGATATTATCTATAGAGGTACCATGCTGGTAAACCCTATCAATACAGTGCATTCATATTTTGTAAGAATATAAAAGATTCAAGGCCTGGAAGATACATTTCTATCATTTTTTACTTCACGCCTTTGTGCATATCATCAGAAATTGGCACAAAACATCTTACTCCCACTAATAGGACAACTCCTGGGTGGCTGAAAGAATTTGACTAGTGCTCGGCGCTCAAGGCTAAAATGCCATTAATTAGCATCTGAGAAGTTAACAATTAGCTTTCTTTTACCCAACATTATAATTAACAAGATTCGAGAGAATGTTGTTAATTTAAAAGTGGCTCATCGCTGGAGTACTTAAACTTTCCAGTTGATAAATGATTGCGCTGAAAAAAATGCACAATACACTCATGTTGTAGGGATACATTAGACAGAACACAAAAGTATTAGTTCTTGCATTAGAAAATATGCACAGCTTTGAATATAAAGTACTTATTAATTAAGGATTGCTTACTTACAAGTACACCTGGAATTCTCAGCATTTACATTTCAAAGATTGCTTTTTAAACAATTTAAAGCAATATTAAACCCAAGACCAACAATTTTAAATATTGCTTTTTACAAATCCTTAGACATGGTGACTGTATTAGTTTTCATGTTTAGGCTTTCCCCCCTCTGCTTTCACCTGCTGATCTGGGCGTGAGTATCGTTGGGTATTGTAGTTAGTTTCTAGCGCACCATAATGCCCATCATTCTCTGTTTCACTGCAACAAAATACATAGTAGATTGTTTCATATAGTATTCACCTTAAATGATAGTTGTGTCCCTATCATGTACTGAAAGGATTGTGTTACAGGGAGGCTTTTGTTGGGTTGCAGACCCAAGCCCCTGTACAACAATACAAAGTTGATATTAGTATTGGTATAATTATTATTATTTTCTGACAAGTAAATAGCAATTATTATAATTTAATATTGACTAATATTTATCCTGCCTTGGAGTCTTCATTGTAGAATGCTTGGCAGAAACATACAGTTCAGTCCTTAAGCCAAATCTGTCCTGTGTGAAACAAAATATGATTTTATAAAGCAGATTATAGCGGTGGACATGTAATTTTAATAATTCTGCTATTACCAGTTAATTTGATTCCCTCCTTTTTATGTTCACCTAGCAGAAACTGCATGAGCACTTTGTGTTTGGTGATTTAAAATGGCTATGAATGGCTATGCTCACAGAGAATGTTTTAACTACATTGTAACCCAAACTTTTGCAAACTTGCAAGAAACAAATCACTATTAATTAATGAACTGCTGCACATCCAAGTGCTCTGCTTTTGTTCCCCTGTGACCACATTTTTTTTATTTTGTTGCAAATAGTATTTGGAAATAAACTTTTGACAGAATAAAGGATTAGTATATTTTATTCATAAATTGCCATACTACACAGCTGAATTGCAATAAATTATAAATGGCCTTGGAGAGGAACAAGTTCAGAGATCTGACTCATAAGGCAAAGAGGGCCCTGTCCATATGAGTTCACAAAAAGTGAGATATGTTAACATTGGACACCACTGTGGGTTAGTGGTTAGTATCGTTGCTTTGCAGCACTGGGATTTCTGGTTTAGGTCCTGGTCAGGACACTGTATGATCGAGTTTGTATTAACCGCCCCCCCCCCCCCTTCGGTTGGGTGAGTTTCCTCCCACCCGCCAGAGACATGCCAGATTGGCCCTAGTGTGTGTATGTGAGATATGGACGTTGGATTGTAAACTCCTTAAAAGCAGGGACTGATGTGAATGTACATTTTTGGTACTAGATAAAAACCTGTAAAAATATTAATAATTAGACAGATAATTATTTGGGTGTTGTTTTTAGGTTTAAGTGACAGAAGTCAATGTGGGGGGCAGGTTTCCTTAAGGTTAGTTTCTGCTTTAAAGGTACATTCCTGCCAAAAGTGCTAATTTCACTATAAAATACATGCAGGAAAGCTTTTTTGCTACTTTTGAATCAAACCACACTATGTTCTTTTGTTATTTATATGGCGACTCTGAAACACTTCTACTGGTTGTGACGGGACTGCCTCTCACATAATAAGTCAGGTTTAAAAAAAGACACACGTTTATCTAGTTCAACCAATAAAAAAATAAACTTAATATACAGAACCCTTT
This sequence comes from Staurois parvus, assembly GCF_062004578.1. Taxonomy (NCBI): domain Eukaryota; kingdom Metazoa; phylum Chordata; class Amphibia; order Anura; family Ranidae; genus Staurois; species Staurois parvus. The sequence continues at coordinate 705,901 of NW_028319145.1, forward strand.
AACCACAGTTGATCCAGAGGAATGCAAAGAACACCTTAAAGCATGATCCATTTCTCTGCAACAGGGGGGAAAATCCTTCTCCAATTGGATATTCCCCGGGTCAACAATCTCTGGTGTTATTACCGGTACTTTGTAAATTTTGTGCATTTGGAATGCATCCAGCATTTTTTTTTAACAACCCACAGAGCTGGAAAGTGTAAATGTAAAGAACATGCAGTACCTAGAATGTTCCCAGAACCATCAACTAGAATTATGAATTGGATTAGTAATTCAGGAAGCAAAAAGAAATAGGAAGTTACACAAGATAGGCCTCAGAAAGGACGCTCCCACTGAACATATAAAGTAATGCATGTGCATTATAGAGAAAATAAAACTGATTTTGAATTGAAATTGAATTGATTTCTGACTTTAGCAAAGTTAATGTTTTTTATTGGATAACATTAGATTGTTACTGAAATATTTGATGATGGTGCCTGGTATTGTTCTGTAAAAGGGCTTTTTAACACAGGCATTAAAAATCGTTGGTTAAGTCATGTTTTTAACATTTCCCGAATACTTTTTTGCTGCCACTCAAAATTGTTAAAATAGGGAGCAGAAAGTGCAGCACTAATGTTGCCTTGCATAACCAGTTGAAATCTCACAGACTTTTTTCTCTTCATGCCCATGAATCATCATATTTAAAGGAGAAGTATAGCCAAAGCTCTTGAGTGCACTTCGTTCTACACCACTGTGACGTGTTTTCAGCCGGCAGCGGGCTAAAGCCCACTGTTGGCTGATGTCACAGAGCCAGTCCAGGCTCTGGAAAGATCCCAACTAGACTGGCTGCTGGCTCAGCCTGGCAGCTGAAAGCCCAAGACAGCCACTCCCTCCCCCTCCACAGCCCAGTGCTCCAGGGAGCACTGGATGGGCAGGGCAGAGAGCCGGTGACTGACAGTCACCACTCTCTGCAAAATGAAGACAGAGAACTGAGTGATCAGCGGACCTTGATGGCTCAATTCTTAGTCTTAGAAGCGGCTGGGGACAGGTGCAGCATCAGACTGATGCTGCATCCCCCTAGGCGAGTATGATTGTTGTTGTTTTTTTAACCATACTTCTCTTTTAATGATTTTATTGTACTTTTACTACTCTAAATGCCTTTTTTTCTTATTGAATTTTCTCCCCTCCCACTCCAGTGCTCTGGGTTGGCATAGGTGTATAAAGGTCAAACCCCACATCACAAGCATTCTTATGTACACTGCTAGTGCTGAGGAAGAGAGGACACGTCTGACTAGGTATGTTAGACTAGGGTGTGCACGTGACGTGACAGCTCAATCAAACGTTGGTGCCTGTTGGACTGCATAGTCTTATATGAAAATGATGAGTGTTTGGCTCTACTAATAATCTGGATGTTGAATTAGTAGAAGCATGCTAACTAATCAGTGAACTGCTGCATTACCAAGCACCTTTTTTTGCTGACATACTCCTTTTTGAAGATCCAAGTATCGATTATGGATAGGTAAGGGTGTTTAGGCAGAGAAGAAAGAGACAGTCCCTTTATATGTGAGCTTGTTCTTACTGCAATCCCATTCCTTCTTCTGTAGCTAGTAACAGTCTTTTTTCTGTTCTTCGTGCATCCTGCTCCTATCTCAGCATTAAATGTATTTGTAAAGCACAGTCAGGAGATAGCAGAAATAAAATAATCCCAGATATTAAATCCCTCTCTCCGGTATTGGCTGGAACGATGAACACAAGTCACCTGTGTACGCTTCGCTTAGCAGAGATTTAAATCACTGTGTTTTCCTGTGAATGTCCCGCACTGGGAGATGTCATATCAGGTTTGATTAAATGACGAAGGAGAACATGTTACACTTCATTACACAGCAGCTTTTCTTCAGGGGGCTCGTGGGCTGAAATTAAAACGAGCTGCGGTACACAGAAAAACAGCTAGTTCCCATCTTAAGACTCAAGGCATTTTAGGGTAAAGATTATGATTCTAGATGTGCAGAATGGCAGGGGGTGGTGTAGAGCAGCACTAGGCATTACATCAATCCACCTTTATTGTTCATTTCATCATATTTCAAACTGTATAATGTTACAGTTTTTACTTTCATCAAAGAATGGACCAGTTCTCGTTTATTCTTGTTGTGAGCTTTGCATTAGGGTTCTACTGCGAAGTGTCCAAGCCAGCACAAAGGATGCATAAGAGGCATCATTTTGCGCAACACCTGCCCACCTATTATGCATGGGGCATGCTTCACTGTGTGGCGTTCTGTAGCATGCTAGTATTCTGCTGCTAGATGCCCAATCTGGTACATATACAAAGGGACAGTAAGTATTAAAGAAGTACTAAAGGCATGTTTGATAGAGTAAGGGAGAGTTATAACCACTGACAGCTTTTTTTGCCACCTGTGTCCCATTGGGGAGTTTTCCCTTCACAGCCTATCCCAAACATGCAACATTCTCTGTTTTCACTGTTTTGTCTGTATGGGGCAGTCTCTCCTGTAATTTGCTGTCTGAGGCAATCACTTTGTACGGTAAAGTTTTTGGCTTTCCCTTTTTTTAGTGTGGCATTGCTAAAAGTAGGTTTTAGGTTGGGTTACAGGTGGAGAGTTTAAAGGCTGGATATGAGTTTGTGGATCCAGACATGAGGGTCTTCACTTTGAATTCTCCTTTACTAATTAAGCACCATATTATTAAGATCATTGCCACATCTCCTGTAATACTATTAATCTGCCATTGCATTATTCCCATCCCTTTCTTTCTACCATTTTCTTTCACTTCCACTTATCTATATTAGGCTATTTTTTTACATATTTTGTTATACTTTCTTGGGCAGCTATAATGAAAAAGGACCTTTAGTATGCCTGCGTTTTAATGTCTTCTTTTTACAGATAATGATTTTACATACAAATGCCTTCAAAGAACCCATTTGGTCTGATTTACTAAAGGCAAATAGTAATTGCACATTGCAAGTGCAGTTGCTCTTTTCAAGGGCATTTGCTCCAGAACTTAATAAATGAGGGGAAGCTCTGCAGACTTCCATCATCCAATCATGTGTAAGCAAAATGCTGTTTTTATTTTCCTTGCATGTGATTGGGTATTCTTTGCAAAGTGAAGCTTTGCTTCATTTGCTAAGCTCTAGAGCAAATTCCCTTTCAGAGTGCAACTACAGTCTATTTGCCTTTAGTAAATCAGCCCAATGGTTTAAGCTGTTTGCCTTGATTTTTGAAAAGGGACTAGGTGTATGGTGTAATGACATGCAAGCTAGCAGGCAGCCCTGCTGGGCCTATCATGCACATACAGTATGTATTATGTCATTGATCAGCTTATTTGCTTTGACACAGTGATTTAGTTGTGCAGGCCCTTGTGTTGCATATACAATACATTGCCCCAATTTTATTAAAATCAATATAACTCAACGTGTTTCAGAGCGTTCGTTGAATGCATTTCAACTGTGTATTTCTTTGAATTTCCACTTGAGTATGGAAGGGCATTTATCTAAAGATGGTGCAGAGTGCAAGTTTAGGTGGCTCACCTACTCACGTGAAGCTGCCTACTTGTTTTTTTTTGCTATGTAGTGTAGCACTGGCTGACCTTGTAAAAACTCCTTTCCAGATGGATCATTGATACTAATTATTGTCGTCAGTGAGAAAACGAAGGTCCTATTTGATTGCAGAAAAAAGAGCCATATAAACTAAACAAAACAGAACACAATCTTTACGAAGAGAAGAAGAGCATTAAAAGCTAGGCGTGCTGAAAGCCTATTTTCTGAGATAGCTGTCCTTTATTGACAGATGTTATTACTGGTTTTAGTGCATTCCATCCCCAATTAAATTATCTTGTAATAACTACAACTGAAAGGTACATGTTAAATCTGATGCCGACACATTTGTCAGAATAACACATTCTCTTTTTGCGCTTTGTCGATGATTAGAAAAATTGACTATAAAAGAAAACTTTCCATAGCAAGAAATCTGTTGGAGGAACTCATGCAAGGAGCCATTATGTTGTAACGTTACCATTTAGCAAGTTATCACTGAATTGCTAAAAACTTTAACCACTTCCCGTCCACCCTATAGCAGAAATACTGTTAGAGGGCAAGCAGGGGTGCACAAAATCATGCATATACATGTACATGTAAGGGGGGCACACAAGTCGCGCGCGTGCCCTACCTGTGCTACCGTTCGCAGCCGTGGCTGTAGAAAAACCGGGCCCCAGCCGGTAATTACTCGCAGGCGCCTGGTGATTTCCGACACTCACCAACTGGAAGGAGGACTGTTTTGTTTACTAACAGTCCTCCTCCCTGTCAGCTTGGGCACACTGCACAGCTCAGCCATCCAAAGCAGTGTGCTTACAGTGAAACATACCCGTAGTAAAACAATCCCTGCACATAGTTAACCCTTTGATCACCCCTCATGTTAAGCCCGCCCAGTGCCAATAGTACAGTGTCAGTGGTTTTTTTTTAGCACTGATCACTGCAGTGGTGTCACTAGGGATGTCAGTGACACCAAGTCATTTCCCCCAGTGTCAGAATGTCTGCCGCAGTCCCACTATAAGTCGCTGATCACTGCCATTACTAGTAAAAATTAAAAAAAATCCCAGTATATATACCACCATTTGTAAACGCTATAACTTTCATGTAACCAATTAATTTACACATATTGGGATTTTTTTTAGCAAAGACATGTCACAGAATATATTTTGACGTAAATTTATGATGAAATTTGATTGTTTACATTTTTTTACTGGACATGTTTAATAGCAAAAAGTCAAAAATATTGATTTTTTTTCAAACTTTTCAGTCTTTTGTTTTTATAGCACAAAAAAAAAAACGCACGGGCGTTCAAATACCATCAAAAGAAAGCTCAATTCATGGGAAAAAAGGACATAAATATAATTTGGGTTCAGTGTTGCACGACCGCGCAATTGTCAGTTAAAGTAATGCAGTGCCGTACCGCAAAAATGGCCTGCTCGGGGGGGGGGGGGTGTAAATCCTCAGGAGGCAAAACCAGCACACTTACAAGATATTTGTGGACCATGCCTAGGGCAATCTTCTTCTAGAGCAGTGGTTCCTAACCTTCTTTGAGTCATGGACTCCTTTAAGAATCCTATGATTCCCAGAAATATTCACATAAACCCAACCCTATTTTATTGAAATGTGATTTTCTCATACTTATGTGACATGCACAAAGTTTAAATAAAGTAAACGATCTTAACAAAAAACTTTCTCCCTTTCAAGCAAGTAGACCTGCTACTATTACTAATACAACTAAAAGTAGTACTACTACTGCTACTACTACTAGAAAAGGAGGATTAGCACTTGCTATTATGGAGTGGTACAAGATGTGATTGTGCAGAGAACAATGTTAAAAAAACATGGGCCAACAACGAGTCAAGAAATGGTTAGTGGTCGGCGCTATCAGCAGTGGCAGGATACATTTTCTTTCATTTATATCAATGGGATTGGACAATATCAATTGATTTGGACAAGGGTGAAGATTCTATAGTGAAGGTCAATGTTATTTTTAGCTGAACCTGCTGGACCCCTTAAAACCCATGCATAGACCACTTAGGGGTCCATGGACCCCATGTTAAGAACCTCCATTCTAGAGGCTATTCAGAATTTCTCTGTGTATGCTAGATTTTTATACCCCAGCACATTATGGCTGAAAAGCAATCTCAGATCAAAGGATGCATCACATACCTGTATGAGGAGCCAGAGATGATGAAGGTGGCCTTTAGCACAATTCCTGTCCAAGAACCCCAGAATTTTGGGAAAGGGGCTGCAAGGGCAAAGGAAGGGTGCGGGTGCCAAGAAGCTAAACATGAAGACTTGAACTTGGGTGTGCTGGTATCAAGCAAGCAAAAGCACAATGGAGAGTGCACCCAGAATACACATGCAGTAGTGAACATAGCTGGGTGACAAGCTGAGTACAGTAACTGAGGCAGCAAATCGTGAGCAGGGTCAAGGTCAAGGACGAGCAGAGGTTGTACAGAATCAATAGGCAAAGTCTTGGACAGAAGTCCAGGCCAAGATCTGTAACAAAGATAGGCAGCAAACATAGACAGAAAAGGGTAATCAATGCAAGTTAGAAGAAAGCAGAGTCAATAACAAGATCAAGCAGGTTAAGGATCATGAGTAACAGGTAAGTATGCACATGAGTCTAGCATGACTTTTTTGATGGCTGACATGATGTTCCTGACAAGTTCCTGACAAGATGCCTGTGACCAATAAATGCCATGAGCACAACAGATATTGTAATCTAATCTTCGATGATTGTGTGGTTAATAACAGTGTTGAAATCCCCCACTTCTACTATAAGTTCATAAAGGGAATGGGTAATCATTGACTCATAATAAAACCAAACAGTCCAGTGTGTTCTAATTGGAGAAGACCAGTGCATGTGCATGTTTCCAAATGCAGTCATTGCCAGACATGGATTTGCAACTAGTGTGTGCGTAATTGCCTGTGCACTCTTGGCACTAGCTTTGGTGCCAAAATGCCTATTTAAACTGGAATGTGGCATGGACAGAGTTGTGTTTAGCTAGTTTTTATTTACCTGTGACTTGAACTGATATGTTTGCCTTCCTGTATACAACTCGGCTTGCCTTTGACCTGTCTCTGGATTCTTGTCTGCTCATTGTGACCTTGAACTATGGCCTACATAATGGCACTGCCTCTGCCGTATGTTCCTGTGCCTTGCTTTTTCTGACTTTGGCTTGTATCATGACACTGTCCATACCTTCCAATTCAGTGCTTTCCCACCTGACTGTTTTCAACCTTTGGCTTGTGTCCTGGCTTGGTTCCTGTCTACCGATTGGGTGCTACCATGTCTCTGCTTCTCTTTCTTATCATTCTTGCACTGCGACATCAGCCCTCATGTGTGTCCTCACATCTCCCGTCCCTACTACCAGTGATGTTGGACAAGAGGTGCAAGAGAAGCCCCCTTTTCAGCTTGATCTCCACCAGGTACATGACACATATGTTAGAACACTTATACTTATTAATTTATGTAATATTTAACAGTTAGGGGAAGTTTTAATGGATTGAGTCAATTTTTTTTAAAGCTCATACATTTTTAAACTATTATTTTACAGCCTATTCACACCAATACATTGTAGCAAAGCTTGCATGTTTAATGTTTGGGATTTGCATGTTTGACATCCATTGAATGGACTGCCTATACACCACATTGAGCTAAAAATAGGACATGCATCAAAATGCAAGTACAGCGTGATGTGGTGCTTAAGTGAGTTTGCGTGCCAGCAGGGTGTTTTTTAACCCAGAAGAATGGTGGCTTTGGATTGCAGTATGGTGGCAAGTATGACAGCAAAGGCTACTTTTTTGTTTAATCAAGGACTGGAAAGTTATTTTTTAAATTTTCCTTCAAAGCTTGAATTTGGCCTTAATATGCTATTAGCAAAATGTACCATCATGAATTCATATATAAAGAGCTGCTCCTATGAATAACCATTCTTAAAAGCTAGTTTTTTGCCATTTAGAAAAAAAACAAAGAGAAAAAGACATATCTGGGCTAGTTTTGTGTAGTTATACTTCAGAACAAGATTATGGTTTGACTTTAGCTGGCCATACATTGATCAAAGATCATCCAGTTTAGCATGGACTGGATGAACTTTGATCAGTGTGTGGCCATCTCTGTTCAACAGAAGTCGATCACTTGACTGACCTCTGTCGAACAGACAATTTGGAAAACTTTTCCTGATCCATTGCTGCAGCCACCGATCAGTGCATTCTGACAGCAGTGAGAGTCACTGTCAGAATACGGCAGGGGGATTCCTCCATCTACTACATTGGCTGAACAAAAAAAAGAAAACTAAGAGTGCATGGTCAGCTTAGGGTGAAGGTGCAGTTTATGTCTAGGCATGGTATGGCCAGGATTGTATTTACCATTAAGCACAGTTGAACTGTGTTAGTGGAAAGATTTTTTTCTCTGTACAATTATCAATCAAATTTTATTTTATAATCATCAATAAAAATCTACTATAAGATTCTTTACACATTATCACAATATTTTAAGCCTGAATAGGACCAGCAAACAAAGATAATGGATTGCATAAAAGGGGTGATCCTGGCAGAGGGGTGCTGCTTCAGGTCCCTGCAGGTTCCAGTGATTGAGATCTGGCCCTGGATTCGACCAGCCTGTTCTGAAATTTTCTGAATACAAATAAGTTTGCTTTTGGCCTAGAGTCTTGGATGAACATTGATTCCAATTTCCAGTTTACAGGCTTTGACTGAACATTTGTGTAAAAGGTTCTATTAAAAATGTGTTCATTGCTAGTAATTTCCCTTTAGAGCAGCACAATGTACATTACATAGGACTATTTGTAATCTGCCTTGATTTATTAGCTCAATAAATTTGGCCACAAACCCCATTGCTGCAAACTGAGCAATGGAGGCCCACGGCAATTACCAGCGTATCCTGAACCCCAGTCATTTTCTATTTCATATAAAGTTTCCTTCATGTATTATAACACTTACAGTAAATGCTTTTATAACTGACAAACCGAGCACCCGCCTCCCCTCCTCACCCAGAGTAGAAACGTTGATGTTAACCTTCCTATTGTGCCAAGCACCCGATCACCCTGCCCTGTTCCTCATTAAATTCTGACATCAAGCAGTAATAGGCTGTAAAAGCCATAAAGAGGCAATAAATAAGAACAAGTCTCATTATTTAGTAAGGAAGAAGGTTATGAAGAGTTATAGTTATTGATATTCTCATCTCTCATCTCGGGGAATTCTTGAGCGATCACACAGTAGAGGAATGATAAGACCACAGTAATTAATGTATTGATATTGAACTGTCAGTTGCAGCTGCTGGATCGCTGATAAGTGTTTGCTGGGACTTCAGGAGATCTGTGACCTCTTCCTTCACAAAAAGGGGCAGCTATATTGCAAAGCTGTCATTGCCATTTAAGAAATCCATTGCAGGTTCTTTTATGATGTATTGCTACCTTATACTTTGAGAAACGCCTGAAATATTACCACTGAACAAAAAAGATCTTTCTGCGGTACATGTAATGTGATAACTTTGTTTAATAAAATGATGTACAACATTCCATTTTATCTAGAAACCAATCAGGAACAATGCTTCATTGCTCTGAGAGCCTGGAATTGATACATGTCAATAGTTGATTGGATAGGAAAGTAAAGTGTTCTAGAGTGGGTGTAACTAGAGATGAAAAGTTTTGTACACGTCTGATTACATTCCTGCAGATTTTAGTGGAAACTCTATAACAAAAAAAACCTTCTTAGATGACACTCTGGGAACAAATCAGTCAGACACAACTTTTGTGTTTCACTGTGTACACAAATACAGTGTTTAATTACATATATATCTGAATATTAATGATGCCTAAAATACATATGGTGTTGCCTTGTTGCCTACTTGTATGATACAGATAAGCAGTGAATATCTGCCAGACTTAGAATGACTGCTAAACCTAGTATGACTTGTAGGCAGGTGCAGTTTAGTTTCTCCACTGTAGGTGGCGCTTGTCCAGAGCCACAGTACAGCTGGAAGGGGAGGTTAAGACAAACTTGGTTTCTCTATGATTCAGTTGGTTCCCTGGAGCAGCATTCAGGTTAGCTACGCTGCATTCAGGTGCTCCTGAGAGCTATCTTGGGTCACACAGAGTCTTTTTCAGTCCTTGCCCCCCGGGTTTTGCAAAGTGGTTAGTGTAGGGAGAGCATACCCATCTGTCAGGAACAGCACTAGCAGCAAGGGCAGGTTCCGAAAGAGTAGGGTCAATGCATGGCTTATGTCTGCACTTCAGCAAGCTCTCCTTTGGGTTGGACTGGTCAGGCTGCATTCCATTCCCCTTGGCAAGTCTGTCTCCAGTCAGGGCCCATTACCGTTGATTCTCCTCTACATTGACTGTAAGTTCCCGGTCGAGTGATCTCCCCCACCAGGTTGCTGTACTGTTTGCAAGTTCTTCAGTACATTGGTTACTACACTCTGGGCCTCTGTGTGTTTACTGCCACCACACTACGCTGCACCTATCCCACAGACTGATTATTTGTGACCATCAAAGTATGCCCTATTATTATACAGGATTTATATAGCGCCAACAGTTTGCTCAGCGCTTTACAATATAACAGGAGACAATACAGCAACAATACAGTTCAATACAAGAGGGATAGGAAGGCCCTGCTCCTTGGAGCTGACAATCTAGGAGGGAGGGGCTAGTGGCACAAAAGGTAGTGACTGTGGGGGGTGGATTGGTTAGAAGAGTAGAAGATTCCTTTATTAGCTGAGGGCAGGATAGGCTTCCCTGAAGAGATAGGTTTTCAGAGATCGCCTAAAAGTGAGCAGAGTAGGCGATAGTCTGATAAATTGGGGTAGAGAGTTCCAGAGGATGGGGGAAGCTCTGGAGAAGTCCTGGAGATGAGCATGGGAGGAGGAGACAAGGGAGCTAGAGAGTAGGAGGTCTTGTGAGGAGCAGAGAGTATGGTTTGGGTGATATTTAGAGACAAGATTGGTGATGTAATTTGGGGCTGACATATAAATGGCTTTATACGTTATTGTTAATGTTTTGAATTTTATTCGTTGGGCAATGGGAAGCCAGTGGAGGGATTGGCAGAGAGGGGTGGCAGATACAGAACGGTTAGTAAGGTGGATAAGGCTAGCAGCAGCATTCATGATAGACTGAAGAGGGGATAGCCTGCGATTAGGTAGGCCAATGAGGAGGGAGTTACAATTAGAGATGAGCGAATCGAACCAGGCGAACCGGAATTCGAGTCGAATTTCAGGAAATATTCGATTCGCGGCGAAACCGAAATTTTGCCTACTTCGGGTGCGCGAATCGAACATTTCCCGATCAGCCGTCAAAAGTGTCCCTGCAGTGAGCTCCGCTATTTCTGACAGTTCTCTGACAGAAGGAACACATGTTTAGCGGTTGAAACATTGTATCTATTAGTTTACATTTAGGATACAGATGTTTCAACCACTGTTCATGTGAAGAAGCTGTGAGAGAACTGTCAGAAATAGAGGAACTCTGCACATACACTTTTTGCCGGCTTGGAATTATTCTTCTTTTCATCCTACTTCTTCTTCTTCTTCATCTTCATCCTCAGAAGAAGAGGATGAGGATGAGGATGAAGAAGAAGAAGAAGAAGTAGGATGAAAAGAAGAATAATTCCAAGCCGGCAAAAAGTGTATGTGCAGAGTTCCTCTATTTCTGACAGTTCTCTCACAGCTTCTTCACATGTACAGCGGTTGAAACATCTGTATCCTAAATGGAAACTAATAGATACAATTTGTATCTATTAGTTTCCATTTAGGATACAGATGTTTCAACCGCTGTACATGTGAAGAAGCTGTGAGAGAACTGTCAGAAATAGAGGAACTCTGCACATACACTTTTTGCCGGCTTGGAATTATTCTTCTTTTCATCCTACTTCTTCTTCTTCTTCTTCTTCATCCTCATCCTCATCCTCTTCTTCTGAGGATGAGGATGAGGATGAAGAAGAAGAAGAAGCAGTAGGATGAAAATAAGAATAATTCCAAGCCGGCAAAAAGTGTATGTGCAGAGTTCCTCTATTCTGCAGATACACTTAGAGGAGCTCTGCACATACACTTTTTGCCTGTTTGGAATTAATCTTATTTTCATCCTACTTCTTCTTCTTCTTCTTCTTCTTTATCCTCATCCTCAGAAGAAGAAGAAGAGGATGAAGAAGAAGAAGAAGAAGTAGGATGAAAATAAGAATAATTGCAAGCCGGCAAAAAGTGTATGTGCAGAGTTCCTCTATTCTGCAGATACACTTAGAGGAGCTCTGCACATACACTTTTTGCCGGCTTGGAATTAATTTTATTTTCATCCTACTTCTTCTTCTTCTTCTTCTTCTTCATCCTCATCCTCATCCTCAGAAGAAGAAGAAGAGGATGAGGATGAGGATGAAGAAGAAGAAGAAGAAGAAGAAGAAGTAGGATGAAAATAAGAATAATTCCAAGCCGGCAAAAAGTGTATGTGCAGAGCTCCTCTAAGTGTATCTGCAGAGCTCCTCTAAGTGTATCTGCAGAATAGAGGAACTCTGCACATACACTTTTTGCCGGAAACCGCTGTATGGAGGGAATGTCATGGAACTGTCAGAAATAGACTATTAATGACAGTTCTGGGACTGTCCTTCCATACAGCGGTTGAAACATTGTATGTATTTGTTTCCATAAATGGATCCATTTATGGAAACAAATACATACAATGTTTCAACCGCTGTATGGAAGGACAGTCCCAGAACTGTCATAAATAGTCTATTTCTGACAGTTCTATGACATTCCCTCCATACAGCGGTTGAAACAGCTGTATGGAGTGAATGTCCCAGAACTGTCAGAAATAGACTATTTCTGACAGTTCTGGGACATTCACTCCATACAGCGGTTGAAACATTGTATCTATTTTTTTCCATAAATGACATTCTGCAGATACACTTAGAGGAGCGCTGCAGATACACTTTTTGCCGGCTTGGAATTATTCTTATTTTCATCCTACTTCTTCTTTTTCTTCTTATGAGGATGAGGATGAAGAAGAAGAAGTAGGATGAAAATAAGATTAATTCCAAGCCGGCAAAAAGTGTATCTGCAGCGCTCCTCTAAGTGTATCTGCAGAATGTCATTTATGGAAAAAAATAGATACAATGTTTCAACCGCTGTATGGAGTGAATGTCCCAGAACTGTCATAAATAGTCTATTTCTGACAGTTCTGGGACATTCACTCCATACAGCTGTTTCAACCGCTGTATGGAGGGAATGTCATAGAACTGTCAGAAATAGACTATTAATGACAGTTCTGGGACTGTCCTTCCATACAGCGGTTGAAACATTGTATCTATTTGTTTCCATAAATGGATCCATTTATGGAAACAAATACATACAATGTTTCAACCGCTGCATGGAAGGACAGTCCCAGAACTGTCATTAATAGTCTATTTCTGACAGTTCCATGACATTCCCTCCATACAGCGGTTGAAACAGCTGTATGGAGTGAATGTCCCAGAACTGTCAGAAATAGACAGAAACTGTCACAGAACTGTCCTTCTTCTCATCCTTCTTCTTCTCATCCTTCTTCTCATCCTTCTTCTCATCCTTCTCCTTCTTCTCATCCTTCTCCTTCTTCTCATCCTTCTCCTTCTCCTTCTTCTCATCCTTCTCCTTCTCCTTCTTCTCATCCTTCTCCTTCTTCTCATCCTTCTCCTTCTCCTTCTTCTCATCCTTCTCCTTCTCCTTCTTCTCATCCTTCTCCTTCTCCTTCTTCTCATCCTTCTCCTTCTCCTTCTTCTCATCCTTCTCCTTCTCCTTCTTCTCATCCTTCTCCTTCTCCTCATCCTTCTCCTTCTCCTTCTTCTCATCCTTCTCCTTCTCCTTCTTCTCATCCTTCTCCTTCTCCATCTTCTCATCCTTCTCCTTTTCCTTCTTCTCATCCTTCTCCTTCTCCTTCTCCTTCTCCTTCTTCTCATCCTTCTCCTTCTTCTCATCCTTCTCCTTCTTCTCATCCTTCTCCTTCTCCTTCTTCTCATCCTTCTCCTTCTTCTCATCCTTCTCCTTCTTCTCATCCTTCTCCTTCTTCTCATCCTTCTCCTTCTCCTCATCCTTCTCCTTCTCCTCATCCTTCTCCTTCTTCTCATCCTTCTCCTTCTCCTTCTTCTCATCCTTCTCCTTCTCCTTCTTCTCATCCTTCTCCTTCTCCATCTTCTCATCCTTCTCCTTCTCCTTCTTCTCATCCTTCTCCTTCTTCTCATCCTTCTCCTTCTCCTTCTTCTCATCCTTCTCCTTCTTCTCATCCTTCTCCTTCTTCTCATCCTTCTCCTTCTCCTTCTTCTCATCCTTCTCCTTCTCCTTCTTCTCATCCTTCTCCTTCTCCTTCTTCTCATCCTTCTCCTTCTTCTCATCCTTCTCCTTCTCCTTCTCCTTCTCTTTCCTCATCTCCAAGGGCATTTAAATTAAAGGTACAGTGTTCTGCACTAATTTAAAGGCTCTCTGAAGCCTAGAAACCCTTTTTATAAGTCATCTTCGTAGCGAAGAAATTCGCATCGAATCGAATTTCACACTGGAATTCGCCGAATCAGCCGAATCGAATTTTTGAGAAATTCGCTCATCTCTAGTTACAATAGTCAAGGCGAGATATAACAAGGGAGGGAATAAGTTGCTTAGTTGTTTCCGAGGTTAGGAACGGGCGTATCTTGCAGATGTTGCGGAGGTAAAGTCTACAAGATTTGGACAGTAATTGGATTTGGGGCTGAAAGGACAGATGGGAGTCTAGGAGTACACCTAGTACCCTGGCATGAGGGGAGGGACTGATAATTGTGTTATTGATCTTGATGGAGGAGTCAGGGGAAGGGGCACGGGCTGGGGGGATACCAAGAACTCAGTTTTGGAAAGATTGAGTTTGAGGAAGTGGAATGACATCCATGCCGATATGTCACTTAGTAGGTTAGTAATGCGAGTGGAGACTGAAGGGGTGAGGGGAGGGGTAGAAAGATAGATTTGTGTGTCATCAGCATAGAGATGGTACTTAAAGCCATGGGAGTTTATCAAGTGACCAAGGGAGGAGGTGTAGATGGGGAAGAGAAGGGGTCCAAGGACAGAACCTTGAGGGACCCCTACATAAAGAGGGAGTGAAGAGGAGGAGGCAGCGTTATAGGTAACGCTGAAGGAGTGCTGCGATCGGTAGGAGCAGAACCAGGAGAGAGCAGAGTCTCGGAGGCCAAGAGAGTGGAGTTTTTTGTGGAGGAGGGGATGGTCAACCGTATCAAAAGCCGCAGAGAGGTCAAGTAGTAAGTGTATGAAGTAGTGGCCATTGGTTTTAGCAGTTAGTAGATCATTAGTGAGTTTTAGTAGGGCAGTTTCAGTGGAGTGTTGTGAGCGAAAGCCAGACGGTAAAGGGTCGAGAAGGTTGTTGTCGGTGAGGTGGGAGCTCAGACGATTGTAGACTAAGCGTTCTAGGAGTTTAGAGGTAAATGGTAGCAGGGAGATGGGTCTTAATTTGTTCAGGTTGGTGGGGTCCAGGGAGGGCTTTTTAAGTATGGGAGTGATGTGTGCATGCTTTAGAGGGGAGGGGAAGGCACCAGTAGAAAGGGAAAGATTGAAGATGTGAGTGAGGGACCATAGGATGGAAGAAGAGGGTGACCGTAGTAGTTGTGAGGAGACAGGATCCAGGGGGCAGGTAGTGAGATGGGTTTCTGAGAAAACCTTAGTGACCTCTTTGGTAGTAGCAAGGTCAAAAGAGGAAAGTGTTGAGGGAGGTTTAGTATAAGGTATGCTAAGTGGGATGGATGTCTGTGCAGTGGAGATGCCCCTACGAATTGCGTCAATCTTGTTTTTGAAATGATTTGCAATCTCGTGAGCAGTGAGTGAGCTACTTTCCCCTGTTGTTTTTTTTTATATCAGTTTCGGTGAAGGCAGAACACAAACCTCTTGACTGGCTGAGGTGAGGGCACGGGCAGATGCTGTCACAATCTCCACCTTGGGCAATCAAAGAATGCCATGTATTTCACTAAAATAATACAAGTCTGTTCCTGAATATCAGAGTTGTCCTATTTCTGACAGGAGAGGGAAATTCACTTACACCAGTCAAGCTGGCCCAAACAAACTATTTAAAGTACAGGAAAACCTGGAGTTCTGCTTTAACTACTCCGGTATCTTTAGTAATGAACATAAAGGATTTTTATGGTTGACTGACCTCCTGCTTTAAAGAGGGCAATGTACAAAAAATTATACTGTAATGGCATAATCTTCATTGCCCAATGTCAGCTGAGCAACAAAACAGTTGAAATATTAAACCAAAAATGTACCATTTAAAGCATTTAGGAGATAAAATGTGTTGCGCTACATATATATAAATATTGCACATGTTCAAAATGTATAAATAAAACATAAACACATAATAGTACATAAGTTGTAAAATAACATAGAATGAGCGAAATAGAAAAGGTTCATGTTAAGAGTCCCATCCAAAAGGTGCTGACAGATTAGAAGTTTGTTCCTTCCTGATATCATAAAGTGCCACTGCTCAACACCATCACTATGGGGTGATAATGGGGTACACGCTTACCAGCTTTCCATGACCCCCCTGTAATAAGAGTGGTCATGAAGCGCTTATGCTTTTTCCTCCGTTATCAGGGTCACACTGCAAACAGCCTCAGTAGTATCCAGGAACACCATCACCATAACCCTGTCTCAAAGCCAGAGAAAAGCTAATAGCTATGGATAGCTAACATGCCATATCCTCTAAGTGTCCTGTCCCTGATCCATAGCTATCGTTAGTTTTCCTCTGGCTTTGAGACAGGGTAATGTGTATTCAATTGGTGGTGTTCCTGGATACTACTGAGGCTGTTTAGAGCTGATAAGCATGTACCCCATTAGAATTTTGGGTGATAGTGTTGAAATTCTCATCTGTCGGCACCTTTTGGATGGGACTCTTTCTGAACTTTTTCTATTTCACTCATTCTTTATTATTTTAAAACATATGTACTATTATGTGTTTATGTTTTATTTATACCTTTTGAACACAGTCAATATTTATATATGTGTAGCGGAACACATTTTATCTCCTGAGTATACATAGTGGAAGGGATGTCTGTGTTTGCTGCTTTAATTCCTGTTTGTGTGTGCACAGGTGCGTGGTTATTTATAGTCATTTGAAGCATTTGGTATAAAGAGTGCAGCTCCCCACATTTCATGCTGCTCCATTAATAAGACATTGCTGAACACTTTTGACCCTTTTGAAAGCCCAGTGGTCATGGTATCTCTGTTGTCAGTGACCCCCTTCCCTCACTAAGCTACAGCACATACTATATCTATGTCTTCTTGACATCAAATGCAGGGAGAGCAAACAAAGGCAGGACACTCAAAAAGTCCGCTTCATAACAGAATTTACCCAGGCAAAGAAAGGGATGCATAAAAGGCGACTTGGAGGCTCTCATATTTCTGCTGTTACAACAGTATGAAATAAGACATTATAATCTTTTTTTTTAATGTTATCATAATGCAAGGTCTTCTTTAGCGCTGGTTTGACACCTGTGTATTAGAGCATTAAAAAGGCAAATCAATTGCTTGAACTGTATGGCTTTCAGTTGCACTTGCTTTCCAACTTTATAATATATGTGAACTAAAGCTCTACTTCTAACAAGGCCATATAATATTGCAGTCCAGCTAAAGTAGTTTTGCTTGATTCACAATCTAGCAGGTAGGCTCAATCATTAAATGTATAAAACATTCAGAATGGCAATTCTTTGACTATACTTAGATGAAAAGTCAGAATGAAGTACTGGTAGTCCTAATGCAAGGTCATCTTTAAGCTAATCTCATCTATCTATCTATCTATATATATATATATATATATATATATATATGTGTGTATATACATGTTTATACTGTATACTTTAAAACTTTAAAAAACAATAAATTGCTTGAACTGTATGGCGTTCCATCTATATAATATATTTGAATTGAATTGAATTGAATTGCCACCTCCAACAAGGCCATATAAAGTTGCAGTATAGCTAAAGTAATTTTCCATGATTCATGCATTAGCAGATGCTCAATCACTAAATGGATATAACATTCAGAATGACAATTCTATTTTACTATACTTAGATTAAAAATTAGAATAAAGTAGTCCTAACGTGCGGTCTTCTTTAAGCTAATCTCATCCACAAATATACATTATTATATATAATAGTATATTTTTTGAGTAGTGTGTATGTGTGTGTGTATATATATATATATATATATATATATATATATATATATATATATACGCTGCTCAAATAAATTAAAGGAACACTTTTTAATTAGAGTATAGTAGCAAGTCAATGATCCGGTCAGTTAAGTAGCAGAGGGGGTTGGTAATCAGTTTCAGCTGTTTTGGTGGTATTGAAATTAACAACAGGTGCACTAGATGGGCAACAATGAGACAACCCCCAAAACAGGAATGGTTTTACGGGTGAAGGCTACTGACTTTTTTTTCCCTACTCATCTTTTCTAACTGTTTTTCACTAGTTTTGCATTTGGCTAGGGTCAGTTTCACTACTGGTAGCATGAGGCGATACCTGGACCCTACAGAGGTTGCACAGGCAGCCCAACTCCTCCAGGATGGCACATCAATATGTGCCATTGCCAGAAGGTTTGCTGTATCTCCCAGCACAGTCTCAAGAGCATGGAGGACATTCCAGGGGACAGGCAGTTACTCTAGGCAAGCTGGACAGGGCCGAAGAAGGTCCTTAACCCATAACTGCTCCTTTGTGCAAGGAAGAACAGGATGAGCACTGCCAGAGCCTTACAAAATGACCTCTGACCAAACAATCAGAGACAGACTTCATGAGGGTGGCCACAGGGCTCGCCATCCTCTAGTGGGCCCTGTGCTCACTGCCCGGCACTATAGAGCTCGATTGGCATTTGCCATTGAACACCAGAATTGGCAGGTCCATCATTGGCGCCCTGTGCTTTTCACAGATGAGAGCAGGTTCACCCTGAGCACAAGTGACAGACATGAAAGGGTCTGGAGAAGCCATGGAGAACATTAGGCTGACTGCAACATTGTTCAGTATGACTGTTTTGGTGGTAGGTCAGTGTTGGTCTGGGGAGGCATATCCATGGAGGGACGCACAGACCACTACAGGCTAGACAATGGCACCCTGACTGCCATTAGGTATCAGGATGAAATCCTTGGACCCATTGCCAGACCCTATGCTGGTGCAGTGGGCCCTGGATTCCTCCTGGTGTACAACAATGCTCGTCCTCATGTGGAGACGATATGCAGGCAGGATGAAGGAATTGATATAGTTGAATGGCCCCCATGCTCACCTGATCTAAATCCAATAGAACACCTCTAGGATATCATGTTTCGGTCCATCCGACGTCGCCAGGTTGCACCTCAGACTGTCCAGGAGCTCAGTGATGCCCTGGTCCATATCCGGGAGGAAACCCCCCAGGACACCATCAGTCGTCTCATTAGGAGCCTCCCCTGATGTTGTCAGGCATGAATACAAGCACGTGAGGGCCATACGAACTACCGAGGACCATTCTGAGTTGCTGCAATGAAATTTCAGCAAAATGGACTAGCCTGCTGCATCATTTTTTCACTTTGATTTTTGGGGTGTCTTTGAATTCTGTCCTCTGTAGGTTGATAATTTTCAATTCCATCAAACGATGGGGCATCCCTACATTCCTAACACATTACCCAGTCCATATCAGTATAGATATCCAGCAAGAGATTTTTCCCCATCAAGATCTGATGTGCTTTCAAAGCGTTCCTTTCATTTTTTTTATACTATATATATGTATATAGTATATTAGAGCTTAAAAAGACCAAGAAATTGCTTGAAGTGTATGGCTTCAGTTGTGCTGGCATTCCAACTTTATAATTTATGTGAATTAAATCTCCATTTCTACCAAGGCCATATAATATTGCAGTCCAGCTAAAGTAGTTTTTCCATGATTTGCACATTAGCGGTTTGACTTAGTCTCTAAGCATTCAAAACATTTTAAAAATTCAAATCATTCAGAATGACAATTCTGTTTGACTATACATAGATGAAAACCCAGAATAAAGTGCCTTATGAGTTTATCCTTGCTTTATAGAAATTCATTTCACAAGGATCTTTAAAAGCTCCATAACACAACAGTATCCTTTTTCTCTGTTTGGAAAATTGTTCAGCCAAGTATTCATCATTATTCTGTGATCGGAGAGATAGACTGGACAGAGAGGCACTTAGTTGTTGACAAACTTGCAAATTTTGCATCATTTGATTTTAAGTGGTTCTTTCTACTGAGAGTTTCAGAGGATCTGAAAAGAAAATAAATGCATAAGAGCCAAATGAGTAATTTTCCAGAAGCCCAGTCACTAGTGTGAGAGGTAATGATTCCATGAAGCTTTTAGGAAAAGTAGGGATCATTACAATTTTTTGTGTGTATCGTATAGACAAAAAGCAACAGTTATATAAATATAAGGCAATTTTCTGCAAGAAGTTACTTAAAATGCTCTCTTCATTGTTATCAGAGTAAAAATATTCAAATATACACCAAAAACTAGTAGAAGAACTCTGCCCACAATATTTTATTTTATTTAGAGTGCAAATATACACCAAAAACTATGCACAAAATATTTTTTTTGTTTTTCAAACAACTTTATTGATACTTCACTGTGACAATCGCGGCATCAGACCCCCAGCCCTTCCCACATAACAGAAAGAAGTTCAGAGAGATAAAGTACTTGCCAAACGTCCTGGGTTAAGCAGATCAAGTTTTCTGAGCAAAAGGGCCTTATCTCCCAAGGTTAGTTCTGATGTTAAAAAGGAGCTTCTTCAACTTCAACTCAACTCAGCTTAGCTTAGCTTTGTGCTCCAAGCATAATATCTTTTCTAGGAATTCAGCAGGGTGTCTCCTTGAAGCAGAGAGCCAATCGCCTCATTTGGGGAGGGAGTTGGGGCGGAGACCCCAGTTAGAACCAAAATCCCTCCCAGCTTATATCATGACCCATAACTTACCCTTGGTGCCTGTAGTAGCCTAGCCACTAGTAGATTAATATGCAGAAGCATCTGCTGAACGTCTAGATATGAAATATGACATACCTGCTTGAGACGGTTAAGGAGATATCATTTTCTGCTCTCCTGTAGATGTCAGCTAAGGGGTGTAATATATCAGACGACTTGTATTAAAGTGACTGATCTGAATATATGCCTGGTCTCCTTGTAAGTCTTCCATATTCCAAGATATGAAATCATAGGGAAAAATGGATTTTGATTGTGATGTCTGTTTTACGGCTTATCTGGAATGTCTTTGAAGCCCAGCGAAGGACTGGTTTATGGTTTTACGATATCCCAGATTGAGAAGCTAACAGACATTCGGGCACCAGCTAGGTTGGGATTTATAACCATGGAGCTCTCCCACTGGGGCCTGTTGCCTTTTGAACTCAGCATACACACACAGACCACATTACTGAGGGAGGGGGGACATTGGAGGAGGGAGACTGATTTGGGAGTAGAAATGATACAAGATTGAGGATCCTTAGCAAGATGGTTGACCACGTCCACCTCTGTATGCACAATTGCTACATTCACCACTTACCATTTACAGTACAAGGCAAACAAACAGCAACATGCCCAGTACAGTAAAAAAAGATACAGCATCAACCCAGCAGCTTCAATGTAGCTTCACTGCCCACATGAGTGAAGTAAATACACGTAAAGACAAGATTACCATAATGATGCAAATAAAATTAATGTCAGAGAACTAGAAAAGTTAGGCTGCCACTAGTAAGCTGCAAAATAACCATACAGTCCACCCAAATGTTTCTCTGTAATCAAGGCATTGAGTTTCACAGTGACATGAGACAAAAAGCCCATGGAAATCCCATGGTGTTTATATGTACCAACCAAAAACAGGCGTAGACAAAACTCCGCTCTAAATCAGCAATAATGAAAGAAGAAAGCTGTGAATAGAGGAGGGGCGCAATTCCCCAATTTTTTTATTTAATTTAGAATGCAAGGTGATTGAGGAGCATTTCAACTTCAAAATCAGCTCACCATTTACTGCTCTCTGTGTCAAAATACCTGCAGCAGGAATGCACCATTCTCTGCCCAATGTGTTGTTTTTTTTAGTTTTAATAAGCTCCTTTTTTGTTACATATTTTCTGTACATTGCAAGAACTAGTTGCAATATAACATTAACTGTTGTCATAGTGACATTATAAAATATAACTATTCCATAATTAATAATAAAAATTGGGAAAATAGGGCTCTAAATAAAGCAATCACACTTGACAGACATACTATAAGCAAATCATCTATATAACACCCTTACCAAATTGCCTTCTAAAGGGCTTGCTGTCTTCAAAGATGCAAAGCTTCTCCCAACAAACCTATAAACAGGTTCGCTAAGAAGGGGCAAAACCCAGCCCCCATAGATGCTCCAATCCTCTGGACATAACATACCCTATCAAAAATATGTAAAGAGTCATAGTGATCAGTATTTTGTCTTCTCTGTACAGTTACTGTATTTCTGTAAATTAGATTTTTAAGCCATGCTGGTCAGGCCCTAAGCAAACGATTAGTGAGATTTTAGAGAAAAGTTTACTCACCCCTAAAATTCCACCATTGACTATAAATATGAGCCTTCCATCATTAATTTACTCCCCAGGTGCCTTGTACTGCCTGTGGCTGTCCCAACTATATATTGGTGCTACTGAAAAAAACTGTGGCGATGGTTTGGTGTTCACCTTTATTTTTATATATTGACTGTATTTTAGGATCAGCAGAGGGGAAGGTGGTCTTTGGAAGGAAAAATATGCCACAATGAAATGAGTTTTCTGCATTTTTGTGTGTGACAACTGTGAAAGACCCAACAGGGGCTTTTGAAGAGGACTGTAGGCTAGCATCTTGCCTACTGACCATGGCCCTGGCATCCAAGGTGGCTCTATTCCTTGGAGCAGTTTAATTCGGATTCAAGTTCATGTCTCCCCAAAACACACAGACTCTGACAGCTGGAGTACCAAGATACAGATTTGGTGTCTCTGTGCCCAAACCAGCATCGACTGCTTTCACCCCCCTTCCTAGTCTCAGAGATGTTAATATAATCATCTAAAAAAAACAACGATGCTCAGGACTCCTGATGTAATCTGTTTATTAAGGTGTTATGTATTTACTGTCTTTCTCCCGTTGTGTGCTGCCTTGGTGTGCATTCCATTGGTAACTGAGTTAATTGAGTCACCTATTTTTGTCTGTTGGCAAGTCCTCTTGGAGTATCCTGCACGATGAGATTACTTTGATGTCAGCTTCACCTCATTATCTATTCAGTATGGGCTGTTTATCATAATGTATAATATTTGTGGTTATTGTTCATGTGGGCACTGCCCCTATTTATGAAGTGTATAAAAACCTGTGATTTCTGTTCAGTAAAGTAGTTCCAGTTTGGCATCTAAGCTAGGCACATCTAGTCTTGGGTGCAATGCCCAGCTATAATACCTTGGTCCTGTGTCCCAGTGGTGTGGAAGCGGTTCTCTGACGGAATCACTCAATTGGGGTTGCAGTCATTCCGTCACAACCACTCTTACACGAAAGGCATTTCTGTCTGAGAAGGTTCTCATTCATCTAAGCCATAGTATAGCGAAAGTTGTGGAATTACCCTGTTTTAAAATAGCTAAGCCATGGCGCTCTCAGAATTCTTTGCCATGCATTTATTGTTTATTTGTAAAACAAAAATGTACATTTTTTTCCTATGCATAATCTTGTCAAGTATTGGGTGTGCAGATGCAGGCACTGTTTTCCCCTGCTAGTTTTATTTTTTTTTGTTTAAAAAGCTAATCAAAAAGCTAGTTAGTATGCTTTTTATTCACTGTCATCCTTCCTATGAACATAAATAAATATGTCTGAAATGAATATAATGTTGACTACTTGTTATTAATGCCACTGCAAATATATTAATTTTCTCAGTGGTTCTGCCAGCAAAAAGCTTTCTATACCCAATGTATAGTGGATAGAAAAACATTAACAGCAGTAGCTTCTAAATATAGACATGTGATTGGTATAGCATGACCTGCAATCTCTTTCTTCTTGTCCAGTTTGTTTGTTTTTTCCCCAACATAAACCTTTTAAAAACAGTATCCTTCTGATACAGCAGACGGTAATTGCACCCCAAGGAATTTGCTTCTTGTAATGTTATGTTGTTATGTTGTTAGCGAGCTTTTAGTGCAACGTTGAACACCTGCTGGCATTAGACTAAAAAATGAATTAAAAGAGAGAAGTCGGATGGAACCAGCTTTCCGCTGGAGTGCTAGTACCCTGAACTCCAAACATATATCATGTCAAGGTCAGATTCAGAAGGAAAGGACCTCCTTTCCCTGCATTTGTCAATGACCCAGACTGTAGGCCTTGCTTCTCCTGAAGACTTTATTAGGGAACTCTGCTAAGTACTACATCTACCAAAGGGAATTCCAGTCTATACCATGCTGTTATACAAAAGCACCAGAATAACCACTCTATAGGTTTAAACTAGTGAACACGCTTGTTTTAATTTTCATAAGTTCAGTTTTATGGCTATGCTGAAGATTTCAATGGGACAACCACTTAAGGAAGATGATAAGTGCCAGGATATGAGCCACTTGAGAGAATTAACTAGAATGTAACCTTAATACAATCAATTGAAGTAGATGTAAAACTAATTACTACAATTACAAGTAAGATTTAACAGGTTCGTGTAATTTCAAAAGAATTGTTTAATATTTTTAAATCTGTATTTTTCAGTAAAATAATAACTGGTGATCCTACAATGCTTGTTTAGACTTTTTATGTTATAGAGCAGCAATCACCTGTTTATCTCCCAACAGTGCTCCTGCATTGTCACCCTATCATAGGCTGATAGAGACATCAGGTGGCTTCAAGTTTAACTCACATTACACAAGTACAGTGCACTGTTGTCACCATTGGGAGACCTGTCCTAAAAAAAAGGAAAACAAGGATTTTCACTAGCACACCTATGGTTGTGTGGCAAAGAGCGTCTAGTACAAATAGTAATATGACACGTGAGTGACTGCAGCTGATCAATCTATGGTTGTGTGGTGAGGAACACCTAATGCAAATAGTCGTATGACTTAATGGGCCATTGCAGCTGGTCACTCTATGGTTGTGTGATGAGGAACTCCGTGCGCAAATAGTTATATGACTTGATGGGCCATTGCAGCTGGTCACTCTATGGTTGTGTGATGAGGAACTCCGTGTGCAAATAGTTATATGACTTGATGGGTCATTGCAGCTGGTCACTCTATGGTTGTGTGATGAGGAACTCCATGTGCAAATAGTCATACGACTTGATGGGCCATTGTAGCTGATCACTCTATGGTTGTGTGATGAGGAACTTTGTGTGCAAATAGTCATACGACTTGATGGGCCATTGCAGCTGATCACTCTATGGTTGTGTGATGAGGAACTCCATGTGCAAATAGTCATACGACTTGATGGGCCATTGTAGCTGATCACTCTATGGTTGTGTGATGAGGAACTTTGTGTGCACATAGACATACGACTTGATGGGCCATTGCAGCTGATCACTCTATGGTTGTGTGATGAGGAACTCCATGTGCAAATAGTCATACGACTTGATGGGTCATTGCAGCTGATCACTCTATGGTTGTGTGATGAGGAACTCCATGTGCAAATAGTCATACGACTTGATGGGCCATTGTAGCTGATCACTCTATGGTTGTGTGATGAGGAACTCCATGTGCAAATAGTCATACGACTTAATGGGGTTTATTTACTAAAGCTGGAGAGTCCAAAATCAGACTCCCTTCTGCATAGAAACCAATCAGCTTCTAACCTCAGCTTGTTCAATGAAGCTTTGGCAATGAAACCTGGAAGCTGATTGGTTTCTATGCAGAAGGGAGTCTGATTTTGGACTCTCCAGCTTTAGTAAATAAACCCCAATGGGTCATTGCAGCTGATCACTCTATGGTTGTATGATGAGAAACTCCATGTGCAAATAGTCATATGACTTGATGGGTCATTGCAGCTGGTCACTATGGTTGTGTGATGAGGAACTCCATGTGCAAATAGTCATACGACATGATGGGTCATTGCAGCTGGTCACTATGATTGTGTGGGGAGAAGCAACTAGTACAAATAGTCACATGACTTGATGGTTCTTTGCAAGGTGTTCTGGTGAAAATCCCTATTTTCCTTGTATTGTATTGTGGCACCATCCACCAATTCACTTCAGCACTCTACATGATCTGTGGGTGAGCCTGTAAGGAGTGTAACAGATACAACACAACTATGGTGAAAAATGCTGTACAGATATCACTGGAAGTCATATAGTTCATGTGAAGGATGATAAAAGGTGAAAACATTATATATATTTTTTTAAATTGGCAATTGCTTATGATGAACAGTGCTTCAGCTAATTAATTGTCTTTACTTTAGTGCATGCCAATCTAAAACTTTTTTTTTTTTTTTGGATAGCTGGGGAAAGGTTAGCAGCCTTGTAAAGTTCTTGCTGCACAAGTACACAAGGGACTTAAACCTTTGTGACAGTAACAAATCTCTCTGTTTCAGTGTTTTTATTGTAACTTAAGCTACAAAAGTACAAATAGGTGTTTGGTTTAACAGTCAGATTTACACCCTCGTCACATCAAACCCGACTTTGAAATTGTGTGACTTACAGTGAAGTTGCTTGATTTCAAAGTCGGGTGAGATGCCGATTTCAGGTGTGATTTGCAAGACATCTGACACAGATGTCTATGCAAATCACACCAAAAGTAGTGCATGTACTAATTTAGAAATCAGTGTGGCTCCAACCAAGTTGGAACCGCACCGATATGGCCGTTGTAATTGCGGACAATAGAGTGCGACTTGGCATGCAAATCGCATGCCAATTTGCATCCAGTGTGACAGGGGTGTTAAGTCATATTAACGTGTGAGTAGGTGCAGTGGCAGAAAACACTCTGGGGTTTATTTACTAAAACTGGAGAGTACAAAATCTGGCGCAGCTCTACTTGGCAGCCAATAAGTTTCTAACTTCAGCTTGTTCAATTAAGCTTTGACAAAAGAAAAAAAGTCTAGTTGCAATTAACAAGACTTGTATGGAAGAAACAGCTCAAATGTACAAACACAGCAGGAATGCCCCAGGTTGGGAAACACTCACAGTTCTGCATTAGTTGTAAGGTAGAGCAGGTTCTGCTGCACCAACAGTGTCTGTCACCAAGGGGGGAGTACGGTCTGGCCAATCTGAGCCCACAGGAGAGGATTCCGATACAAGATAGCATGTCCCTAACTTGTCCCTTCTCGTCCAGAACCTTTTCCTCCCTCTGTTCACTTTCCTGACAGGTGGGTGGTCTGTCCCTACACGGCCCACTCGCAAAAATATGCCTCAAATCATGGGGATAAGCACTGAAAAAGGCTCTGCTGATCCAAGATGCCTGCCAGGGACACCTGTATGCAGTGTAGCCAAGCGGACCGCTGTTTCAGGAGACCAAGAAAACCATAGAGAAACCAAGTTTCTTTTTATTTCCTCTCCAGCTGTAGTATCACTCCAACCGAGCGCCACCTACAGTGGAGAACCAGGACTTCACCTGCCTACAAACTACTTCAGATGATAAATTTCAGAGAGACAGTCCATATACAGTTGCAAGAAAAAGTATGTGAACCCCTTGGGATTATGTGGAGTTTTGCATGAATTGGGCATAAAATGTGCTCTGAACGTCATCTAAGTCACAACAATAGAAGAACACAGTCTGCTGAACATAATACTACACAAACATTAGATGTTGCCATGGTTTAATTGCACATAACATGTAAACATTCACAGTGCAGGGAGGAAAAAGTATGTGAACCTTTGGACTTAATAACTGGTTGACCCTCCTTTGGCAGCAATAACCTCAACCAAACGTTTCCTGTAGTTGCAGATCAGACCTGCACAACGATCTGGAGTCATTTTGGACCACTCCTCTTCACAAAACTGTTTCAGTGTAGCAATATTCTTGGGATGTCTGGTGAGAATCGCTCTCTTAAGGTCATGCCACAGCATTTCAATCGGGTTGAGGTCAGGACTCTGACTGGGCCACTCCAGAAGGCGTATTCTGTGCTGTTGCGGCCATTGTTTTGTTGAATTACTTGTATGCTTTGGGTCATTGTCCTGTTGCATCACCCGTCCTCTGTGGAGCTTCAGTTGGCGGACAGATGGTCGTACGTTTTCCTGCAAAATGTCTTGATAAACTTTGGAATTCATTTTCCCATCAATGACAACAATCCGTCCAGGCCCTGAGGCAGCAAAGCAGCCCCAAACCATGATGCTCCTTCCGCCATGTTTTACAGTGGGGATGAGGTTTTGATGTTGGTGTGCTGTGCCTTTTTTTCTCCACACATAGTGTTGTGTGTTCTTCCCAAACAACTCAATCTTGGTTTCATCTATCCACAGTATATTTTGCCAGTAGTGCTGTGGAACATCCAGGTGCTCTTTTGCAAACTTCAAACGTGCTGCAATCTTCTTTTTGGACAGCAATGGCTTCTTCCGTGGTGTCCTCCCATGTACTCCATTCTTGTTTAATGTTTTCCTTATTGTAGATGTGTCAACAAAAATGTTAGCATGTGCCAGAGATTTCTGTAGGTCTTTAACTGACACTCTGGGATTCTTCTTTACCTCATGCAGCATTCTGCGCTGTGCTCTTGCAGTCATTTTTACAGGACGACCCCGCCTAGGGAGAGTAGCAACAGTGCTAAACTTTCTCCATTTGTAGACAGTCTGTTTTACCGTGGACACGTGAACATCAAGGCTTTTAGAGATACTTTTATAACCCTTTCCAGCTTCATGCAAGTCAACAATTCTTGATCGTAGGTCTTCTGAGAGCTCTTTCTGCGAGGCATGGTTCACATCAGACAGTGCTTCTTGAAACCAGTAAACCCAAAACAGGTGTGTGTTTTTAAGGGCAGGACAGCTGTCAGCAACACATCCAATATCATCACACTGATTGGAGTCAAGGTTGGCTCACTCCTGGCTCCAATTAGCTCTGGGAGAAGTCATTAAGCTAGGGCCTCACATACTTTTTCCTCCCTGCACTCTGAATGTTTACATGTTATGTGCAATTAAACCATGGCAACATCTAATATTTGTGTAGTATTATGTTCAGCAGACTGTGTTCTTCTATTGTTGTCACTTAGATGACGTTCAGAGCACACTTTATGCCCAATTCATGCAAAACTCCACTTAATCCCAAGGGGTTCACATACTTTTTCTTGCAACTGTACTGTAAAAACAGTTAAATGGCAACTGTATAGAAATGCAGTCAATATCCTACTTGCAACCTTAAAGCAGAGGAGGCGAAATCTCTCAGTGCCCTAGTTATCAGTAAAAACCTGGCCGGAGTTCTGATGGTTCTCCACTCTGTCCAAGATAAAAAAGGTTTTAGCTGGACAAACCACAGCTTCAGTAAATGATGTCACCATGCTCATTCATCATACACTTTCTGTGTATCCTATTCCCCATTCACTTCTCTCACATCAACACTGAACCATCCCTACAGAAGCTTCTATTCCTCTCTTCCGCCATATGTGGATTTTAACTAGTAAATCAGAACGTTATGGCTCCAGTAAATTTGGAGGTGAAAACCAGAAGGCATCGCTTAAAAATTCACGACAGCAAATCAAACTGAATATCTGGAATACAATTTTCCAGGCAGTTGTACATGCTTGACAGTTTCCACGCTTGTATCATAATTTAAAATGTGTTTTATTGCTATCCACATGTATATGAGCTTTGTTTTGTGAATGATGAGCTACCCAGCAGGATAAAATGACTGTAGATGGAAACTTCAGAAAGAATTACACCACAGTAGTTTAGAAACACTCGATATTTTATCATAGCAATTGTATGTTCAGGGGAGAGAGACAGAGCTGAAAGTAGAGGAAAAAAAGAAAAACTTTTTAAACATATACATATATATATATATATATATATATATATATATATATATAAATAACCATATGTGACAATATTTCACAGTTAAAAAGTGAAAAGAAAATTGTTGGAGTACTGGCGATTTTTTTGCATTCCTACTTGGATTGGAAGATTGTCATTTGATATCTATGGGCATCTTAAAGCAGATATAAAACCTAACTGGATGACATTTGGTTTGCTAGAAAAAAAAGTTTATCAAAAAACAAGCAATTGCTGTTTTCACCTTTTCATCTCCCACAGCCTCCTTGCAACTACTCCCCATCTACTTGCACTCTGGCGAATGCGGCATGGAATTTGTCAGGACAGGTTACCTGATGGAGACATAAGTAGGCCATGTCTGTGTAATGTTTTAAAACAGTCTGCATCCGAAGCTCACTTTCCAATGCAGGAACACAACTGGATATATTCACCCTATAATAAGAAATACCTGAACAAAGATGGGATGGCAGGATCACTTGATAATACTTTAATGAACTAGGTAATACAAAAATGACTTTTGAAAGGAGTAATATATTAAAGCTTTAATGATATTTTAATGATTGAGTTTACTTTAAGTTAATATTGTTGGGGTGACATCACTCTCATCAACACATGGTGAGGATCAGGGTGTTCCAGACTTCAAACTTGAGGCTGCATTCACAATTGAGCATGTTGTAGCCTGAAGTTTGAAACTACAAAAACACTCAAATGTAAAATATCAATTGTTCTCTATGGTGCCTGTTCACACCTGATCAGGCAATCAGCTGTGAACAGGTACCATAAAGAACAATTTATTTTTTAAGTTTGGGCATTTTTGTAGCTTCGAGCTTCAAGCTACAAAATGCTGAAGTGGGAACACAGCCTGAATGCTGATTAGTTGGACAGAGCCAGGCACAGGGCCGTGGATAAGGGGGTACCACCAGTCCTCCTGTATGGGGCCCTGGCAGCTGTTTAAATTGGATGTGGGCAGGGAGGGTGATTGGCATGGTGGGGGGGGGCAGTTACTTGAACCAACCCCATATGGCTTTCTCTGCAGCAGCTGAAAGCTGGCTTGTTTTCCTCTTCCTCCTGCTGGTTGTTAGCTGCTGCAGAGAGAGGTTCCAGTAATTTCCCCCCCCCACCGCACCCATGACCCTCCCTGTGCACCATATGTTTCCCCCCTGCTGCCCAGGCCCCCCATGTGTGCCCCCACAGTACTGCTGGATTCCCTCCTTCCCAGCTGCAAGCACACAATAGGATCCTTCAGGATGTAGAATAGGGGAAGCATCCAGTAAATTTGTCACTTTTACCAGCCCTTTTCATCCCTGAATGCACTGATCACTCACTGTGTTCATTCATAACTGCAGCATAGTAAACAGGTTTTTTTTTGGTGGGGGGGGGGGAGGCTGTCAGGTTGGCTGTATGGGGTCCAGTGGTTTCTAACAGCAGCCCTGGCCAGGCATGTTTATGGTGCTTTGGGGTGGGCCAGTTTGTGTTCAGAATGTGTGCAAGTATGATACTTGTATAGGTTCAACCATTGGTAAATCTTTATATAGGTCTGTGCAGACCTCATAAGGCCAGGAGTGACATTACTGCTTGACTAAGTGTTGTGTTTTGTATTGCACTGTAGGGCTGAGATCTATCAGCTGAAGCCTCTGCATCTTTTACAAAGCTGTTTGTGTTGTCTATGTAGCCTTTAAGAGGTTTTTGGAAAAAAAAAGACAAAAAAAAAAAAAAAAGCAAAACAACATGACTTCACACAGGCTATCAACAGTGCACAGGTTTTACAGCAGAGAATTAGCTGGCAAGAGTTCACAGCCCAAGCTTTCTGCAAATTGTACAGCTCTGAAATTCCCTTCATTTATGTGATAAAGACCCCACAACACGTAGTGATGTCTCCAAGAGCAAGATGCGACTGAAAGACAGATCGCCTCATTTTCCGCACTGTTTCTCAGCTGAGATGATTTGCTGAGAAGAGGCCTCCCCCTAGACCTTTCCATCATGGTCTGAGATAAGCTGTGCATAGGCAAAGCAGTCATTGATCAGGAGGCTTTAAGTAAAGTTATTTCAAGAGAGATGTAATACTTTCCATACTGCTCAGAAAATATCGTTAATAGTCTATCTCAGCCATCGGAGCTCCCATGTGCTTCACGCTAATCTCTCTTCACTTATGTTCTTTTTCAATTAATTATAGTCACTTACAAGATGAACATATCCTCCCTCCTGGGGATTGCTGGGTAGAATAATTTGCAAAAGGAAAGAAGGGGAAAATTTCTCTAAATAAGGCTTTAGTATATGCAGGCAATTCATCTATCGATTGCCTTTAAACAAAAAACATTAAAAAAAAGGCCCATATAAGCAGCCTTGGTGAAGAAAATAAATAGTCTGTTGCTAAAGGACTTCAAACAGGACAGAATAATAAGAGGAGAAACATCTGCAGGCTGTGATACCTTTTAGTGATAAGCAGTCAGGATTACCTAAAGTGTATGTCTGTGCAAAGAAAAAAAAACATAAAAGTAATACATTTCTACAATATATTCACATTTCCCCACATTTTTGTCTTTTTCAAAATACTGCAGGTATGGAAAAATGCCTGTTGATTAAATACAAATCATATGTGCCTAACCTCCTCTCCTTGTTTTGCTGCCTCTACAACACTGAAATGCCAAATAATATTGTCAGCACTGCTGGACTACAGAACACATACTGTACCTCTCTCCTTACCTCCATAACATAAAGGGAGTTATGTATTCCAGCATGGCAGAGCTCAGGTAGAGCTTACAATACTGCTTGGGATTTCAGTGCAGCAAAGACAGTGTTGTCAGCTTACTACGGGTATTCAGAAGCTCACTGGATTTCTTGCAGGACCATTAAGTTTTCTTTGATTGCTTGCAGAATTTGTAGAGACAAAACACAGGGAATTGTGCAGAGATGTACTGTATATATATATATATATATATATATATATATATATATATATATATTGTACATATACAGTATATACACTATATTTGCAAAAGTATTGGGCCAGCCCTCCAAATCATTGGATTCAGATGTTACAATCACCTTCATGGCCACAGGTATATAAAATCATCACCTAGGCATGCATACTGCTTCTACAAACATTTGTGAAAAATGGATCTCTCTCAGTAGCTCAGTGTATTCAAGTGTGGCATCGTGATAGGTTGCCACCTGTGCAATAATTCCATCCATGAAATTCCCTTACTACTACCTATTCCACAATCAACTGTTAGTGGTATTATAAAAAAGTGGAAGCAACTGGGAACAACAGAAACTCGAAGTGGAAGGCCTCCTAAAATAACAGAGCGGGGTCAGCGCATGCTGAAGCGCACAGTGCACAGAAGTCGCCAACTGTCTGCAGAGTCAATAGCTAAAGACCTCCAAACCTGGTGAGGCCTTCAGATTAGTACAACAACAGTGCGTAGAGAGCTTCATGGAGTGGGTTTCCATGGCCGAGCAGCTGCATCCAAGCCTTACATCATCAAGTGCAATGCAAAGCGTCGATGCAGTGGTGTAAAGCATGTCGCCACTGGACTCTAGAGCAGTGGAGAAGTGTTCTCTGGAGTGATGAATCATGTTTCTCTGTCTGGCAATCTGATGGATGTGTCTGGGTTTGGCAGTTGCCAGGAGAATGTTACTTGCCTGACTGCATTGTGCCAAGTGTAAAGTTTGGTGGAGGGGGATTATGGTGTGGGGTTGTTTTTCAGGGGTTGGCCTTGTCCCCTTAGTTCCAGTGAAGAGAACTCTTAAGGCGTCAGCATACCAAGACATCTTGGACAATTTCATGCTCCCAACTTTGTGGGAACAGTTTGGGGATGACCCCTTCCTGTTCCAACATGACTGCACACCAGTGCACAAAGCAAGGTCCATAAAGACATGGATGAGCGAGTTTGTGGTGGAGGAACTTGACTGGCCTACACAGAGTCCTGACCTCAACCTGATAAAACATCTTTGAAATGAATTAGAGCGGAGACTGCAAACCAGGCCTCCTCCCCCGACATCAGTGCCTGACCTCACAAATGCGCTTCTGGAAGAATGGTCCAACCTTCCCATAGACACCCTCCTAAACCTTGTGGACGGCCTTCCCAGAAGAGTTGAAGCTGTTATAGCTGCAAAGGGTGAGCCAACTCATTATTTAACCCTACGGACTAAGACTGGGATGCCGTTAAAGTTAATGTGCGTGTAAAGGCCGGCCGACCAATTTGGCAATATAGTGTATGTATATACAGCTGTGTCTTGAGCTGTTTGATTGGCAAAGTCCGAAGTGAAATCTGGCATCTCAGTACTTTTATATGTATATTTTTTTTCCCCTATTTTGGTCAGATACATGTGTAAGCAGAAATATTGTAACTCAAAATATACATAAACAAAAAACTTCTGATAATAGCAAAAAATGCACCCAGATAACATTTACCTACTTCCTTCACAATTCCAAACAAAGTTTATTGAAAAGGAATTGTTTTACATGCAATGCAAAAACATATCAGTCATATGATTGGTTTAGTACAAGAGTCAATATGAGAGACATTGCATGTACAACAGAATGCGCAGTGAGGAACCACCGAACAATTTTAATTTGCCGTTTTTATACAGTACCAACATAATACACAACTCTTTAAGTCAAACAGATCCATTCATATTAGTCCCTGTCCCAGACAGAGCTCATATAATGTACTTAGCACACTCTGGTGTTGATATACTAAAACTGGAGAGTGCACAATCTGCTGTAGCTCTGCATAGAAACCAATCAGCTTCCAGGTTTTATTGTCAGCGCTTAATTGAACAAGCTGAAGTTAGAAGCTGATTGGCTACCATGCACAGCTGCACCAGATTCTGAGTTCTCCAGTAAATCAACCCCATAGACACAAAGCAGTTTGGGAGAAACCTACCAATAAGTGTTTCAGTTGGGTACAAAACCCACCTAGGCATGAGAACTTACAAACTCCATGCTGACATTATCCTAAGCATTTTGCAAAATGGCTACAGGCAAATCTATACTCCAATAAGCCTGTCTATAGGGTTCAAAGGGTGTGTTCCAATTCTTATTCGAGCTGTGCAAAGCTCAGCCAGATGCAGACAGAGTTTGGCTGGCTTCAGATCACAAATGCTCTTGAATACCCAATGGAGGTCCTAATTTTTTTTTTTTAAGGAAAAAGTCAAATATACAGTCAAAACTTTCAATATCCTTTAAATTCATTAAAGCAGTATTAAACTCAAAATCAAACATTTATTATACTGCAGCTTACCAATTCTTAGATGTGATAGCTGCATTAGTTTTCTTATTTGGCTTTCTTTCCTTGATTTTCACATGATGATCCAACCAGTAAGTCTGTTGTTTTTCCAACAGAACAAGCTGTCCTGCGGATGTAGTAATTTATGAGACAAATCATTTACCACTGACAGGGATGCTTACAGATTTTATTCATTTATGCAAAACCTTTATCCCAAACGGAATAAACTGTTTCTGTAACTGCTTAAAAAAGTGTTAGCTGAAGTTTGGCCTTAATTAGTTAAGTGTAACTCGTGTCTGCTAGTACATCTAACACTCCCCCCCCCAAACTGACAATGCTGCTGTCCAAAGGTGCCCCATGTGCTCCTTCATCCAGAGTGGGGACACTCTAATACAGTACCTGACTAGATGCTGTAACTAATTATAAAGTGTGGGCTGGAGTTTGGCTTCAATTTGTTATTGCATTCAAATCTGCTGATACATTTAACACTCCCAACCCTATCCCCCCACACTGAAAAATGCTGCTGTCTGCTGTGTCCTGGCTCATTCCTCCAGTGTGGCGTCTCACTAATACAGGAGGTGTGTTACTGGCCAGATCACCAGGTGAAAACAGAAGGAAAAAAAGACAAAAAAAAGAAAACCACATCTAACAATTGGTAAGCTGCAATATATTACATTTTTTGTTTGGGGTTTAATACCGCTTTAATTTACACCAGTTTGTACCTGGAATGGAGAAGGACCACTTTTTTTTATTTATTCAAAAAAATCTGCTACGACCTTTAATATGAAAAGGAATCTAGTTTGTGTGTTGCACTGGTTTTGATTAGTTGCCCTGTAACAACAGCACTGTACATCTTATATGAAGCCACCTAAATGTTTCCATAATATTTCAATTAGTGCACAATAACTGTCTTGCACATTGTGTACTTGAGGCATCACACGAATGACCTTCCCCAACAGGCAGTCCACATTCTGTTAATTATATCATTATTACACACACATACTCAGCATGTTATTGTGGAAAGAAACATTGGTTCTCAATTCTCTGACAACAGTTAAAACAGTTATTACAGCAGCAGCTTGCCCAACGTGTGTTGATGAAGGTCTTCATTTCCTGATCATCGTATAGCTAATATTAGTAGGTCACATCCAGATGACAGTTTCCAAAATATTGTGACATTTCACCATTCATCCAATTGGCCTCCGCAGTTCAAAATGTGTTGGGAACATTTCAGCTACCTGGACAGCTCAGACAGTTGCCTAATTTATACTAACCATTTAGGCCTCGTTCACACCCTATGTGCAGAAAAACTGCTGGAAACTGATGTGCAGATTTCACTCGCCGAACCATCAGTTTACATGCACATTGCAATGAGTTTTATACGCAGAAAAAAATCTGCACGTGATACTAGTGTTGTGGTGTGAACAGGTCACATAGAGAACAACTGATTTCATTGTGCCCTTGCAGAACGTATGCAGAAAAACTGACATCTCTGCACCATGATGTGAACAAGCCCTTAAAGGTAAATTCCAGGAATGCCTTTCCATATCATCCAATCAGAGAACCCTTTGTATTTATTCAGAAAATGCAAACTATGAGAATGGGGCCTGTGCTCACCTCCTGTGTTCAGAATGCAGCAGGTCAGTCACTCGACACAGGACCTCAGAAGCAAGTGGAGATCACCGGAGTAGTGGAGTCTACTTGAGTGATTTCCAGCTTCCAGGGGCATCGGCCAGGTATGGTATATACATAGTTACATTGGTCCAAAGTACATATTCTTTAAGTTTAAACCTCATGAGATTCAGACTGAGCTCTTATGCTACTACAATCCATTTATTATTTGCCTAGAACTATGACAGCAGAAAAAGGAAAGCACCATCTAAGTGCAGTAAACCAACAATTTTTATTAAGCCCATAAATTGGCAAATCGCATGTTAAAAACTGCAACTGGCTTATCAAAAGGGTAAACACCGCTGTCATCCTGGTCCCGGGATCCTGCTGTGCACCAAGCAGCCATATCTCTGTATGGATATTGTAGCAGCCAGAGCCGACAGCCAGAGCCAGGAGGTGGAAGAGTACTGCAATTCAACTTGGAGCGCACCGCCAGTGCAGGAGCCGGAGTGACGTCAGTCCAGAGACACAGAGTGTTGTGTGGACATGGCTCTGAACTGACGTCACTCCCACCCCTGTGCTGGCGGTGCACATCAAGCTGGACTGCAGTACTCTTCAACATCCTGGCTCTGGTTGTCGGCTCTGGGTGCTACAATATCCATACGGAGACACGGCTATTTCTAACTCTTGGATAGCAGCCACAAGCTTGAAGCAGACCATAGGAGTGTTTTCCTTGGACTCCACATTGGACTGTAGTGGGACTTTCAAGCTGTGTTGTACAAAGGCTTAGCCCTATGGTTTTAACCCTTTATTTTCCATACATTCCCACTTTACTTAGGACTATGATATAAGGCACAAGCTATATTTGATGTTCAATTACTATAGCTTCATTCAATCCAACATAAAAAGAGCCTAAACCAAAATGAAAGAACTACTGGCCTAAATGTTATTTCACGAGACACTTTTTTTAAGGAACAAGTTGATTTTGTGTATGCAATATTTTGTTGACAATTTGTTTATGTTTATATATTAGGTTGAGATTAGCGTTTTTCATTATGGGTTAGGTTTAGGGTATCCATTGAGCTTTAAAGCAGAACAACACTGCAGCTGAGTGGCAAAAAACAAAATTTAACTCATTTTTAATATGCAAAACAAAGTCCCCCCTCCATCCATTTCTCCATGCTTCATTTTGCTGAGAAATCATTTTGAAAAACATCCCTCTAGCATTTTTGGTTGCGGCCATCTTAAGTAAGGGCAGATGAATTTACTTCCTGAAATCTGGCATTCCTCCGCCCTTAGTTCAGGCATCCGGGCAGAAAGGTGTGGTTGGCTGAGAAAGCCCCTCCTCCCCTCCTGAAGGCTCCTGAGATGTATCACATCATTTGCTTAAGCATGGAAATCAGGAATTATCCAAAGAAATGTAAACATTTTTTTTAAACAAGTAATTATAATATGATTTCCTATTTTCTAATATTAGCAGCATAAGCATTAAAAATAGTCAATGTTGATTGAGAGAGTGAAGTTCCACTTTAATGATCAGTAAGTGACTGTTTAAGGAGTTTTTAATTATTTTTTTGGGTCTGATACACATTTAAGTGTGGAAATCTAACCTGAAATCTAATGAAGTGGTACATTCCCTGGTTCTCATACCTGCAGCCTCTGCACCGAGCTCTGGAAATACACGTTATTAGTAGTCTGCAACCATTTAACACTAAAGCTGAATACGGAGCTATACAGCTGTAACAGAGTGAATCAAACATACTGTAAAAGAGCCCTCTAGTTTAGCTAGATAGGATTTTTGTGAGTCAGAGGTTTGCTAGAAGCCTGGGTCAGCCTGGGAGTGAGGTAGAGAGGGTACCTCAGGACAGGCTGGGAGGCTCTTCAGGTCAGGGCTTCTGAAGCCCTCCTACCCTTCCAGAAACTGCTGGAACTTTCTGGAAGAGGGGTGGAGGAAGGGAAGAGGCCCAGAGTTGCATGTTTAAGGGAACTTGGCCAATTCCCAGGTAGGAGGCTGGGAATAGTGGCTAAGAGCAACCCTTAAATGTGGCAGAGCCTGTGCAGCAGGGGTAGTCGGGTGGAAGATGGACTGAGAGAAGGTGCTGGAGTGTGACGCTTGGGAGGGGGGGGGCCCCAGGGAGGGGGCCTAACTTACAGGCTGGTGCTGGATGGAATAATCCCCACTGTGTCACAAGTCTCCTAAGGAGGACATCCTGTCAGCAGGGAAGGAGCAAGCCCAGTGTAAGGCCTGCAACCCAACAAGCTAACAGGGCAGGACAGTGTGAGTACTTCTACTCCACCTGGGCAAGAGAAGGAGAGGGCAGTCAGGTGCAATACCCAACTATTTCTCATGCGGACTAATTAATTACAGATCTTGGAATCCCTTGCCCAGGGATTCCTTCTGGACAGTCGGCTATTTGCTAAGAAGTTGTCCAGTTTTACAATTCTTTGGACATCCCATATACCCCTAGACCCCAAGCTCCCCAAGTTGTTGATCCCTAATAAAAACAACAAAACCAAGCTCAAGGACTTTTTTACTGACTCTGTGTGTGAAGTTGTGTGGAAAATGTGTTGGCTGGCTGTGCAGAGCTTAGGGGGACCCATCAAAATCAGCAGCCCTTAAGGGGATAAACGCAACATGTATGTTACAGCTGAACTTCAGGCAGATATAAAAGACTATATCAAGGCTATATCAAGAACAGGTATATCTGGGGACCAGACACAATATAAGTGTAACTGCCTAAAGTTGCAGTAACCCTTTTACACATAAAGCTGAACTTTAGGCAGCTACAAATGGCACCAGTTATTCAGCTCTGTGATCATTACAATATCAATAAAATATCAATAAATATAACTTTTTAAATACAACCAGTGTACGCACCCCCCCCCCCCGAAAATGCTGTTTGTCTGGATGTTATACTGATGAAAGGCTTCTGTACTTACTGAGTTACTAGCTAGTCTATATTGAGAGCCAGAGACATCCAATCGTCTGGAGTTCCCAAAGGGCAGTCTATTTATGCCAGTAGCATTTCCTTGAAGTTTTCTGTTGTGCGTGTTCAGACCTAAGTGTGATGTGCTGTTGTGTTTAGGTGACAAGCTCTCTTAATTAAAAGTCTCTTAATAAGAATCGATGTATATCGGGGAATATTAAAAGTTGATGAGGGCAGATTTACTGCTCGGCTACTGTATGTGTCAAGTCTCTAAAATCCCGACAAGCAAAGATAATTTAATAAAAATGAAAATAAATGAAGATTTAGCATTGGTAGTGTGCAATGTTTCAGCCAATTAGACTGACAGGCTCACTGGGATAACAGTTTTAAGTGACCCAATTTAACTGCTCACTATGACATTTTCATAAACTAGCTCGGTGTTAATTGCTTGCATATATTGTGATTATATTTTGTCTTGTGATTAAAAAGTTATGAGAATTCACTAGAACTCGAGCCCTGTGAATCTCAGAGGGATCAAAGCATATCCAATCTAAAGTGATAGCTGCTTTTTATGTTTTTTTTTTCTGGTGATAGATGACAATAACAGAAAACATAAAGAAAACCTACATTAATAAATGCAATTTTCTAAACATGGCTTTATCATGAAAATGCTCAGTTTTGTGATCAAGTAGAAACTTAAAACTCCAGCACAAATAAAACACTTTTGATTTGGCTATTTATTCATTAAAAATGTTTAAGTAAACCCATTAAAAACAGAATCTGTCTCTATATGAGCTTCTAGTACATCCTCACTCACACCGAGAGGAGCAATAGGCCAAAGCTGGCCATAGACCAATCAAAATTAGTTTGGTTCAGCTGGGACTGTCCGAATTTCAATCTGTGTGTGGCTGTCCCCGGTACACAAAAAATTGATCTATAAATTGACTTCTGTTGAACGGGCAAGCTGGAAATGTTTGTCAATCAGCCTCTGATCTGTGTGTTCTGACAGCACTGGGTCCCACTGTCAGAATGCAATGTTTTGGTGGGAATTCCTCCATCCACCCTGTTTGTGTGTATTAAGAAATCTGTTCATCTGAACTATCTATGGCCAACTTAAGTCAGTCTTGTCTCTGTTACGCTACAGAGTGCTGTCTGAACCTTCCTATCTTTTTCAAGCCAAGGAAACTGCCCAGAGTTATTACATAAATGTATCATATCATGCACACGAATGGGACTGTGACCTACAGCTCTAAAAACTCACCCCCACATCAGGAAAGGACCACAGGGAGGAGAAAGGGGAACAGGAACAACCAGAGAGGAGGGGGGGATGGGACGGAGGGACCAGAGGGAGAGGTACCCCTGCCTTCCCTCAATAGGTGGCCTTTATTATTTGAAACACCAGGAATAGAGGGCCAAGGTCTTTGTTTACAACGTCATAGAAATCCCCAGTTCACAAGAAGCAAAAGCATTCTGATGATTCTTTCACCTTTCTGTTCCCAAATGTTCTATGCTATGGTTGAGTGTGTGACTGTGAACATGCTTGCAGGAGGGGAGAGCATAGGGATGACCTCAACAGTCTGTTGATGCTCGTTACTGTTCTTACAAGATCTATGACAACTGTAGCACACCCTCTCAGGAGCCAATGGGTCCTCTGATACTGGTCTTGACTGATAAAATCTCTACCACTCTAACTCACCCAGTGAAATTCACACAGTTTAAAGTGGTCGTAAAGGCTGAAGGTTTTTTACCTTCATGCATTCTATGCATGAAGATAACAGAATCTTGTATGTGCTTCTCCACCCCAGCCCCCCTACAATACTTACCTGAGCCTAATCCTGATCCAGCTATGTGCACAAAAGCAGTAGCTCTCCAAGGTCTCTCTCAGCCATTGGCTGCCACTGCTGTCAATCACAGCCAAAGAGAAGCAAATGGGGGTCTGAGCCACACTCTGTGTGTTTTATAGACATATAGAGCGGGACTCGGGAGTGAGCATGCATTAGTGCCCCCAG
Organism: Staurois parvus; assembly: GCF_062004578.1. Classification (NCBI taxonomy): domain Eukaryota; kingdom Metazoa; phylum Chordata; class Amphibia; order Anura; family Ranidae; genus Staurois; species Staurois parvus. The sequence goes on from NW_028319145.1 coordinate 747,093, forward strand.
AGCAAGCAGCAGGAGGGAAGGGCCAGGAGTGCTGGTGGGGGCCTGAGAAAAGGAGGATCGGAGCTATGCACAGAGCAGATAAGTATGACATGTTTGTTTGTTTCTTTTATTTTTTTAAACTAGCTTTTAATATCACTTTAAGGTTTGACACCAACCCTATCTCAAGAAGGTGGACAAATACAGTTTCAGAGTAAGACCTTATATAATAAAGTTAAAAACTTATAGGCCTTGACCATATATTATCAACAACTAATAGAAGATAAGGCAAGACAGTGAGCAATATAGAGTAATATAATGTTTACTATATAAGGTAGGTTTATACAAAATCACACAAATGTAACAACAGGAGATGATGTTAGGGTTTGCTTCCTCACTATCAGCTTAAACAGTAACAAGATCATCAAAGGTACAAAAAAGGCAGTTTAAACAGTGAATCAATCTAAACTCCTAGAGCTATACTGTCCATTATTGCACTGGGGTGACCATGCTAGGTCCCAGTCTGCATGCAAATGGTTTCTTCTGTTGGCTTGCATTGGGGCCCTCTAACGGTGGTGCACTACTGGTGGAGGTTGAAGTTACAACCTCCATTAATTTCCAAGTACAACTAGTCGCAGGTGTGATTTGTAGTGTTGGCTTCAAGAAGAAGATGGACTGTAACAATAGGTGAGAAAGAATCCAAAGTAAAGTCAGTTCCAGAGTACTGGGACAATCCTCAGTAGATGTTATGATAACAGTCTATGGTGTGTTACCTGTGTTGGACACTAGACACTAATTCAGAGAGCAAGAGGGTATGGCTATGACTGGCAATCAGAAGACTCAATTCATGCTGAACAGTGTGTATGCATTGGGTTTAGAATCCTGTCACCAGTTCTGCAGTTCAGTCTTGGATGCTGCTGGCTGAGGGATATCTCATGGATCGATGATTTTGACTCCAGCCAACCCACACAGGAAGGATGATGCTGTAACTGAAGACTAGCGATGCCACTTGCTTACTCCGATATGAGCTGGAGTAGATGGGCGATGGAAGTAGCAATGGTCTCTCTTTCTGTACTGGCAATGCTGCTACCCAGACCGCATTGCTGAGGGAGGCCCTGGGTGGCTCAGCACGTTTGCCTAAATGTCTTTCTTGGTGCCAACTGCCTTGAACCTTTCTGGGAAGTGTACTATGATTCTCTGCACTCCTCCTTTTGTACTATGGCTCCCTGGGAATTGTAGTATTTCCTAGCACCAGGGTAATGCCATTACCAACAATAGAACTACATCTCCCACAATCCTCTTCAGCAGCATCTCCTTCTCCATGACTTCATGCTACCCAGTCAGTGGAGAATATGTAACATACATAAAGATGAAGCAGTCTGATATGCCAGGACCTGTAGTTCTTACGTTAACAGTTTCAGAAGTCTCTTTCCTTTTCTTTGTTCTGCAATCGTGTGACCCATTTTCAGCCAACAGCAGGTTAAACCCAACTGTTGGCTGACGTCACAGAGACAGTCCAGGCTCTGAAATTATCCCAACTATATGGTCGGGATCCACCCAGAAGCCTGGACTGGAAGCTGGCTCAGCCTCTCAGTGATCTGCCGAGAGAGTGAACCAGTTCTTCCCACCCCCTTCACAGCCCAGCACTCCAGTGAGCACTGGAGGTGCAAAGCATAGAGTCGGTAACTGACAGTCATGGCTCTCTGCTCAGAGTGGGGAGAGGGAGAACTGAGCAATCAGTGGTATTTGACCACTCAGTTTTCACTGCAGAACCAGTGGGGGACAGATGTAGCATCGAATCAATGCTGCATCTACCTAGGTGGGTATAAATGTTTTTTTTTTTACAAGTCCATACTTCTCTTTTAAAGGGGCCTATTCTCAGTACCTGCGTATTCAACTAATCTGTGACAATCAATGAGTTGCTTTCTGTCATGCATCTAATGTATATGATTGGCTGCTGTGGACAGTATTGTCATGTTTCCTCTACACCATTTCTTATAAATGAAGTGTAGCACTCCTCAGTAGGCTACTAGTGTTAAGGTTTGTTTAGTTTTGGTTCTGCTGATGTATTCTCAGCTACTTTCCCCTGCATCTCATGGAGCTCTGGGATATAGTGGGCAGGAGAGTTGACCCTGGCCTGCATATTCATGTCGTATTAGATAATTCCTGGTCAGGAGATTGAGTGACCAGCATGGGGCTAAGAGGGCTATAAATAGGCTGGAGCCCAGAACTGCAGCCACTTGTTTCTGGAGGATTAAGACCCAGCCTAAGGGCTGAGGCATCCCTGGGAGTCCACTTGCCACTCTGAAGAAATCCTTTTGGGGTCCCTGTTCCAGTTAGAGTTCGAAGACCTCCATCTAGACCATCCTTAAACAGTGCAGAGGATTTACAGGGGGTCCAGGCAGTAGGCACCAAGTACAGAGACTGACTGGTACTACAGGAGGCATTACAGTACCCAGGGCACAGTGAGTACTAGCCTAGTTATAGTAAATATACTGGGGGTTTTTTTTCCTTGCATGTGATTGGGTGTGGCAGGCGCAGCACCCTTTGGTGCCTTGTGCGCTGTGGCATTAGAAAAATTATGCAATTGCTGTTTCTTTGTTTAATTAGATTGACTTTACTCTGTAATTCCTCCAATGCCGCTCTATGGATGCAGTAGGTTTAAAGAGCACACCGAATACTTTAGTTAACTTCTTTAATAACTTCAATCTTCTTCATATAACACTGCTTACAATGGCTTATTTCTTTCATATTACAATGGTTTCATTCGTATTACATTGGGTTGATTCGATAGATTGATAAATTCGTTAGATTCGGTAAATTTGTTCGATTATGATTACTCTACAGTGACTTGATTTGTTAAATTCGTAAATTCGATAAGTTTGTAAGTTCGGTGGAACTAAAGTAAACACATACAACATTTTTAGACACAGATCTACAGATCTGCACTGTTAAACAATAGAGGAACACACAAGTGCATTAAATACCTATTTGGCCTTCTCTGCTTCCATAAAGCTTTTCTGATTGGAACTGTCTGTTTCCTCTTCTGTCTGGTGAGTATGTGTCTCTAGAAAATCCTAGCAGGGAGTTTTACACAGGCATAAATGTGAAACTGGCTGGGATTGGTTAAGGCTCTGTACAGTATGAGGCTGCCTGTGATTGGCTCATCTTTAACTAACTCTTAAAGGCATATTTTCCTTTTCTGCTTCTGCTAACACAATGAATATATAAATGTCATATAACAATCAAAGACATAAATTACAGCAATGATTTTGCTTTTGGCTTTAACATATGCACATATATACTATACTGAGGTTATTGGCAGGTTTGGTATACACATATATGTGAACCATATTAACAACCTAGGACTGGTCTTAGCTGGCCAGCTACATTGGGTATTCTTCGCAAATTTAATTTTAACCACATTCACTTCGCTAAATTGAAATGTGCTTGCAAAGCGAACAGCCTATTTGCCTTTAGTAAATCAAACCTCACTTGCAGGAGTCAGGAAGTTCCTGGAAGACAGCAGGAGGGCTTGAAGTAAACAAAAGGAAATTTGAGCTGACTTGACTCCTGATGGTGACTTTTGGATGATAGGAAAAGAAAAGGTAAAGGTAAAGGATAATATCTGCAAACAGGCTTTTCTGCCTGGATATATTAAAGGAACAAATGTGCTTTAAAAGCCCATTTATCCTGTAAATGCCGGAAACAGAAATCCAACCTTCCAAAAGGGCTTTTTTCAAAATGTTATCTTAACATTCGGATTCTAAAACTCTCATATCAAAGTAAACATTTTCAAAGATTGACTGGAGGATTTGTCACTTCCGCACTGCTGATATCCCTTTAATAATGTTAAACCTTAAAACGCTTTTGTCACCAGAACGCTGATATCAGCTATTGTGCACATTTCATTCTCTTTTCAATCTCAAATGTTTTCATTACAACCTCATTATTTCATTCCAGACAGGGTGTAATTATAATTAGATCTATTTTGTTTTTCTGAAAGACAATCAGAGGTATATCACTGTAAGAAAACCTACTTAGAGCTGAATTGCTGTCTGACAGCGTTCATTAGAAGAGCTTTGTCGGTTTTATTGCAGGTACGTGTTAAATTGTAACTATTGCCTAAATATGTACTCTTCAGCAACTGGCATAGGAACAGGGGTCTCAGCAGTCACTTCTGCCCCAGTCCTGATGGCATTAGGAGGACCATACTATAATCCACTACCTCTGCCTTCCAAAGCATTGATAATTTAAAGGAAAACATTCCCGAGAGACACATAATTGCTGAATTCTTATTCTGCACACGCTAATATTTTGAGTCTCCCAGAACAAGTAGGGAATTTTGACCTTACTCTTGCTTACTCTGATATGCATAAGTGTTCGTGTCACTGACTCATATAGTACTAAAGCCAGAGGGTCAGCATAATAACAAGGCAACTGGCGTTTGTTGAGAAAGGTCAGCAATAGCAGCCTTCAGGATTCTGACAGAACGGTTTACTTTAGGCCTTGTTGACCACCCCATTACCTTGCCCTTTTAAATATATCTGACAAAAGTCCACCCATTTATCTCATCTGTGCTGTTTTCAAGTTCCTAAATATTTAGTGTTCTATACTACCCATAGATACATATCAGTTATTACATGAGAACACAAGACCATGGCATCGAATACTTGCGGTCTAATAATATGTTGTATGCAGCCATGGCAAAGCCCAATCTTAGCTTCAAAAAGTCAGTGTTTCCAATTGTGGAGGTTTGGCTATTAGAAGGCAGCACAGTAGCTTTAAAACAATGGAAAACGATGAAAAATCCTACAGGTACACAACTCTGCTTTCTGTACTCCTTGATCCTCCTACCACATACAGTATGTATTCAGGGGAGTATTTACCACAAGGCAAACAAGGCTTTTGCCTAGGACGCCATTTTTCAAGGGGGGCAGCAGCATGTTTCAGGGGGTAGCGCCGCCCCCCTAAAAGAAGGAATAAAAGAAGGGACACACGCAGCATGGCGACCAGCTGGGATCTGAGAGAGGCTGCAGGCTGCTTAATGGTGTATGCAGAGCCTGACTCTTGTTCCCGTGGATTTCCGGAGCTGTGAAGGTGAGTGTCTTATCTTTTCCCAGGGTGGGGGGTTGCCAGTGTATGGGGGGCGGTGATAGTGGAAGGCTCTCTTGGGTGGGGGTGAGGGCTGGGGTGTTGTTGGTCAATGTCAGGCTCTCTTTGTGGGGAAGAGAAGTGTTGGTTGGTTTCAGGGTCTCTCTGTGGGGGGGAGCCAATTTTTGTGTTGCCTAGGGCAGCACGAAACCTAAATACTGTATTTTTCTCTCCATTAGATGCACCTGACCATAAGACGCACCTAGGTTTTAGAGGCGGAAAACAAGAAAAAAAATATTCTGAACCAATGGACTGCAGACATAGTACAGGAGATAATAGAAAGGTAGTAATTGAGCGTTGGGAACAATAATATAAAGCCGCTAGCATAAAGGCAACCTTTAAAACCCAGTATGAAAATATATAAAATAAGTATGCAGCGCTAATGTGAGTAAAATCAAGTGAAGAAACAAATAAATAAATAATGCACAATAACATATGTCAAATATCATATATTAAATAACTCTGTCCTCATAGTAATAAAGGAAAGTGATTATGTGCAGGTGTTCCAAAAGTCCATGATCAAGGATAAACGTGACTCTTGTGTTGTTGTGAATCTACAAACATTGCACTAACCAGATAGCGCATTAATTGCGCGTGGAGCAATTAAGACCTGCTCCTGGTGCTCTGGACTTGTGATACCAGGCAGATGTCATCAGCAAGTCAGCCACTAGATGTCATCAGTCTAGGTGTATTCTTAAGCATTGCACCAGGGTCATCATCAGCAGGAGGAAGGGGAAGTCATATATCATCCAAATCCTCAGGAACCTGGCTACACTTCAGCAGCTCCGCCTCATGTAGATGAGGCCTACATGGTGGACCTTTGGGGAGGGAGGGGGAGCAGGTACCCGCTCCCACTTCCACGGAGTTGTCCTCCCTTTAGTGTGGGCACCCGGCTGTGACAGCCGGGTGCCCAGTGCGCATGCGTGAAAAGCGCTACGCTTTGTGAATGGCCTGGCGTCTTCTGGGACACATGACAGGTCCCAGAAGACGCAAAGGCCATTCACAAAGCACAGCACTTCTCGTGCATGCGCACTGGGCATCCGGCTGTCACAGCCGGGTTCCCACACTAAAGATGCCAGCACAGGAAGACTGTACAGCGCTGGACTGAGGATCAGGTAAGGTCCCACTGCAGAGAAGAGCTGAGCGGCTGGCCTGGTACTCTGACACAGTGTCGGCAGCGGAAATAACAGACTGGTCGCTTCATATTCGCTCCATAAGATGCACTGACATTCCCCCCCTTTTTTGGGGGAAAAAAGTGCATCTTATGGAGCGAAAAATACGGTACATCACTGTATGTATTACTCTGCCTATTTTATCTCCACATAAATAGTTACACTGAAGAATTGTATATGTGGGCTAGAAGATTAATTTTTCTAAAAACTATATTGTGGAGTGGAGAGTGAAAATGGGGCAGAGGAACCCTTGGTACCATGGAGTGATGGTCACGGAAGTGTCAAAGTCTTCAGAAATATTGAATAGACATTTATCCTTTGCAAACGCTTTGTGCTTATATCACCGATTAGAAGGCTGACAATCTTTGCTGGGAGTGGGGAGCTGAATGAATTGGGCTGTAAGTGTAAAATGTGAGGATGGATTATTGCACAATGCCTACAGCTACATAGATCAGTGAGGGCTTGTTGTAAAGAATATGTAACTATTTCTTTGTCCATTTATTAGCTGACATTTCTCAGGAAGAACAGGTAACCTGTAGCAATACCTGCTAGGATTGAGATAAATAGCACCAGTAATATTTTATGGCATGCATGAACATTAAACCATCCTGTAAAAACGATTGCACTGTAAGTATATAGGGTGCCATGGCAGCTTGTATATCTTGAACAGTGACATGGGATCAGAATGTCAATGTTCAGGTCCCCTACTATACTTAGGGTTTGGTCTGTGACCCTTGTACCTATAACACGTTCAACAAACTGAAAATACAGGCCATTCACTGAGCACACCTCAGCTTTTTTTGATGATAAATTGGTGAGATGATAAAGCTAGGTTTCTGAATAATTCCAAGCACAAACAGCTTATTTATAAACAATGAAGACAAAAATGTCTGAATAAAAAGTCTTCTTACAGTCTCAAAATGAAAATCTGACAATAAGCAATCAAAGAGGAAAAGTACAGTTGGGTTGACTTTCAAAACCCTGCACGTCTTTGAAAACGAGAGAATATTACTGCAAATCTATTTTCCGGAGAAAAATTATTCAATATACACTTCCAGGTTCTTGGTACAATTCTGCAAATTACAGGTATAAAAAAAAGAGAAAACTGACAGCAGAAGTAAAAAGTTGTGGATGACAGGTGCTTCTCAGTTTGGAATAAGCTGTCTGCAAACTTCTAACGAGTTGTAGAGTGAAGTTGCCCAAGCCCAGACAATGTTCTCAGAACTTTATCAGCCGTAGAGTTCATAAGGGCAGACCTTGTCTGGCAACTGTGGCATTTGCAAAGGGGGCTGCTTTGTCTGACATTCTAACCTGTCTGCATTTAAAGCTAGACTCCAGGAAAACAGCTAAATATACTGATGTAATGCATTTATGAAAGCTGTTTTACCCTGGAAAAGGATTTCTCTTTCTGTCCGTCCAGTCCTGAGATATGCACATTCCTGTCACACAACACAGGCAGGTGGATGACACCGCTTACAGTAATGGAATACAGTGGTGTACTCTCCCCACCCCCAGTCTGCTGACTGGATAGTAAAAGAGCAACAACAGACTGATACAATCATCTCCCACCTCACTCTGCTTTCTTCTTCTATCAGCATGTTCCTTGTCAACTCATTTGCATGCAGCACACCTGACTGGCCCCCTGTCCTAGTCTTAGTGCTGTTGTACATGCTCCTCCAAGTGATGATTAAGTTCAGATACTTACAGTATCTATTAAAGTGTTACTAAACCCACAACAGTACAATCAGTCTGTATATGCAATTAAGCATGCTTGTTATACTCACTGTGGAATTTAAGGGATTAATCCTCTGCATTGTGTAAAAAGGATGTTTGATCCTGTCTTCTCTGATCCTCCCCTTCTTCCACAGTCCCCAATCCATCTGCTCATAGAACAGAGCCTTGGAGGCAAGCTGCATATGTTCAGTTTGGTGTGCATTGCTAGAGTTTTTTTTTCTTCTTGGGAGAGTGCATGTGATGAGCACAGGTCCAATCAGCGCTGTCCAGACAGAGGGTCAGGGGTCCTGCAGCCTCATAGGACAATCAGTGGAGAATGAAAACACCTCCTAAAAGTTTTACCAGTGCTCTGCAGGACACTGATAAAAGTACCTGCTGCAGAGAAAAGGTATTTAGCAGTTTATATTTACTAAAATAGTTGCATTTCCATGTTGTGTGTACTGTGGGAGACCAGATATAGTGAATAGGGTTTAGTAATGCTTTAACTAACTTCTAACTATTTTTTTCCATCCATTTCTGGTGAACATGGACTTACAACAGACTTAAAATACAATTCCTGGTGTTAGGTCTCCTAAACAATAATGCAACTCACAGGCATTTCTCTCTCTTACAACCCAGCAGCTGTCCTTGTAAGCTTAGCACCTATGACCAGGAAACACAAGCAAAGCTGCTCCAGGCAAGTAGTGGGAGTCATTCGCTGACCAGTTCAATAAAGGTGCTCACACAGAAAAAGGAACGCCCGGAATCTGCTGCACTTTTCAATCTTTATGGAATATAGGTAAAATCTGTATCACAAACAGTGTCAGGAACAGTAATGCATTTCACATTGAAAACTAGCACTTATGCATAATATGAATATGAATAAGCGCCAGATTGCAGCGTGAAACGCGTTACCCTTTACTATTCCTGACACTGTTTGTGATATGGATTTTACCTATATTCCATAAAGACTGAAGAGTTCAGCAGATTCCGGACGTTCCTTTTTCTTATGAACATGAAACGTTACTGAAAGTCATTATTTATCCACCTTTTAAATACTGAAAAAGCTTGCATTCCTAGAACATGAAAACAACAAGCCTAGCCTGTAGTGCCTCAATGATTTGCTCAGGTGACTTCAGAGCAGGGGCAGACTGACAACTCATGGGGCCCCCCGGGCAATAGGGGATCATGGGGCCCCTGTGTCCTTGCCCAAACTCAAAAAAGCATATGAAAAAGGTACCGGGGCATCTCATGGGGGCCCCCTACTGACCCCGGGCCCTCGGGCAGTGCTCGAGTTTCCAAATGGTCAGTCCACCCCTGGTTCAGAGACAATTCCAAAGCCCACACATGTCGGTGGTTCTATTGGGAACAATTCTGACTTGCATCTGAATATTTAGGATATTGAGAGGCCCTCTGGTCTCCACTGACTGTTTTCTGGGTCCATGCTTTTGCCCACCTCCCCCTTTTTTTTCCTTCCACATCTTCCCCTTCTTCTACCTTCTCTGCACTCCCTATTCTTTTTCCTTTTTTTATATCCCCTTTCTTACATACCTTTCTTACTAGTATATTTCTAATCCCACATGCCCAGTTCCTGAAATTTGTCTCTACTTAAACCTTAGTGACTCCCCCCCCTCCCTTATCTCCCTTTTATACATCAGACTGGTGGCCCCCTGAATCGAGGATACAGCCAATGGTGTATCCTCTGAAGCACATTGGCAAGTGCTGTTATGGTATACTATGCACTGATACATGTATCGAGTTCCTATTTGACAATTCTCATTCTGGATATTAAACGCTTTGCAATATAACTGTCAATTTTGCTGTATCCTGGTGAAACCTTTATATAAAGCATTAAATATACAGTTCCATTGTGCTGTTTATAACCTTGAATATTCCAAGTAGAAATGTATAATTGTAATGAGGGCAGTGAGACTGCCTACATATTTCCAATATGAAAGAATTCAAAATGAATTAGTTACTTAAGTTTTATTCAACCTGTGAACAAGTTGTCATTTAAACATACAGAATAGAGACACTTTAAATATTGCCAGATGTATTGGATTTTAAATGAAACACATACATGAAGCATTTTCCATCTAATTTCCCCTGCTATTACTATTTTGTCTTTTGTAAACCATGGTAGGGCATTTATAGTATGGTACTGCCTGTCATTAGCTGACACTTCAGTTTGTGCATGCCTCTTCTCTAGCATTGCATACCTGACATTTCCTGAATGAATGCTCTGTAAGACCTAAAGGGTTCTCCTAGCTCACCTGTATCTATACACAACCTTCTCCTTAAGTGTAACAGACACAAATCCTGTGATAGAGATTACACTTTCTCAGTCTGACTCTACATGGGAACCTTCATTCTGACAGGGGTCTCCAAACTATGGCCTTCCAGGTGTGGAGGGACTGCAAGTCCCATGGGGCCATGCAAGACTCTGACAGCCACAGGCAAAACTCCCAGAGGCAGAGGCATGATGGGACTTGTAGTACTTCAACAGCTGGAGGGCCATAGTTTGGAGACCCCTGGTGTAGACGGTTGTGCAAAAAAAACCCTCAATAATTAAGATGTCATCTCCTACTATCGAACGATAAATCGGAATGAATGGTTGGTGTGTATGACTTTTGTAGCCTTAGAAAAGCTGATACTAGGGAAGATGGATGGGAAGATAACAATAACAAAATGATGCCTAGAATGTAGTTGATTTTATTTCTCGTTATAGCTTCCTTGTATAGCGAACGATATACTGCAAAGTGGTATTTCTGGTACTTTTGTGTTGTTTGAAATAATGGTATAGGTTTGAATTTCTCTTTAAAGGAAACCTATGTCTTCCTTTGGGAAATTCTAGTTGCCTGCATGATGTATTGAAATCAATAACATTTGAGAACTGGTATGCATATTATGAGTTCTGCATTTGCTTGCTGCATACATACTGTAGGTCAGGGAGTCAGAAAGTATTGAATGTGTGAAAAGCTGAGGCACTGGATTTAGTATGACTCTGATATGATGGTCACAGAAACAAGGACACCTCCAGTTATATTTCAATGGGGATACAAGTACTCCACACAATTACTTTGACCGCTTTGAGTCCAGTGCTCAGTACACAGAGTTCTGATGAAGGCCCCCTGAAATATGCAGGACTATATTTTATGCTGAATGTACTTTGCTGGAAATGCAGTCAGTTATTCAAACTCTTTGTGCTTCATGTGGCAATCCTTTCTTCCCATTTAGAAAGTAATGTGAAAGAACCATCTTCACAGCTTAATGGCTAGCAGTATCAGATATCAGCAGTGTTTGCATTACCACATATTTCCTTTAATCGCAGATCATAATTTTTGTAAAGCAAAGCCATAATATGAAGCTGCACACTGCTGTGCTGTAAGGCATAAAAAAATGTTTTTCTTCCAGCGCCATTGAGGACACCCTACCCATCCCCTCTCATTGATGCATTTGTCACCCTTGCTGTGGCTTCATCACAGGATTGGGCCACTAGCACGCAAACAGAGCCTAGTGAAGTGTCCTCATAGTGCTGGAACAACAAATTTGTTTTTGTGCCTTACGGGTCAGAGGTGCGCTCCTTCATATTATGGCATGTGGACTTGCTTGGGAGGAGCAAATCCTGGAGATGTGAGCGCCCACAGTTGAGATAGTGTCAGCAGCAGAGCTTTGAGTGATACCGAGGATAGAGGAAGCAATCCACATGACCAATGATAGGCCATATGAGAAAAGCAAAGGGTTCAATGTAAATGACTGTTACAGTAAAGAGATCTTGAATATATTACAAATAGTTATTTTCTATAAATGAAGGCATTTCTTATTCCTCATTCTCCATTATAGGGATTGTTTGACTATCTCTGTAATATAAAGTTATACAGCACTGTTAGGATCCTTCCTTAATCTAATATTTAATATCTGCTTATTAACAATACTAATATGTGTGCGTGGACTTTGGGTTGAATTGAGTTGTTACATTTTTATTTGTTCTATATTGAAAAAAGTAAAGCAAATAGACTTTAACCACTTGCCCTCCAGAGGATTTACCCCCCTTCATGATCAGGCCATTTTTTTGTGTTATGGCATTGCTTTACTTTAACTGACAATTACGCGGTCATGCAAAGCTGCACCCAAATAAAATTTACATTATTTTTTCCCCACGAATAGAGCTTTCATTGGTGGTATTTGATCGCCTGTGCATTTTTTATTTATTGCACTAATTAAAAAAAAGACCGACAATTTTGAGAAAAAATACAGTATTTTTGACATTTTGCTATTAAATATGCCCAGTAAAAAATGTAAAAAAAATTAAATTGCATCATAAATTTAGGCCAAAATGTATTCTACATGTCATTGCTAAAACAAATATTCCTATATGTGTAAATTAATTGGTTTACATGAAAGTTACAGCATTTACAAATGGCAGTATAGATACTGGAACTTATTTATTTGTTTGTTTGTTTATTTTCTTGTGCTTGTGTCCAAATACATACTGTATGGACTTAACTATATATATATATATATATATATATATATATATATATATATATATATATATTTAGGCTTTATTTTGTCTGTACATTTAGAGCAACATGTAGTGTCAGTCATGAGATGACTAGCATCCCTCTTTCCAAATCATACGAAGCTAAAATGTCCTGTGGAATATTGCTATTGAAAGCGCATAAGAGTTTATTAATCATGTATAAGTAAAGAATGCAACCTTTAAATTGTAATATTTCTTGATTAAGATATTAATATTGGAAAGTCCTAAAGCAATAGTAAATTCCTTAATTAAAAAAATGTAGGTCACCAGGCAGTTAAAGCCATAATGTGCTAGTATGCTTTGCATTGCATACTAGCACAGTATGATAGACTTACCTTAAAATGAAGTACTCTAGTGGTACGCTGTCACCACTATCGGCGCATCCATCTTCACCTGGTCTTCCTTCCGGATTTGCGCTCTCTGGCCATTTGAATGGCTGGGCCACAATGACATCATTCCCATCACACCTCTGTATACTTACCTGAGCCAGATCTTGATTTGCAATGGCTCTCCTCTCTCTCTGCTCACAAAGACAACAGCGAGAGCCATTGGCTCCTGCGTCTATCAATCAAATCATGTGAGCATAGGGTGGAGGCGGGGCTGAGCCTGCAGGTGCACCCCCATAGGAAGCAGCTCCCTATGAGGGCGCACCAAGAAAAGGAAGATCCCTAGAGTGCCGGTGGAGGACATGAGAATAGGAGGTAAGTATAACATGTTTATTATTTTAATTTTAAAAAAGTAAGTTTTACAAACGCTTTAAGCTAGGGTGGACAAAAAGGTGGGGGCTTGAAACTGCTCATTTGTGAAAACAAAATATTCTGCAGTTCATTTTAAGACACATACACAAAAAGCATATGGACACTCACACACACATATGAATACACATGCACATCATTTTTTATCTAAAGAACAATAACTATGCTTTTTCACATTGTTTTATATTGTGTATTATAATATTCATCCTGTAATCTTACTCTCTTTTGTTATTAAACACATTTTTGATTTTGCACAAGAACAGAATGACTTTTCAAATGGAGCATCTCTCACCCGTAAAAGGTATTTCTGTAAGTTTAGAGAATACCAAAAAACACATTTTAGCAAGTACAGCATATGTGTATGAAAATTAAGTCAGAAAACCAGCAGGTGGTAATATTTTAAGCCAAGTGATCTAGAAATCACTCAGTGGGCTTTTCTAACATAAAGTCCCCCTCAGCATCTCCTCATTCCGCCATAATGGAGAAATGATTATTTATGACTTGTCAGAATGTAAACACTAGCACAGAAAAAAGGCCTGGGAGTGTTAGGAGAGTTTGAGGTTCTATGAAATGAAATCAGGAGCAAGCACCGCTGTGGGGATTTTAAAAAACTGAACCTGAGCAGGTCAGTGTATTGTGCTATAAAATACCATCTAAGCACAGGGCTGGGAGGTATAAATTATAGTGACCTGTAATTCAAGAATGCCAAATGCCCCTGTAGGTGAAAAGAGAATAATTCCACCGCTGTGTGAGAACTACAGTGAGCATTCGAACTCCAAAGCGGGCAATTATTGACATCAGTTTTGTTCCTTCACTAGCTGCAGCTCTGCAGGGTTGCACAGATCTTGATTTCATGCGGAAGAGTAAAGTACAGACTTATTTTTGTGTGTTTCTATAAATAAAGTGTATGTAAACCTTAATGATTAACTTATCTTAGCTTTTGCTCCATCTTGGTCTGTTAAAAGTGTTTTGTTAAATCTGTTCAATAAGTGCAAAATATTCTTAAAGTTTGTGATTGTTATCATGGTCATGAAATTTCAAAGTAATTTTAAATTTTTTGCATCTGCAACTTTCATTCAAATATTACCTGATACGCCTCTGACATGACATTGCCCTGAGTGATATTGTAATATTGTATTTTATGATTTTTTTTATATTCCTCCTAGTACATGCCATAGTGTACACTAGGATGGGAAACTTTATATTCACACATTTATTTTTTGGTTGGTGGTGATAGCCATGTGAACGTTTCGGAGAATCTTTGGATGCAGCCATTTGTTTTCAATTTCTCTGGATGTAAGATTGATCTTCTCCTCCCCTGCGAGGGTAGGACATATGTGAACCTTGTTTATGTTTTTTTTTGTGTGTATGTCCTTAATATGTTAAATAGTTCAATAAAAAGATTAAAAAATAAATTAATAAATATTACATGATACACCTGCTATGAAGGTCCCTGTTCAGGTATGTTCTGTTCAGTGGCGGACTGACAACTCATGAGGCCCTCGGGCAATAGGGGATCATGGGGCCCCTGTGTCCTTGCCCAAACTCAAAAAAGTCTATGAAAAAGGTACCAGGGGCACCTCATGGGGCCCCCTACTGACCCCGGGCCCTCGGGCAGTGCCAGAGTTTCCAAATGGTCAGTCCGCCCCTGGTCCTGTTATAGGGTGACAATGTATTGTTCCTGTCTCCCAATTGTTCTTGTGCATCATCAGCTTATCACATGGGTGTCTTGTGAGATCCAGCAGGAGGTGGTGTGAGGAGCATTTCCTTTTTTTTTTTTGCACATTATAGTTATACTTCATTCATGTCTCCACATTTTGCTGCAATGTGATGACATACAGTGCCATTCAGTGCACTGCTGAAAAAATGTGCTGCATTTTCCCCACACTGCACCGCACCATGCCACACATTATACCAGCATTGTGTTGTGAACGGGGCACATAGAAAACAATTGTTTGTTATGCACTATTGCAGTGACCGCAAGTTATCCAATATGAAAAAAAAATGGCAGGCACCACACATGGTGTGAACGAGCCTTGTAACATATCACCTCTAACTTCCAAGGCCTAGAGTAATTCTCAGACTAAGTATAGCTTTGTAAGAAGGTAACTATACAACTTCTATACACAAGTCTGAAGATTTTTGATCATTTGAAATGGAATATGAATAATTTTCACTTTGTTGTGCAGTCTGTTGCTCTCTCAGTTGTTCTTGAAAGTGCGAAGAATCTACAGAATAACAGTTGGTGGTTTACTTATGTTGGATTGCTGGCTTGAACCTTTTTTTTGCATACTGTATATATTTTTAAATTATATATAACACCCTTCCCAGAATACCATCTCTTTTGTCTTCTAATGTCTCTAAATTGCAGATGCTAAAGCAAAGTAGACACAGTACATGATACCTGGGTGTATAAGGTGCAGTGTAGGGAGAAGTAAAATGGATCATGTGCGGATTGCACTCACCTATTAGTGTGGCTGATTATGACAATGGTGAAAGCGGCTAATAATGCTCCAAGTAGAGAGTGAGAGGAAAGGCATTGGATTACCGCGGTGAAGCAGAGATCTTTTTAGGAGCATCAAAGTAGGTTCCAACACGGTTTGAGCTAGCTTTATATCGTTAGAATTATAATGGATGGGACCATACAAAACCGCTTCTGGGATTCTTTTTCAGCCACAGTTGACACAAGGCCAGCTTCACATTATTCCTCAAAGTCTTCATTAGTTTTACACTGAATTGTAACCTGCCAAGGTGAACCTGTAGCTGTCACCCATAAAATATAATCATCTGTGTCTAGTTATACTACAGTAGGAAAGTGCCTTCACTGTCCTTGTTTCTTTTTTCTGTTTCCTATCATAATCATTATGATTATTTAAACATTACGTCATTTTGTATGATAGTTTCATGTAAAATATTCTAAACCCTGGTTCATACAAATAAAAAGACTAAATAGATCCTTTTCACTCTATTCTTATAGATGCTGAAGAGAACCACTTGATAAGTGGTGCATGGCAATCATGTTAAAGTAAATTGGCAGCAGTACTGGAACATTAGTGTATGTATAGGCCAACCAAGCTAAACCTTGCGGACAGCCTTTCCATAAGAGTTGAAGCTGTTATAGCGGCAAAGGATGGGCCAACTCCATATTGAACCCTACGGACTAAGACTGGGATGCCATTAAAGTCCATATGCCTGTAAAGGCAGGCATTCCAATACTTTTGGCAATATAGTGTATATCACCCCAAATAATTTGTATTGACAGCTTCCAAACCATCACCAAACATCATCAAAAGTCTGTATATCACTTTTCTACACCCTTATGGTTGGGAGATTCAGGAAACACCTATCCAGGCAAACCAAAATGTTGAGCTGTCACCAGGGGCGGACTGTCCATTTGGAAACTCAGGCACTGCCCGAGGGCCCGAGGTCAGTAGGGGGCCCCATGAGATGCCCCTGGTACCTTTTTCAGAGGCTTTTTTGAGTTTGGGCAAGGACACAGGGGCCCCATGATCCCCTATTGCCCGGGGGCCCCATGAGTTGTCAGTCCACTCCTGGCTGTCACCTAAACAGAAGAAGAGAGATTATCTTCCCAATGGGAATTCTTGCTATGGTGACAACTGTCAAAAAAGCCATTTCCCTCACTTTGGAAAGAGTTCCTCTCATATTCTCTTGTGTCTCCAGGACAGAAATGAAAGGAAATCAATCCAATGGGACACAACTAGAAAAAAAAAAGACACGCCAAAGTAATAATAATAAAAAAAAATAATTAATTGGTTTTAGATGTACTTTAGATTGTCCAAACTGTACATTTTACCTGTGTTTTGTTTCCATCCAGTGCTGTGGTTCCATACATATAAAAAATACAATATTTATATTGGCAGGTTAACAAAGCTCTGACTAAATTGGCTTCATAATACATGTGTCTCTATGCTATATTTCAACCCACTGTTCCTTGTGTCACCCACACACCAATTTTGCATTCCTGATCCAAGAGCTTCTTCTACTGATATTTGAACAGTCAGGTCACCTCAGGGGAAAGTTTGGGTATTCATTTAAAACACTTCCCAATCTATTTGTAAAACAAACGAGGCAAAGTGTAATGGGGCCTTCCTCCTGCTAGGCCTGAACCGTTCCTTGGTGTACAATCTCTGCTCTGCTGCTTCTTCGTTCCGATCCCAGAAACTTTATTCTGCAGGCTTTGCATTAACAGAGCTTAGCACAGATCGAGATAACTGAAACCTATCCAAGCGTGTTAATCGCTCAACAAAATCCCTGCTCAGCTCACAGCTATGTTCGAAAGTTTGCTATCTGCAAAAAAAAAAAAAAATTCAGACAGGCAGCAGGCAGTTTTACTGTATATTATTGTATTGTGGAATATTACATTTAGACAGGGATAAGACACAAAGGAATTGTCCTATCTGTGAGTGAATATATGATGTGAATCTGGCCTAAATGGGAAAAGTTGGCTAAGGAATCACTAAGTATTAAATACACTTAAAAACTGAGCATGAATTGGTAGGTAGATATGTAAATGTATAAGAAGCTGATGATAAGTAAAACCATTCAAAATACAATATAATGTTTATTATATAAACCCTCTTATGAGTTACCAGTTACATGAAAAATACTATCCAGTGTTACATTTAAGCCTAGAGTAGTAAAATGATTATAAACACTCAGCAAGATGATAGTAGTGAAGTTCCATTTGTTTCACATACAAGGAAGCAGACTAATAACTTTCCGAGTAAATGCTGAGTTGTTTTTGGAGGCTTACTAAAATGGACCTACAGTATACTAAAAAAAATAACAGTTTTTATGAGAACGATGAAGATGCTGGCAGTGGGGGATTTATTAAAACTGGGGAGTGCAAAATCTGGTGCAGCTTTGCATAGAAACCAATCAGCTTCCAGGTTTTATTGTCAAAGCTTAATTGATCAAGCTGCAGTTAGAAGCTGATTGGCTGCCATGCATAGCTGCACCAGATTCTGAGCGCTTCAGCTTTAGTAAATCACCCCAAATGTTCTAGAAGGGCTAAAAATACTTTATTTTGCTGTCTGCTTCTTAAAGTGTTACTAAACCCACAACAGTACAATCAGTCTGTATATGCAGCAAAGCATGCTTGTTATACTCACTGTGGAACCTAAGGGGTTATTCCTCTGCATTGTGTGAAAAGTCTGTTTGATCCTGTTTTCTCTGATCCTCCTCTTCTGCTGTCCCTAATCCAAATGCTGATAGTACAGAGTTCTTGAAGTCACTCTGCAAATGCTCAGTTTGGTGTGTATTGTTAGAGAGTTTTTTTTCTCTTTGGGAGGGTGCATGTGATTGGCACAGGGCCAATCAGCACTGTCCAGACAGAGGGTCAGGGGTTATGCAGACTCATAGGACAGTGAGAGGAGAATGAAAACTCCTCTTACAAGCTTTACCCAGTGCTCAGCTGAACACCAATATAAGTCACAAGACTGCTATATACTGCTGATGAGAAAAGGAATTTAGCAGTTTATATTTACTAAAATAATTGCATGTCCATGTTCTGTGTACTGTGGAAGACCAGATATAGTGAATGCAGGGTCCTGGGTTTAGTAACACTTAACACATTAATGCTTTTTCCAGTGCTACTGTCATGACCAAAAAACATAGGTATTTGGTTAAAGGATGAGTCAATCTGAATTTTAGCCCACCCTTTCAACAAAAATCGCATGGCCAAATTTGTAAGTTTTGGATTTAAACAACATTGGAGAAGCATATATTATTTTCTCCATAATAGAAAGTCAAAAGACTTGAAAGTCTGACCTGCCACATTAAAAGAAAACAAAATCATTGAGCAATATTCACTTCACGGTCCAGCAATTTGCCTACATAGCTGTGTCAACCATTCAGTTGAAGCTGTTTTATAGCTTGCACAAGTAGACTTGGCTTTGCTTTGTGTTGATAGAAATGGTCCAAACTGGTGCTACCCAACCATATCAGTGAATGGTTTCACAATGTAACAATTGGAACTTGAAGATGGTTATAAAAATTGCTACCCAACCCATTCAAGAACACTCGGTCGGGAGTGAGATGGCTTCTAAAAGATGCTTTCAATGAACGACCACCAGTTGAAGGCACTGACATATGTACACAATAGTCTCAGCAGTGAGGCAAGCATTAATGAAACTGTGGCCTCTAATGTAGCAAAACAAGACCGCTTCTCCCATTACGCCTTCTGCCACGACCATCATACATCTTACTTTTAAGAGGACAAGCGTGGCCAACTTCTACAATGTAAAGTGTGAAGCTTCCAGCCTGGGTAAACACATTCCATTCCCTCTGACAACTGAATTTAAAGTTTTAATGAAAAACAATCTCAGTTGAGTAATTACACAATATTACCTTTCTTTAGTTTGCAAACCTTGCAAGCCACTAGAGCACTAAATTAAATGCAGCTTCTGCGGATCGCTCCCAAATGACTTACCCCACAAAATTAAAAATAACACGTTATTGCTCCCTGCTAGTTCTAGAAACGCAGGCTTTCTTTTTCTTGTTCATTACATTGTATTTCTCGGAGGAAAATTAGTTGTATGATAAGATTTGATGAATGCATAGCTAATTCAATCCGCATGCCCTCTTACCTCCCTCATTATGACAGCAGGTAAAACTGATTTTTTTTTACGCATTTCTGCTGATATTGACGAAAAACTTTACCAAAACAGTTTTCTTGTACAGACATCCTTTATATCAATGCAATTTTATGCCTACTGCCTCTGTATTTTAAAATGTAATGAGATGTATGTGTGGGGTGGGGGTACGCTGCTTCTTACTATATACTAAATATGAGACTTTCAGGGCGGGCTGGCGTCAGGATACAGTATAATACAGGTTTATAAGTGTAACTGACTAAAATTGCAGTGACATTTTAATACTAAGAGCAGAACGTTTTATTTTTTTTTATTTAAATTCAAGCAGTGTAAGAACTTCAACTCTCTTACAGTCCCTGTACAGCAGGGTTGAGGTATGAAAGGAGCAAGAAGCTGCACAAGGTTGCCAATCAATTCATGTGCTGGCAAGAATCATGCTGATAGGATGAGAATGCAGAGAGACAGAGAGATTAACTCATCCCTGGACTGCTTCTCCTTTCACTGCCCACAGGCTGAAGCAGGTCCTTAATGATCAGGGCTCAGAGGAAGTGGGTAATTGATGCTGGCCATCAGACTAAGGACATCTAGTGGCAAAAAAAGTTCTGTAGAGGAAATACTGTGGATTGATGCAAACTTTTGCAGCAACACATGGTGTTGCTGCAAAAGTTGTTTTATCTTCTACCTTGCACACAGCATTGCCTTACTGGCACAGCAGGCCCATATTGAGGGGGCCTTAATGAGGAGGTTACTTTTTTTTAATATTATTTATCTTGATACATTTTAGCTGGAGTTCTACTTTAACACTTTTTTTCTGCAGGTTGAACATTGTTAGCAGATATTAATAGCACTTTTTTTTTTTAACTGTACAGACTTTGTGGAACTTTCTGTTTCATAGAGGGAGTGTGGGTTTTTTTTTAATCATATGTGAGTGAGAGTAGCACATAAGTAATTATGTTTTAGCAGATATGGGTGGTTGTTTAGATATTGCAAAGATTACAGTTTAGAGGCATAGCTTGAAGCCTGTGGGCCTCGATGCAAAAGTTGACCTGGGCCCCCACTGCCATCCGCCACTTCCACCGCACGCCAATATACTCCTGCAGTGCACCGGCATACTCCAAGAGTCTAAAGAGTTATTTTAGATCTTTATTTACATACTGAGAGGATAATTCAAAAGATTTTGATGAAGCTGTCCACATTTTGACATATCTCTTAAATTCTTTTGAAAATCTTGGAGCACGGGTAGGCAACCTTTGAGAGGTGGAGATCTACCTATACAAACAACAATGCAAGAGACTAAAGATCGCTGGGGTGCGGTGCCCTTTTATTTAATTTTTTAAAGAAATTAAGGCCTAACTAAATAGTAAGGAAAACTTAGATAAATGTAATAAAACAAATGTCACTGTACAAATATAAACTTAGTGGACAGTGTCAGCAAGGTAGTGGATGATGTTAATAGGGCAGTGGACAATGTCAGTAGGGCAGTGGACAGTGTCAGTAGGGCAGTGGACAGTGTCAGTAAAGCAGTGGATGTGTCAGTAAGGCAGTAGGGCAGTGGACGGTGTCAGTCAGTAGCATCGGCGTCGCTAGGGGGGTGCAGGGGCTGTGGACTGCACCTGGGAGACACCTTCCAGAGGGATGACACCCAGGGCCATCTGTCGGATTGCCTCCACCACTCACTGTCACTAACACAGCAGGGCGGAGAGCAGGAGGCAGAACACTTTGCTGAAAGGAGGGCGGGAGCTGCTGGAGTTAATTTTCCAGGTTAACCAACTGATCATTGGTTGCTAGGTGGTCTCCTAATGCAAAGGGGGCTGTGTAATGTGCAGGGGAGCTGTGTAATGTGTAGGGGACTGTGTAATGTGAAGGGTTCTAGAGGTGCAGGATGCTGTGTAATCTAAGGAGGGTCAGATGTGCAGGGACCTGTGTAATGTAAAGGGGTCCAGAGGTGCAAGGAGCTGTGTAATGAAAAGAGGTCCAGAGGTGCAGGGGGCTCTGTAATGTAAAGGGGTCCAGAGGTGCAGGGGGCTCTGTAATGTAAAGGGGTCCAATGAGCTGTGTAATGTAAAAGGGTCCAGAGGTGCAAAGGTTGTGTGATGTAAGGGGGGTCAGAGGTGCAGGGGCTGTGTAATGTAAAGGTGGTTTTCCTGCATGTTACCCGCAGTTATAGCTGCAGTCCTATAGATGTCTATTAGGTTGCACATTTATTTCTGTATTTTCTAAAACCACACCAAAAGCCTTGCATGCTGCATCTTTGGTGCACTTTCAGAAAACAGGAAATAAATATTTGGAGGGGGGTGACACCATGTTTCACAGCACCAGGTGACACCAACCCTAGGGACACCCTTAGTCAGTAGAGCAGTGGATGGTGTCAGTAGGACAGTGTATAGTGTCAGTCAGTAGAGCAATGGACAGAGTCAGTACAGCAGTGGACGTTATCAGTAGGGCAGAGAATGAGGTCAGTAGAGCTGTGGATGGGGTTAGTAGGGCAGTGGATGGTGTCAGTAGTTTTTTTATTTTTGTTATTATTATTTTTGTTATTATTTATTTTTTTTATTATTATTATTTTTTTACTATTTTATTTTGTATTATTTTTACCAATATTTTTAGGAGCCCTGTTGGGGGCTTTTGGTAAGATATCAGGGGTCTAAACAGACCTCTGGTGTTCCACCTTTGGGACAGAGAAAGGAGATTCAGGACACAGCCCTCAATCTCCATCTCTGCAGCCTCAGCTGCACAGAATTAATGCACTAGAAAAGCTCTGTACAGAGCTTCCCGTTCATTCACAAACTGAGGCATAGTAAAGACAGTTTACTATGCTTAAGTTATGAATAGATACAGGAGCAATCAATACTGATCACTCACTATGTCCATTCACAAAAGGAAGGGTAAATATGTCATCCTCTCCTTCCTGAAACATCTCCCTGGAGGGGAAGCCGGCAGCGCTGCAGGGAGGAGAGGGGGTGCCAGGGAAGCACACAGGGGTCCGGGGGCTGCAAGGAAGAAGTAACTTGGATAGGAGGGCAGCAAGGGCAGCATATAGAGGAACCAATGCCATCCATTTTCCTCCTGAAGCTGCTAAATGCAGGAAGAAGAGGAGGAGCAGAGGGCTTTCAGTGGTGCTTCTATATGCCGCCTCTGCTGTCCCTCCTATCCAATAAAACCAAATGTGACAGGGGAACTGCATGGGCCCCCTGGAGCAAGGGGCCAGGTTGCAATTGCGACCCCTGCAACCGCTATAGCTACGCCAGTGGTGCAGTGGTTTCTTCTGAATGGCTTTATATGTTTGTTTTGAAGATTCTACTGCTTATAACTGTAAACTGTAAGACAACAGCCCAAAACAGACCTAAAATATTT
The DNA here is from genome assembly GCF_062004578.1 of Staurois parvus. Classification (NCBI taxonomy): domain Eukaryota; kingdom Metazoa; phylum Chordata; class Amphibia; order Anura; family Ranidae; genus Staurois; species Staurois parvus. The sequence continues at coordinate 770,374 of NW_028319145.1, forward strand.
ACTATACCCAAAGGAAACATACACAGGACGTTTATTGTTTGGGTTTATATACACATTTACTCCTTTGGTTACATTTTTGTGATATCTTTTTTATTATGCATTGCCAATACCATGTACTCCACAATATGATTTTGATGACTCACATTAAAGGTATTACATGATCTTTCTTAGTTTTCTGAAACATAAACCTAAAGCCAGCACATGGACTTTGAGTAGCATAGTAGTAATAGTGGTTGTACTCACGAAGAAGTAGGATGAGGTATATAACCCAAAAGCAAAATTGTAACATATTGCAGCTTTATCAATTATTAGATGTGGTGGCTGCATCAGTTTTCTTTTTTTAGGCTTTTTTCACTTCTGTTTTCACTTGGTAATCTGGTCAGTAACGCAACTCCTGTATTAAAGGTCTCTCACTCTAGATGAAGGACACGTAGCACATCCCTCCCCCCAGATAAACAATGCTGCTGTCTGCTGTTCCCCTGTGCTTCTTCATCCAGAGTGGGGGAACTAAAAAAAAAACTAACAAAAAGACACCTTTTAACTCATAAGAGAGTTTAGTAGTTGGGTTTACAAAGCATTTGTTATCATGTAGGTGACAGGTCCACTTGAAAACACATACAAATAGAAACAAGGCTGGAAGCAAAGGTACGTTTTCTTTTCCTGTAAAGCCACATTTTTCAGATCAAAATATACTCTCTGGACAGTTATTTTTTTCTAGGTGATACAAACTTCAATGTTTGATTACTCAACTGACCAATCTGCTGGAAATGTCACAGTATTTCTTTTTCTAGTATAGTTTCCAGGAGACAGCACTCTGCGAGCAGGAAAAAAACCTTCTCATTGTGTGCCTTTTCTATTTTGTGCGTTTAATCTGGGAAAAAGATTAACTGTCTGACTGCAAGGGCTTTTCTTCACTCTCTTTAAAGTGATATTAAAGGTTCAGTAAAATAACAAACATGTCACACTTACCTGCTCTGTATAATGGTTTTGCCCAGAGCAGCCTCAATCCTCCTCTTTTTTGGGTCCACTGCCGCCACTCCTGACTCCTCCCCCCTTCCTAGGGGGACACTCATGCAGGCTCGCTCCTGAGCTGTTTACTTCTATTCAGTCACACAAAGCAGCTCAGCCACGCCCCCTCCCCCCCGCTCTCTGATCACAGATTTTGACCCCACCCCTCTGCTTGGGTCTCAGCCAAGCTTATGAGAGCCAGGAAAGGGGAGATGTGCTGTGCAAATTGCACAGCGCTGGATCAAGATCGGACTCAATTATTTAAAGGGGGCTGATGGGGGAGCTGCACTTAAAATATTTTTGTACCTGTTTTTCTGCAGCCTTCTCTTCTCTACATTCATTAAAAGTCCAGAATTTATAAAGCTATCTGAGCAGTTAGAAAAAAAGGGGGTGGAGAGCTGAAGTTACACTCTGCAGAGCTCAGTGGGGAGAGCTCTGAGAGCTGATTGGAGGGAAGAGACACTGCCAACCTTTACACATCACACAAGAGCAGAACTGAGGCTGTCAATCACAGGCTGTGTGCTGGAAGTCCCTCCCCTGTTTTTCTCTTGGTGTCAGGAAAACTTGTTAGAAGTGATTCATGCTGAGAGCGGAGGAATGAGGCAGCAGACAGAAATGACACTTAGTGCTCTTAATTAAGACCAGTACACACTATAGAGAGAAATGCTTTGTTCATATTTCATGTCTGAGGTTTACAATCACTTTAATGCACAGAATTCATTAAGGTAAAAAAAAACATTTTACATTTACAACCACTTTCATTCTAGGCTGCATATCAACAACATCAAATTAGATTGGATTGGAGACAGTTTAGGTAAACCCAGGTCTAGTAACAGCTGATGTGATGCCTAAATTGGAACTACAGAAAGGTTATGGTGATTGAACTCCAGGTAGACATAACAGACACAAATTAAAGTGGTATTTAACTCTTTTGCTGCCAGGTCGTATGGGGGATTTTACACACAATCATATAAAAGTGACAGGCAAACTCCTGCCTGTCAGGTGGAAGCAGCCGGGCTGCACAGGAGTCACCACTGGACAGCAGCATTGTCAGTTTAGGGGGAGGGGGTTATTAGATGTACTATCAGATTTAGATACACTAGCAAATTGAAGCTAAGCTTCAGCTCATACTGCAGTTACACAAGTAGCAACAGCAGAAGTTTTTTTTTTCTTTTGAGATCAAGGTTTTAAATCTGATCAATGTAAACACCCGTCAGTGGTAAATGGTTTGTTTCAACACTATAACTCATAAATTTGCAGGAGAGCTTGTTCTGTTATAAAACAACAGATGTACTGGCAGGATCACCAGGTGAAAATAAAAGAAAGAAAGAAATCCTAAAAAAATTGAATGCAACCATCACATCTAAGAATTGTATGCTGCAATGTAATAAATGTTTTCTTTTGGGTTTGATACCACTTTACAGTAATGCAGCTCTATATTCAACAGCATACAGACTTAAATGTATATTTAAATACAAGCAGTGTAAGTACCAGAATTTGACCTGATATCAGCCTCTAGAAACCCCCTTTACATTAGAGCTGTGATTGGTAGAATCAGCACAAAGAGCCAATTGGTTATCCAGCACTGTTTATGGGCTAAAAAGCTTTATGCTGATAGGAAGAGAGAGCAGAGTGATCAAGAGAAGAGCACATTAGTCTGTTGTTTCCCGTTTTCTGTCAGGTCAGTCACTAGCTGAGGAGGGGCAATACCTGTTAATGTGCCTAAAGCAATTCTAGGTCACACCATACAATTTCACTATATAACATTAGGATTGTAATAACAATACAAACAATAGTTACATTTGACAATCCAATAAAAACTTACTTGACAAATTTTCCTTTCATGTTATGAGTGCTGCCTGTCTGCTGACATCCTCTTTCCATGTCCTGGCTTTCCTGCATGCTTTGCGGCTCCTCTTCTGCTGTTTACTTTCCGTGTCTAAGGACTACATATCCCATGGTATGTTGCTGTGATTTCTGTACTGACTCCGCCTCCTGAAACTCCTCCTCTTAGCACCTCTGTAGTTCAGAAGGCAGGTTCTGTGCATTCTGTAACACAGCAGTACCTATCAACAGGACATAGTGGCATAAAATTCATTATAATGATACTGTTCAATCTGAACCACCTGAAACCTTTCCTATCCCAGAGTTGGAGGTATAGTTGAACATTCTGAATAGTGGGCTCAAATTAAGCGTGAAGACCCTAAGAAGGTTACTGTGAATTTTTGTTCCCAAATACTGAATATGCTAAAATAGGTTGAGATTTGGGTTTTTAGGTTGGAAGTGATCTCCATGCCCATCACCTCTGATTTGGAGCAATTCACTTTAAAGTTTTACAGTGCTCCATGTTTATGTGGTGCTGTCAGAAGGATGGGCAAGGAGATCAGAGGGGAATTCACAAAAAAGATTAAATCATTGCTATAAGCAGCTAGCTTGTATGCCCTGCCATTAGTGGAGAGGCCCGTGATAGCCTGATGGGATCTGATCATTCTCAGAAAAGGCTCCAGGGCGAGTATGAATATGAGCGTTGAGAGGGGACAACCATGGCACATCCAATTCCATATGGGAAAGGCCTCTGAGATAGTGTCAATGGTTTTAATCTTGGCTGATGGATTAGAATAGTGCATAGAGAGCTACAGTTTTATTCCCACTCCAAGACCTATAATGTCCAATGTGGTCTACAGGAAGCTCCAATCAACCCTGTCAAAACCTTTTTCTGCATCCATGGATAAAAGAATCAATGGAAACTGTTTCATATCTGAGTAGTGTCTAGCATTGAGAACTCGTTGTGTATTGTCTCTGCCTTCCCTGTCAGGAGTGATGCCAGACTCATCTGCGTGAATGCCCTCCTTCAGTATTATTGTTATCTGCACCTGCAGTGTGACCTCCAGGAATGGGTGATGGTTCCTAAGTGACTTATATGTGGCTGTAAATCTATAGTCCAATTTATCCTGAAATATAGTATTATAATAGGTCAGGGTGTAACCATTTGGCCTAAATGCCTTTCTAGGCTTCATGAATTTTATCGCTCCACGACATTCCTCCAAAGTGATTAAAGTGTCCAGGTCAAAGACAGTTTCTGGCAGATGTGTAGGCATGATTGATGCTTCAATTTTATTGTCTAGCTGCTAAGTGTTTATTTTCTTGTGAGGGAAAGGCAGCCAGTTGGCCCACATTGTACATAGTTACATAGTTGGTATGTTTGGATAAAGACACCAGTCCAACCAGTACAACCTGTGTGAGTGTCTGAGTGTTCATAACAAAACACATTGCCTATAGCCATGTATGTTGTGTTTGTTAAGATACTCGTACAAGAGTTTTTTAAAACTATCATTTCTTTCTGCTGACACCACCAATTGTGGAAGTGAGTTCCACATCTTTACCACCCTCGCACTGAAAAAGCCCCTACGCAGTTTAGGGTTAAACTGCTTCTACTCCAATTTCATTGAGTGGCCCTGTGTCTTCATACACTCCTTGAGACAGAATAGTTTATTCTCTATGCTAGAATCTCCATTGAGGTATTTGTATATCACTATCATATCTCCTCTCAAGCTTCTCTTCTCCAGGGAGAATAAATTTATTGTTTTTGGCCTTTTCCTTGTATTTTAAAAAATTCTTGTGAAGTGGTAGAGCCATATAAGTAGGGAAAAGGAATGGGAAGAGGGTGACACTACAGTGAATACACACTCCTGTGTAATTAAAAACTGAGGAATGACAATACGATATGGACAAAACAAAAACAGAATAAGAGGGACAAATGGGTAAATGAACTAAATAGATGATGGATAGGAGGACACTGCTCTGGACAGGGAAGGTGTAATATGTACAGGGGTGGGCTGACCATTTGGAAACTCGGGCACTGCCCGAGGGCCCGGGGTCAGTAGGGGGCCCCATGAGATTCCCCCTGGTACCTTTTTCATAGGCTTTTTTGAGTTTGGGCAAGGACACAGGGGCCCCATGATCCCCTATTGCCCGGGGGCCCCATGAGTTGTCAGTCCGCCCCTGAATATGTATGATAGTGATTTACTATACAGTGGCAGTAAAGTACATGATAGTTAGTTACTACACCGTGACAGGATCCTCCTCACTAGATGGCAGTGCTGAAACCTGACCCAGCACATATAAAATTATATATAGCTATATACAGAGAAAGCAATAATGAATGACTATATATGACCACACATAATCATGACTAGTATACTCGTCAGAAAAAAATAGGAATGCATAAAAGTACATGTTTGTATATAAAACACACAAGCAATAGTAATTAGGATTAACTTGCAGCAAAAGTTATCTATTACAGATGTAGTGGTATGGCAGCATAAGCAAAGGAGACATGCCATGACAATTAAAAGTGAGGGTAAATGTTATAAAACCAACAAGCAATAATAATTAGGATTAACTTGCAGCCAAAAATATATTTTAGGTGTACCCATTTGGCAGCATGAGCTAAAGAGATGTATATCATGACAATCATAAATAAAACAGATCTTAATCTCTATTAGGTGTACTCACTTGTGGGTGATGGCTATGGAAAACGTCCAAACCAACCCCCCCCCCCATTATTATTAGATAACTTGTTCAGTGAATGCAATGTGGAATCTGCAAAGATCAAAATATTGGGTTAATGTATAATATATAATGTCAATATCAACTCTATATGATTATGTTAATCTCAAGATCCTCATTCAAACCAGCAGGAGATAATACATCAAGGGCATAAATCCAATAAGTCTTCTGGCACAAGAACTGGAATCTTTCTGCCTGTGGGAGGTCGGCAGGTATGGCTTCAATTACCCAGACTCTTAAACCCTCAGTGGATTTGCCATGATGTTCTAGGAAGTGTCTGGGGACACTATGTTTGTCTATGTCATCCTCAATGAGGCGTCAGTGTTCTCCAAACCGTTTCTGCAGAGTCTGGATAGTTCTACCCACATAATGTAGACCACATGGGCATGCCAAACAATGCACTACAAATTCAGATGAGCATGTGTAAAACTCCTGAATCTTGTATGTTTTCCCTTTTATACTAAAATCTTTTTGGCCGTGCTTGAGGCATGATCCTCCTCTTCCTACAGTTTATGCTGAATGTAAATATCCTTTGATCGCTGGTTCCCAAGTTGTCCTGTATTTCCACATCTGTGACCTGATCTGTGTTATTTGTAATTAGTAGATCTAGCAATGTATTCTTTCTAGTCAGGGCATCCACCAACTGGCACATACCGTAAAGTTGTCCTGTAAGACATGTAGGAAATGAAGTCCCCCATTATGATAACATTGCTCTGCCTCGCTGCCATTTCTAACAATGGTAGCAGATTCAACTCCTTCCCATCCTTCAGGTTAGGGGGTCATTAGCATACCCACACTATTACTTTCCCATTTGTCTCTTCCCTTTGGAGTTCAACCCACATGGATTCTACCTCCCCCCATGCAGCATTTGCAATGTCGTCCCTCACATGCACTAGCAAATAATTTTTGATATACAAGCAAACCCCTCCTCCTCTACCCTACTTTACTCTACCCTCCCTGTCCCTCCTATACAAGAAATACCACTTGATAGATGCTGACCAATCATGTCAGCTGTCAAACCAAGTTTCTGATATTCCCATGGAGTCAAAATCCTCCTCGTGTATCAGCAGCTCTAATTCCTCCATTTTGTTAGCTAGGCTCCTAGCATTTGTGTGCATGTCTCTTAGTTGTGTACCAGCACATTATTCCCTTCTTAGCTTTCCTGTTGCTGTGATTATGTTTTTCCAACCCACACACCCTGGGTTGCGGTATTGTGGTTATAGGAACCTCTGATTGTTATCTCTTCCTCTGATCCCTCCCCCCCGCTACTTAGTTCAACCACTTGCCTGCCGGGCACTTTTACCCCCTTTGTGCCCAGGCCAATTTTCAGTGCTCAGTGCTGTTGCATTTTAAATGACAGTTGCGCGGTCATGCAATATTGTACCCATATAATTTTTTTTTAAACACAAATAGAGCTTTCTTTTGGTAGTATTTAATCGCCACTGGGGTTTTATTTTTTGCACTATAAACAAAAAAGGGCAAAAAAAAAGTTTACTTTGTTTCTATTATAATATTTTGCAAACAGGTAACTTTTCTCCTTCACTGATGTGCTTTGATGAGGCTGCACTGATAGGCAGCACTGATGAACACTGATAGGCTGCACTGATGCAGTGGCACTGGTGGGCATTGATGAGGAGGCACTGATGATGCTGCACTGATATGCAGCAATGATGGGCACTGATAGGTGGCACTGATGGACACTGACAGGCGGCACTGATGGGCACTAACAGGCAGCACTGATGGGCACTGATAGGCGGCACTTACCCCTGGTTCACATATATGTGGCCTTGCATGCCGCGTTTTGCACAGGCACAAGAGCCCATTCATTTCAATAGACTCCCGTGCCCGTGACACGCAGAGAAGTCGTCCCTGCACTTCTTTGGAAAATGCAGCCTGCACGGGAACCTCGGTTCCCAGTACAATTGCATTTTCCAGTGCAGGCGGCGTGTCCGCATTTCTCTGTGCGGGTGGTGCGGCTTCACAGATTTTCATGCGGATCCGCAGCGGCATCACCCGCACAGATGTGAACCTAGGGTTATGGGCACTGATGGGCGGCACAGACTGGTGGCACTACTGACAGCACTGACTGGTAGCACTGACTGGCGGCACTGCTGGGCACAACTGCTGGGCAGCACTGATGGGTGGCACTGCTTGGCACTGGTGGGTGGCACTGTTGGGCGGAACTGCTGGGCACTGATGGGCGGCACTGATCATCAGTGCCCTGATGATCAGTGCAGATGTCCTTTGTAACATTTTTCGGTTATCGTCAGTACTTTCCTCATGCTGCGACAGCGTGAGGAAAGTGCTTCCGATAACCAGCAACTGTATTTACTTTCTGATCTGCTGTGTCATTGAACACAGCTGATCACGTGGTAAATTGCCACTGTGATTGGTCTTTTACCTAGTCATGTGGTCAGCTGTGTTCGTGGCCTTTTGGCCATCCTATCCATTTTAATCTTTAAATCTTTTAAATCTTTAGGCCAGGGCAATCACAGGACAAGTTTTGACCATAGCATCCCCCTCCCCATGTTTTAATTTGTGAGAAGTAATTCCTTGCTCTCGTACATCTGAGAGCATTGGCCAACATTCTACCTGACTTATTGCCAATTTCGTAGAAATGCTATCTTGGAACGGGTAAACTATACTTTCGTTTTATCAATAAGGAGGGAGTTTAGTTTCTCTCGACAGTGTTGAAGATGATCTCCTACCTGTAGGTCCAGGACAGTCTTTGTATACTGTAACTAGGAAAATTAGGCAATTTAGCCCTGTAATTACCATTGGTCAGAATACTGCAGGTGTTTGACCATGTTTCTCAGAGTAGCGTTATTGTCTGTTTGAAGCACTCTTGCTAGTACCACTCTTTTTTAGATTATGCTTGGCCTCATAAATTATTTGAAGTACCTCAAGGTGTGTCTGTAAATGCTGGGTGAGCGAGGTATGTCATCCTCAGGTGTGCAGAAAAATCACAAAACAAGTTAGCCGCTCCTCTGGGGGGGTAGCGCTACATATAATATTACATTTTGATTATAGGTACACTTTAACTGCAGCAGAGAATAGATCTCCTGTCCTGCCATACAACCCTTACTCATTGGCAGAGTTGTGTAAATCTCAGAACTGGATGGAAAGAAATACAAATCCTTTGTCAGGTGGGAAAATTAACCTCTTTGTATTTCATCTGCGTATTTAATTTCTTTGACTAAAAGTCAGGATTGCATCTTTTTCAGGAAATCTTTTCAGTTTATTGATATCCCACCTCGCTTAGAACAGATGGTAAAAAGTGTCGGTGGCCGCACTTGGCATTCGTCGTTACCAGTTTGTTCAATATTATTCTTCGACTCCAGATTACTTATTACAGACAATTAGCGGAACAAAATGTTCAATTTGTTAATAATTATTCATATTACTATAGAAACGGCACCCAAAACAAGCAGATTACCTGCAATTTCCCCTATCAAAAAAACTCTATAAGCCAGTATTATTGTGTTGGCTGAGAAAAATACATAGCAATTATTTGACAGGTTATGGTTTTTTCTTTTATAATTGCCTATAAACTATGTATCTGCAATCAAATAACTATATTTACTTTGTAACCGAACAAAACCTGAACAACGGCCAGCACTGCGGTGTAATTGCTGCTATTTGATATCACAAAGCTGTGTTTTGTATGTATTTAATGCCACTTCAAGAAAGTAGTACTTTCTGAGCGCTTGAACATGAGAACTAGGTTTTTATGAATGAAATTTAACATTAAAAAAAAAGATGGACGGCTGCTCAAATCTAAACAGGAAAATCACATGGAATCGTAGAGTTGGATAGTAACTATGGAAACCATTACTGCAGAGTATTGATAAGCTTTGGACGATGACAAATAAATGTCACAATGCAATGTTGTCAGGTTTGAAAGCAGACTATATACCTAGGGGCTGGCGTATATTTAAAGTTCATATCGCCTTAAAAGATAAATGGTAATGATGATATATTTTCAAAGCTCCACCCTTCATCGCAAAAAAAAAAATTAAAACCAGAATATGTTCTTGAAGGTAGCAAGTTATCTGCTTTGTAGCTATCAAGAACCTGCAGAGAAAGGAGATGATTTCTTGTGCTAACCTCCAGGCTAACAGCCAAATACACTGTGGAAGTACATTCTGTTTATGTGAACAATTTTATCTGCCAAAGGATTTTGTACAGCCAGTTGTGTGATCCACACACTCCTGGCACATTGCATGGCCAGGCAGGCCCTGGCTCACGTTTGCAGCTTACACCAGGGCTGATTCAAGAAACTGAGCCCAAAATTGATGTTGCTGCCTATCGGGTCTCACATTTTCTTGTTCACTAGTCTCTATTAAAGGTTTACAGGTATACAGAAGTTACAAATAGTAAACGAATGTACAAAGCATATTTGGACAGTACAGTTATAAAGACTACAGGTAGTGGTAGGGATTATGAAAACGGGAAATACTGTCGTAAGATGCTTTCTTTTTTTTGGAAAAAGGGAAGATACTGTACATAGAACAGGTTCAGAAACAAGTAGGGCAAGAAGGGGAAGTTTGTGGGTTGGGGGTGGGTTTTGGCTGGGAGAAACTCTCAGCGACTAAGCATAGTAGAAGTGGTAAGTGGTTTGAGTTTAAGGAGATGATGATCAAGGTCAACAGGCAAAAAGTGAGTGACCCATGGTCACCAGACCTTGTAGAATTTGGGCATTGGTGAGTGATCCATGGTTTCCTGACCTTATAGAATCTGGACATTGGTGAGTGATCCATGGTTTCCTGACCTTATAGAATTTGGGCATTGATGAGTGACCCATAGTTTCCTGACCTTATAGAATTTGGGCATTGATGAGTGACCCATGGTTCCCTAACTTTGTGGAATTTGGGTATTGGTGAGTAGCTTATGGTTCCCTGACCTTGTAGAATTTGGGCATTGGTGAGTGACTCATGGTTTTCAGACCTTGTGGATTTTGGGCATTAGTGAGTGACCCATGGTTCTCAGACCTTGTGGATTTTGGGCATTGGTGAGTGACCCATGGTTTTCAGACCTTGTGGATTTTGGGCATTGGTGAGTGACTCATGGTTTTCAGATCTTGTGGATTTTGGGCATTGATGAGTGACCCGTGGTTCTAAGACATTGTAGAATTTGGGCATTGCTCCAGCTTCACTGTCAATGTTTATTTAACCAGTGTCCTGTGCAACCTAAATTTGACTTCTGTCACATGTAAAGTGTTGGAAAGCCACTCCTATGCCATCATTTGTTTCAAAGTCTCACCTTTAATTTTAAGGAAAAATAGAAAAACAAAACAAATTGTTCAATATTGCATTACTTCCAATCTTGTGCTAATTTTCTTTTCCCTAGTTTTCATGAATCAGCCCCATTGCCACTTACGCACATCCAGCTTGCTTGAAAAAGTTTACATTAGCATTGTTAGCTCTGTCCAGTTAGCAGAAAGTGTTATGCGAGAAACTTCTAAGTCACAAGACTGACCGAACAGCGCTAAGAACAGTTTATGTATTCCAGCTATGAATCAACAATTGCCTGCAGTTCAGTTTTAAGCTGAAGTCTTGTTACTACTCCCATCTCTGACACAGCTGGAGTAACCTACTTCTATACTAGCTGCCAGAGAGATTGCCACACCAGCTCCTGTTGATTTTGCATGACACTAAACAATGAGGTACTTCAATTAAACTGATTTAGTCTGGTACTTTGATCTCTTCCAACAGTATACAGTCCTGCTAAAGAAGGTGTGTAAGGCTGGCCACACATTGTACAATTTTCTTGTGCTATTATCCTTTAGATTTATCAAAACCATATAATATGAGGTCAAAACGAAACACTTACAGTTCGAATAGAATCAGGCAGCCCCTTGCACTACATAGTTGAAGGTAAAAATAAAGGAAATTGAATAAGAAAATTGTATAATGTATGGTCAGTTTAACTCCCAAATCATGTTGGTTTACTTACAGGTTTTTAAATCTGAACTCTTGGTGTGATCTTTATTGCATAGTCACATTGGTCTGGCTTGGACAGATCCTTTGAGTAGACAATTTAAGTAGACAGACCCTTTGAAGGATGACTTAAGCTGGCCATGTACTGAACGAAATTAAGCCAGTTCAGTAGGGACTGTCTGAATTTCAATCAATGTGTGGCTGTCCCCACTTGACAGAATCTGGCAAACGTTTATCAATCAGCAGTTGCAGCCTCTGGTCTGTGTATTCTGACAGCAAAGGGACCCCTGTCAGAATATATTGGTCTGGTTGGGGGGGATTCCTCCATCCACCTTGTTGATGTGGATGGAAGAATTGTTTTTTTTTTTTTTCACCTGTGGGTAGGTGCAGCGTGGTGTGACAGCAGTAAAGACACACAGTTCTGTGAAAATGTGAAGTTTGGAGCAGGTTCTGATGCACCATCAGCATCTGTTTCTGAGGGCAGAATGCAGCCTGGCTGGTCTGAGCCCAATGGGGAAGATTTCCGAAGCAGGATGGCATGTCCCTAGCCTGTCCCTACTCATCCGGAACCTTTCCCTACCACTATTCACTTTCCCTGACAGACAGGTGAACTGTCCCTATGCTATTAACTCCCAAAAAACGTGCTAATGCCTGGGGTCAGGCTCTTAAAAAAGCTCTGCTGACCCAAGATAGAAGACAGGGTCACCTGGATGCAGCATAGCCAACCAGAACGTGCCTAGAGGACCAAGGAAATCATAAAGATGCCAGGTTTCTCTCGACTTTATCTAAAGCTGCAGTGCTGCTCTGGCCAAGCTTCACCTACAGTGGAGAACAAAGACTGCACCTGCCTACAAGCCCAATGATTAAACAAAGAAAAACTAATAGTGTATGCAGGGGCGGACTGACAACTCATGGGGCCCCTGGGCAATAGGGGATCATGGGGCCCCTGTGTCCTTGCCCAAACTCAAAAAAACCTATGAAAAAGGTACCAGGGGCATCTCATGGGGCCCCCTACTGACCCCGGGCCCTCGGGCGGTGCCTGAGTTTCCAAATAGTCAGTCCGCCCCTGAGTGTATGGCTAGCTCAATCCCCAAAACTAAAATGTGACATACTGCATCATTATATTCCTTAGATGTGGTGGCTACAGAAAAGCCCAGTTAATGTTGCCAGAAATAAAGTATTCTTGTCACTTATTGTGAACGTTACATAAAAAAATAAGGTTTTTGGTTCTTTCTATTAACTACTAATCCCATTGGCCCTAATGTAATAGAAATGAACAAAGACAGACGTACAGTTTGAAGTACCGCTAGTGTGGCAACTGTCGCTCCTTCCTTCTGAAAATAAAGAAAGTTTTGAAAAAAAAAATAGTGCAGCACTTTATCTAAGGGCTTGTATATTTGTTTAGTTTTGTTTTTAGCTTTTGATAGTCTTTAAATAAAAGACAGTAAATGGGGCCACTACTTTGCAACACACAGTTGCCTACATGTCCAGCAATCCCATATGTGACTGTCATTTTGTTGCAAGTTTTTGTCAAAAGACATAGCTAATATACAATAGATGCCAAGTATTTGATTTTGTTTATTGGAGTGTTACTTTAAGGCCCCATTTACACTTGAGTGTTTTTCAGCTGGAAGCTCGACACTCAGCAAGTAAAATCCCATTCATTTCAATGGCCCCTGTTCACATTTGAGCGTTTTGTAGCCTGTAGCAAAACATCTGTCATTTAAAAAAGTACATGTGCTACTTTTCAGACCTTTTGTCCCCATAAACTTGAATGGAACATGCCTGCACAGCAAGAAATTAGCGTTTGTTTAGCATTTTTTCAAGTGTTTTTTTCAGGCGTTTTCAGCTCAAACAGCAGCTCCCCTTTTCTAGCATCACTCCACACCTTATAAACACACATCTTGTGATCAGAATGGAGGAAAGTCTGCTTCTGGAAACTGAGATATTCATTGTTCGCATTCATGGCCACCCCTGCATCTATGATCTCAGGGATCCCCATTATAAGAGCTGAGCAAGGACCAACAGAGCCTGGAAGAAAGTGGGACAAAACCTGCTGCCCCTGTGGAACAGCTACACTGCTTCCCAGATCAAGCTGAAAGATATTGTACTTCTGTGTACAACAGCCATGTGCTTGATTCTGGTTTTCCTGTTGTATGTGCTTGAGACACACCTACACAGGTCACTGCAAACCCTATATGAAAAACGTCTGAAAAAATGCCTAGAATATTTGCAAATCTGCTAAAAAACATGAAAAAAAACTCTTGAAAAAATGCCTAAAAACGCTCAGTTCAGTGTGCATGTAGACTGACATAAAACATACAGTATATACACACACACATATATATATATGTTTATGTTCAGTATGGTGATCATTTGAAGAATAGTATCCACACAAAAATATGCTCCCAGACTACACTGGCTCAGCAGGATTGATGCACTTGTCTTTCTTCGCTTTCTATCTGTGCCTCTAGTAAATAAATCTGATCGATTAGATGTTAATTGATATTTGCTACATTGCATTTCACAGTATGACTTTGGGCTCAGATGCGAGAAGCCATTACATAGATCTTAAGCTGGGAGATAATTGGCCACAGTGGTGCAGTGTGGGTTAGTTAAACATACCACCACCTACATGATTTTTTTTTCCGTAGTCTAGTACACAAAAGCTTGTTTAATCTTTGTATTAAAAACTCTGAGGAGATTGACACTCATGTTTTACTGTTCTTCTACTGACAATGCAATATACTGTACAAGATTATTACCTCAGTAGACAGAAAAGTGGTTGAACCACCAACAAACAATAGGAGTGTGTGGTGCGATCAGACTAACACAATTTAATTGCTAATAAATTATTGTTCATTTCTGCACATTATAGACCTTTCTTCTCGTTATTGTAAGGAACTATTATTTGTAAAAAGATGCTGAAACAACTGTTGAGATCACCTTTAAACACGTTTACCTTCTTTTCCAGCCACTGACAGGGCAGCGTGCTTGCAGTCTTGTGTTTGACAATCTGTATAGTACTTATTCTGAAGAGCATTGTAAAGATGATAATATGATAAGAACACTGGTGGTAGGCTCTAGGCAAGCAATTATGACTCACATGCAGGGGCGGACTGACCATTTGGAAACTCGGGCTCTGCCCGAGGGCCTGGGGTACTCCGGTTTCCTCCCACACTCCAAAGACATGCTGGTAGGTTAATTGGATCCTGTCTAAATTGTCCCTAGTATGTGTATGTATGAATGTGAGTTAGGGACCTTAGATTTTACGCCCCTTGAGGGTTAGGGACCTTAGATTGTACGCCCCTTGAGGGTTAGGGACCTTAGATTGTACACCCCTTGAGGGTTAGGGACCTTAGATTGTACGCCCCTTGAGGGTTAAGGACCTTAGATTGTACACCCCTTGAGGGTTAAGGACCTTAGATTGTACGCCCCTTGAGGGTTAGGGACCTTAGATTGTACGCCCCTTGAGGGTTAGGGACCTTAGATTGTACACCCCTTGAGGGTTAGGGACCTTAGATTGTACACCCCTTGTGGGTTAGGGACCTTAGATTGTACGCCCCTTGAGGGTTAAGGACCTTAGATTGTACACCCCTTGAGGGTTAGGGACCTTAGATTGTACACCCCTTGAGGGTTAGGGACCTTAGATTGTACGCCCCTTGAGGGTTAGGGACCTTAGATTGTACGCCCCTTGAGGGTTAGGGACCTTAGATTGTACGCCCCTTGAGGGTTAGGGACCTTAGATTGTACGCCCCTTGAGGGTTAGGGACCTTAGATTGTACGCCCCTTGAGGGTTAGGGACCTTAGATTGTACGCCCCTTGAGGGTTAGGGACCTTAGATTGTACGCCCCTTGAGGGTTAGGGACCTTAGATTGTACGCCCCTTGAGGGTTAGGGACTGATGAATGTACAATATATATGTGAAGCACTGTGTAAATTGACGGCGCTATATAAGTACCTGAAATAAATAAATAAGTGTAAACATATCCTAGAGATGCTTATTTTACTGCATGCATTATTGGGTTTCCTCTGTTTGCCTTACTTCTCCCTACAGATTCCTATGTATTTCTGTACCCCTTATACCCTGTCCTTGAACCTGTTGTGATGTTAGATGGACCAAAAGAATGACATCGGTACAGTTAAATATCTAAAGCTGAAAATTGATTGATTGATCAATTTATTGATTGATTTTAATTGCTGACTATGCTGTCATTAAGAAGACCCACCCTCTTCATTTGTTCTGGTGGCCTTTTTTGCAGAGGATGAAGGTGAGGGAAAATCCAATGAGGACACTTGTTGTAGTGATAACTGTCTAAGATGGCATTTTCCTCACTATGGAAATGCTTCCTCCTACTTTCTGTTGTGTCTACAGTATAGGAAGCAAAGGGAAATCTCCCCAATGGGATGCAGAAGGCACACAGAAATACCTGAAAGGAATTTTAAGCATTTGCTACTCTGTCCAAAGTGAAAAAAAAGTTTTGGATTTGTACCTAATGTATATAATCTTGGCTCTTTCTGCTAATCACCAGTGCACATTGAGTATCTTGGAGGCTGTTTTGGATCTGAACGGAGCTAATATCGTCTGGACTTTTGTCCTTTGCTGATATCTGGTGGTGGAATTAAAAATTGATCCTCAATTAAAATCCTTTTTCCCTACATTTTCCTTGCTACTTGAATTGCAATATTTAACATATGGATATATGATGCCCATTATATCTTTTAACCTAATCCCATTATGCTTGGATGGATATTTCATGCCCATTATTTTCTTCAACCTTATTTGGACATTATAGGCCAATTAGACCTCTAGACAGAACATATTTCTATATTTCTCTGCAATTTCCATAGATGGATGTTTGATGTCCATTGTTTCCTCTCTTATCGTTGTGAACGTATAGGTCAAATAGATCTTTGTTAGGTTATACCTATATATCCTAAAGCATTTAACAGATGATATCTGATGCCCATTATATCCTCTACAACTGTTTTGGATGTGTAGGCCAATTAAGATTTTTTAGGTCATTTTCTGCTAGCTCCGTGAGCTTTCACATCCAGGACTGCCTTGGCGGTAGAAATTTCCTCAAAAAATCTCCCCTGAAGAAGCACATGAGGGCGAAACATGTAGGGAGTATACTACATTTACTAACCAAGTTTGAATCTCAGTTTGTATTCTTAGAATTGAAATTGTTTTTATGTTTTTGTATTTTTTTCTTTCTTGTGTTTTTTTTACCGAAATACGAAATAAAAATTATTTAACTTTTAATGTGTGGTATTCATGTCTATGCAAACTGAAAGTCCCATCTTCTCTATGGATTATTTGCAATTTTAAGGGATGTGGTGCAATAATCATATCTGGTCACTCGCTCGCCACTTCACTGTTCGATATAATCTTCAGAGAAAAACATACAGTAGGTTCTCTTCGGTAGACATTTTCCCACTGCTTGAAATGACCTTATTATGCATTCCGACCGTATTAGTGCTAGCAGCAAGGCTGTGTGATAAGTGATTAACACATTTAGATGTCTGGCTGGGCACTAATAAGTGAAACACACGTCTCTGACAATAACATTAGCCTTGTAAGAACTCCTGTAAGCATTTTTTTTATATTTCTTTTTTTTCTCTACAACCTTTTTACTTGACTGGTTGAATGCTAGAATATGGCAATATAGAGGACAGAGGCCAGCTCTGAGTTATTTTTTTTCAGTCCCCTGCATTCTTGGCTTGTCCGCATCTTGTGACTTTCTCTGAGACCTGGCCTTTAAACAGGACCAGCATAATGGCTGACAGTCAAGCAAAAACATTCTGTCACAGAAGCACAGTTCAGACCCATGTCTCCGAGTAAGAACTGGCCGCGCTCATTAATTTGTTCTCTTCCAGAGCCGGCTCAATTCACAGTTCACCGTTTTTTTTTTCTCCTACAGTCCAATTCAAAGCCGCCAGTCGGAGGAAAAAAAGGTTTCCCTTTGAAATCTTTTTCATCTTAGGATGTAGAGAGCAACACTTTTGCTGACACCCACACCATGGTGTTAGTCAGTAGTTTCCTCATGTGATCTCCAGTCCTGCCGAGACGCCTTTATTCGACTTGAATGTCCATCTGGTAACGAGGCAGATAAAGGCACTGCTTCTTTTGTAACACCAGAAAAAAGATATATATTTTGTATTTTCAGGTGAAAAAACATTCATTCCAAAAAGAACTTGTGCTGGTATTGAGAGTGATTTGGTCATCTTCATCCACTATAGGCTGCCATTCTTGAACAAGCAAAAAGCAATATACTGTTGTTATGTTCACATTGCATCATCATTGAGCAGAAAGTTCAGCATGTACAGTATCTGTAATAAGCAAATTTGGCTGTTCCCATGTACATATAAACTATATAGATTAGAGGAAGGATTTTTAACCACTTGCCCTGCAGAGGATTTCCCCCCCCCCCCCTTCCTGACCAGGCCAATTTTGCAGTACAGCGCTGTTACTTTAACTGACAATTGCGCAGTCATGCAACGCTGCACCCAAATTAAATGTACGTCCTTTTTTTTCCCACAAATTGAGCTTTCTTTCGGTGGTATTTGATCACCTGTGTTTTTTTTATTTTTTGTGTTATAAAAAAAAAGGCTGACAATTTTGAGATAAAAACAATATTTTTGACTTTTTGCCATTAAACATGTCCAGTAAAAAAAAAATAAAAAAATAAATTTTGTCATAAATTTAGGCCAAAATGTATTCTGTTACGTCTTTGTTAAAAAAAAAATCCCAATATGTGTAAATTGTGTAAATTAAATGATTTACGGAAATGTTATAGCGTCTACAAATGGCGGTATATATACTGAGCTTTTGTTTTTTTAATTTTTAATAGTAATGGCAGAGATCAGCGACTTGTAGCGGGACTGCGTCAGGAATTCTGACACGGGGGGAACTGACTTGGTGTCACTGACATTCCCAGTGACAGCAATACAGTGATCAGTGCTAATAAAAAGCACTGACCCCGTATTAATGGCACTGGGCATGAAGAGGTTAACATGTGGGCAGGGGCGGACTGACAACTCATGGGGCCCCCGGGCAATAGGGGATCATGGGGCCCCTGTGTCCTTGCTCAAACTCAAAAAAGCCTATGAAAAAGGTACCAGGGACATCTCATGGGGCCCCCTACTGACCTCGGGTTCTCGGGCAGTGCCCGAGTTTCCAAATGGTCTGCCCCTGCATGTGAGGTGATCAAAGGGTTAACTGTGTGTCATTTTAGCCATGCAAAGCAGTGTACAGGAGCTGACAGAGAGGAGAACTGTTTTGTTTACTAACAGTTCTCCCCCCCTTGGCAATCAACGGGTGCTGGCGGGACCCGGGGATTGACAGCCGCGGCCATGAATGGTGGCTCGGGTAGGGCGCACACGTGACTCGCACATGCCCCCTACCCAGAAATGCAAAATCTATACATATGTGTGATTTTGCGCACACAGCTGCTGCCCTGTAGCAGTATTTCTGCTTTGGGGCAGAGCTGAAGCAGTTAAACATTGTCCTTGTACAGGCACTTTCTTTATTAGGATTATAACGCTCTGCTCCGGTCTGTGTTCCAGTTGTGTTCTTTGTACTTTGTCATCCTATCACATGGACGTTCAATGGTGACTATAAGTTTCAACATGTAGCCAGATACTGAGCTACAGCAGTATGGAGATGGAGACATAGCCTTTTATTCTTCTCTCCCGGTACTGAGATATCGATGTTATGCTGCACCATCCTCTCCTGGTCACCAGGGAGAGAGCTAAAGCCAAGAAAGAACAAAGACGTCTGTGCAGAGCACTGAACATTCTGGGAGTTGTAGTTTGATACAGCAGACATATAAGACTACACTATAATGGTTGCACTACATTTTCCCGATATGTACTGTGCAATAGGAGGATTGGAGAGAAGATTTTTAATAAACTGCCCAGGGAAAGGGCTTCATCTTGTCACTGAGGGAGTTAGAGAGAGAGCAGCCTGTGACTGGGATTGAGGACACCCATGGGCAATGCAGCACCGCCCACATCACTGCGCCTGCACCACTTCTGCAGAGAGACTAGAGCATCCACTCACCCTCTGCTTTCCACAACTAAACACTGGAGGCTTTCGGGAAGAAACTGAAGGGAACCCCCTTTCTACTGGGAGAGGCCATTGTAGCATCCCAGGGGCTGGTGAGAGGGATATTCACCCATTACTGATACTGCCAGCAGGGACTGGTCCATTCAGTGTCTAGTCCTTACTGGTAATCTCTTTGTATGCTAAATTGTGTTGTTACCATTGTTAATCCATTTTATGCTTGCCTAGTTATCAACCATAGTGGGTGACAATATATTACATTTTCCTTTACAACCTGGTTTGGTGCCTGTTTTCTTTGATATAGCACAACTACTGGGTACTAAGCGTTATTTTCAGTGATTTCCCGGGATATTGTATGTTTGCACACTCACCCTGGTGTGTTACAGGGGCTGACATTTTTTGGAAAAGGTCGAGGCTAAGAACAGAGGACCCATTCTAATCAGCAGCTCCTACGGGTGTAGCACTACAAATATGCATTCCACAAGCATGTTATGATACACTAAAATAAATATCATTCTGTTAGGGTTTTCATCTAGTATACAGTATATACTGTTTTAATTGCCAAGGGACCTACAAATCTATTAGTCAGTCTTATCATCCAGGCCATCGTGTCATGCCATCTTTCCTTTCTTCCAGAAAAAGGAATCAGAATTTATTTCCTTGGCCCTCTAGTGAACCACTTACCAAACAGCCAAACATACTGTTCTCCTTCCAAAACTCTCTAAATCATCTATCTTACAGTCATGTGGCTTGCTGGCTCCTCCCTCACTCCTTTTCTTGTTAGGATTCAGTGCTTTTTGTCTGCAGAATATCAGACAAAAATATTGCAGATGACCAGGCAAGAAAAAAAACAATGGCAATGTAGCACTCTCCTAATTAGCTAGGAGGAGCTAGTTGGTTATTTTTTAGTCAGGGAGGCTGAGTAGAAGCCTGGGCAATAGTCAGCTGGGTCAATTTTGGGTCAGGTTTGAGAGGCTTTGAAGATCAGTTCCTTGATACCTTTTCCTGCTCTAGAATCTTGGTTAAGCCTGCTCAGCAGCAGGAGAATTCGGGTGGAAGATGTGAGGAAGCTGAGTTTCAGGAGCCTTGGAGGGGGCCCAGTGGGAAGAGGCCTACCTACAGGCAGGGTCGCTGGAAAGGAGGATCGCTCAGCCTCACTGGCCCCCAAAGTGAGGACCACCTGTAGAGCCAGGAAAGGAGCCAGCCCAGCGGAAGGCCTGAAGGCAGACACCTACCTAATTCTGCTTACAGGACTGAGACAACCCCCTGGGCCAGATAAATGAAAAGAGTACTCTGCTGGGAAAACCTGATTAGCTCCTTACCTGGGACTGTTTCATTTGAAGTGGCAGGCACTGGATTCCCTTGTACATAGACTTGTACATAGTTGCTAAGGAGTTCGTCCTCAGTTCATGGTTCCATTGGGCATCTCATAAACCCCTTGCCCCATCCAACTTTAACATCCCTTAATAAAAGATAAAGCCAAGCTCAAGGACTGTTTTCTGACTCTGAATGCAAGTCTGTAGGAAATGTGTGTTGCCTGGCTGAGCAGGATTATAGGGAGACCCAAATCTTCAGCAACTCCTACAGAGGTAGTGCTACAGCAATTTATTTCATTTATTTTATACGCAAGGTATTACAGCATATAAACCTTCACATATGCTCTGTTAAATCTCAACCCGGTTTTCACATTTATCAGGGAAGGGGGGGGGGGGATTGATCCATAATTAGGAGATAAAGGTTCATTCTTACCCTTCCTTAGTTTCTGAGGTTCCTTCAAAGTCAGTGTGCTTATTGCACTTCCAGCTCCAAAACCGGGGTAACTAAAGGTTGTACATTATAAAAGGTGGCACAGTAGCTACAGGCCTTGTTTTTCATACTAAGCACCCCATATTGCCCACAGATCTGGGTCATACAGCAATCTTTGTATTACATAACATCTTTTGCAATGCAATATATGTGCTGTACAATTTATCTGTGTGTTTGTTTAGAGTTGCCCTTTAGCTGCAAATTATTATGCATCCAAAGTAAGCATTGTGCCAATTTTCTACATAGTCCTTCGGATTACAGGATAGTTGGATGAAAACAGCTTTTTTATGACCACCCTGTAGTTTAGATTGCAAGAGTATGCTTTGACACATGACCCGTGTAGGCACAAGCTTCAGGCAAACGGAACACCTCCATTTCTTATGAGAAGTCATTACTTCTAGTGTTGCTGTTAGGCAAAGAGCATGTGAATAAAGTTACTCACAAACACATGAATAATGTAAGACTCCCCACAGTTCTGTGGATCGCCCCATACATCAATTCCTTGTTATTGAAGAATTCCAGAACTTTAAGTTCTCCTTTGTTTATCCGCTTGAATGTTTCATACGAGGGACTTATCTTCCTGTTCTTGCCCATAGCAAGGTTTGCTCGTACTCGTTTGATGTTAAACTATAATAGGCTTCAGAGCCAAAACCCAGAATACCTCTGAGGTGCCGTGAAATCATGTTACCATGTAATCACAACTCTTTAGCTTCCTTAGGGATTCGAAGGGTAAAAGGTCGACGTAGGGTCGTATTAGAAAGTTATATTGATTGTTCCGGAAACACTCTGTTCAAATATTGAAAACCAGATATAAAACAAAGCAATGAGATAAATACTAGAAGTATGAGACAATCTAAAGAGCACCTGTGTTGTAGCAATAAACCTGCTGAGAATGGGAAGGGGAAAAGAGGAACCGTAGCTGGGTCTTCCAAAAAATAAAAGCTTTCAATCCTCCCAAATCTGTCAACTGGAAAATAATCAATATTTGCTAGATTCGGTCAGTGGAATGATGCAATGCAAAGAGTAGTCATGTGCAGTCATTTCTAGACGTTTTAAATTGGGGTAATTTATAGCACCCATTCGGACACAAGTGTGAATGTGCAGGCCATGGCATTTTAGTAGGCTCCTTTCTGACAGAGAGAAGAGAAGGAGGCTTCAAAGAAAGCCCAGCACACAGGGAAACGGATTGGTTAAAACAAATGTAGTGAACTGCCTGACTTTAGGAAAATTGCTTTGCTTCCTGGGCAGCATCAGGAGTTTAGTGCTTAATTTGCTGTCTAGAGGTCCACTTTAATATCAGAATATTTTATAATATTTGTGTCACAAGGTGACAGATGAAAACTCACCCATGCACTTAAAGCAGAGTTCCACACAAATGGGGAAGTTCAGCTTTAAAGATTGCCCACCCGCTCCCCATTAAGGATTGGCACCTTTGGGGAGCGGGGGGGGAACAGGTACCCGAATTTGAAAGGAACCCGCTCCCACTTCCGCTGCGATCGCCTACCCTCCTACCCTTTGTCCTCCTACCCTCCCTCCGCGAAGTCTTGTGGGACACGTGACAGGTCCCAGAAGATGACGGGACCATTCAGGAAGCGCGGCGCTACTCGCACATGTGCAGTGGGCACTCGGCTGTGAAGCCGCAAGCTGTCACAGCCAGGTGCCTGCACTGAAGATGCTGGAGCCTAGAATACAGGACGGCCGGTGAAACGGGCTGCTGCGGGGGCAACGCGGGGATCGTGGAACAGGTGAGTGGCTGTTTTTTAAAAGTCAGCAGCTACAGTTTTTGGAGATGCTGACTTTTAGTTTTTTACAGAGTGAGTGGAACTCCGCTTTAAACTGAAACCATATTAAAGGGAAACACAGTACATATTCTCATTTGTGTATTTACTTTGTAGTACAGATAAAAAAATATGTGTGTATTTTTAAACTATTCTTTAATATAATTTATATTCTTATTTTACTATTTTGTAAATAAAGTAATGTAGGTTGCATGCATAACACAGCACTTTATGGACTTTCTAAGGAGAAAACACAGCAAACGGTGTTTGCTTTCAGACTCTCTCTACTAGAATCTTTATGCTGCCCCATTTAATCAGGGCAGGTAGGGAGCTGGAGCAGGGACAGATTATGTTGTGCACTCCTGAACTCTGCATTCTGTATGTAGCACACTGAGGAGTGTTGTTGATGATGTTGATGGCCAGTGGTGCAATGGAGGCGTGATAGTTTCTGCACCTCTTTTCTGAGAAAAAAACCCTGTAGCCTCATTTACACTTGTATTTGTAACTGCTCCCCCTTCTACTGGATGCACTTGAAGACAAAGCT
The DNA here is from genome assembly GCF_062004578.1 of Staurois parvus. Lineage (NCBI taxonomy): Eukaryota > Metazoa > Chordata > Amphibia > Anura > Ranidae > Staurois > Staurois parvus. Next base: position 794,085 of record NW_028319145.1, read on the forward strand.
GCATTTTGTTTTGAGACGGGAGGGACCAGTGGTGTGGTCAAGGGCAGGGCCAGGGGGTCAAAGGGGCAAAGGTAGGCTGTATGGGGCCCCATGATTTCTAACAACAGCACTGGTGGGAGCTGACACAGTTGTACCCTAAGCTTGAATTTGTCTTAAAGTTGGATTGAGGTCCTTTATCCACCATTTGAACAATCCTTTGTTGCAATCTTTGATCAATTTTTTATCTTTCATCCACATCCACGGAGATTAGCTACAGTGTCATGGGCTGTAAACTTCTTGACAATGTTGTGCACAGTGGATACAGGAACAGTAAGATCTCTGCAGACGAACTTGTAACCTTTAGATTGTCCATGCTTTTCCACAATTTTTGTTCTCAAACCCTCAGACAATTATTTACTGCTCTTTCTCTTCCCCATGCTCCATGTGGCACACAGAGACATACAACAACATGATTGAGTCCATTTTTCACCATTTTAACTGGTTTCCAGTGTGATTTCTATATTGTCAGCACCTGTTATTTGATACAGGTGAGTTTAATTACAAATTACAGGAGCATCATAAACTTGGAATGCAATTATTTCTTACAATTTTGAGAAGGTGCCAATAATTTTGCCCAGTCCATTTTTGGAGTTTTGCATGGAATGTGTCAGATTAGACTCCACTTTTTTGTATCATACCAATACAAAACAAAAGAAATAAACACGACAATGCCTAAACATTTGTAATTGCAGCAATTTTCTGGGTGAAGTGTTGCATTATCTGACAGAAATGCAGGGGTGCCCATTTTTTTTTTTGACCATGACTATATACAGTATGTACATTTCCATTCTAAATTTTCAGTTGTTGCATGTCAGCAGGTATAAAACCGGAGACCCATGTTTAATAAAAGAGAGCACGTACTGGGCACATGGTGGTACTCAGATAATAATGGGCATAGAGCATGTAAAATCGCCTCTCTCCTTGCAGCGGTTTCAGCTTAGAGCAGCAGATTCAGGATTGATCTGTTCAGGGTTATTTTTGATACTTGGCAGTTTAATTGCTCAGCGTGTAAAGTTGCCGGCAATGCTGAAATCATTAAAAAAACAGCTGTTTATTAAACTGCCAGTTCGAGTGATTGATGCCTGCAGTTCAGATGGCATCTGTTAATGACATCATTGTGCTTACTGAAACTGTAGTGTGTCCTTAGGAAAGAAGGGGGGCGCCATGCTCACAAAACAGCATATCTGTGGCAGGGATTGGGAAGACGTCAGCTAAGCCATTGGCTGTCACTAGACACAAACTGGCAACACTTCAGGAAGACGTTAAGAGCTCCTGATTCTTGTCAATAGCTGGGTCTCCGGAGTACAGCTGCTGGCTGAAGGTTGGGAGTGCTGATTGATTTATGATATCTCCACTTGCATCTGTACAGAGAAAAGATGGACTGTGAAGTGCTCAGAGACAACATCTGTCATGGTGTGAGTCATTGGAAACTAGTTTGTAAGCGCTCTGGCAGACCCGCTCAACAAACTGGCATGTGAACCAAGTAGTAGGACATTATTTGTTTCCTGTATTTTTATAGCTTTAGTATATTGCGGAGTACTATTACAAAGTACATAGAATCATTCACATCGGCCCCTGCCTATGGAGGCGCTTACAGTCTAGGATCCCCAATGGCGCTTATACAAGCACACATACACTTAAATGTAGGGCCTATATAATCAGATGGAAATTACCCTACCAGTATTTTTTTTCATTAGATTATGGGAGGAAAGTATAGGATCTGGAGGAACCAACATATACAAACTCCATGCAAGTAATGCCTCAGAACTCAGTTTGCAGAATTTGGCATTGTTAGCAAATGATGGGAGAGTTGCAAAGAGCAAATTATTCACAGACACATTCAGACACAAATTAAAGACACCCAAGTCCACACAAGTGTGCGGACTACCCTCATTTTCCTAGCTGTCTGTTATCCACTATGATATTGTTAAAGCACAATGTAAATTGTATGACGTGATACATTACTTTATTGCTTTTACAGGATTTGTCTTTCGATTTTTCTTTTGGCCATTTGAGCATTCAAATTATTCTTTAAATCCAGTTTGGCCATACTAGTCTATTCCGGAAACTGGTAACGATTAGGTCACCCAATTTTAAGCCATAGTCCGATAAGGTAACCTAATCTTTCTGAATATGTCCAGTTTTACAAGTTTTGATTGTCCCCAGTAATGCAGCATAGTCCAATGTATTATTTAATTGATTTTATTTTATATTATTGAGAACTCAGCAAAAGGGATTGAAACTTACTCTCTTGGCTTTGTAGATAGCTATACATGGATTTGGGTACAAAAGACCTTGGCATTGAGATCTCCATGAGCTTACAATAAGAACCCAATGCATAAACAAGTCAAACAGACTTCACCATTAGCATACATATGAGTCTTTGGTGCACTAAGCCTATAATTACAGTCTGATGTGGCTAAACTCTGCTGTGTTGCTCACAGAGGTGTTCAAGCATGGTTACAATTGTGTTTCCATACATTACTTTCCCTGCAAAATAAAATAAAACTCAAATAATAAAGATACATTACATTATGCTTGATCCCATTGTTATCTTGCCTCTGATCTCCAAATGAAAAAAGATATGGTTTCCAGTGAAACCTGCCAGAAGAAATATAATAACTAATATCGTGGAGTCCCCCAAAACTTGGTTATCCCAGTGCTAGATATATTCCCATAGAATTCAGGACCAGCCAGCCCAGTGTAGTAGCCAGGAGCCCAATAAATGCTTTCCTTGACAACAGTTGGAAAGGTGACTCCTGTCACATGGCCATTTTTATGTTATGATCCCATTTGGGTTCCTAAACCAAAGGTTCCACAATTTTAATTCAGAAGACAGTGTACATATATTTCTGTGATAAGGATAACAGATCTTTTCATAGGACGTTAATCTTTATTTCATATGCAGCCAAGTGGGCCTACATGGATCAAGGCTAAAGTGTCTTATAGGAAAGACCTCTTTAGGTTCTTCCTGTATTTAAGGATTCTTTCCATGATTTTTTGATCTGGTGGTCTGGTTTCTACAATTGAGTCAGTATCGGACAGCATAACTGTTTTATTCACAACGTATTTCCAGTTGCACCAAATGCAGCTAAACAAGTAAAGCCTAGCCTGTGTAAATGTTGTTGGAGGTAATGCTATGAAGTTAGGTCTGAAACCTGGCCTCTGAAATCTCCATGAGAACTAAAAAGCCTTTCCAAGTGCGGCAAGCCTTGTGATGACATCATCATGAGGCACCTGCTGTTAATGCTCCTGGGCTCGTAAAAATAACGGGTCCTCTATGATTAAATTGATCCACAATGGGACACACTGCAGTTAAACTGAAGGGGCAGTCTAGTGCAGGTACTCATGTCTGTGCAAACGTTTGCAGGCTTTTTGAACAAAGACAAAAACAAAAATTGTAAAAGTTCCCAACGTCTGGGAAAGTTAACTTCTAAATTACTTTTTAGATTCTTAGAAATATTTCACCCCGATTTCCCATGACTTGTCTGCAGGCAAACTGTGCCATGTTCTTCAAAATTAACCTTCTGCTTATCTCAAATGTCTGCAGTATATTTAATTTGGATTTTCAGTAAATGTATTATCTTCAGGGTTATATAGACTGTGGGAACACATTGTGCACAAAAAAAAGTTACAGAGAAAAAAAAAATGACTCGCCACTAAATGAAATATTTGTCGGTCATTCTGTTCTTGTCACTGTATTACTTTGAGTTCATTGTGACTGTGGTAAAAAGTCTACAAAACTCGCATGTCTCTACTTTCATTTCTTTAATGCATTTGATGTTTGATGTGGACAGTGTGTATCTTGCACAATGAGGATGTATTGGAGAATGGGGAAGAAATAAAAGTTACTAAAGCAAATCTCTATGAATGTAATGATGGTGAAGAAATGGTAAGCTTGATATGCAGGCCATTTAGGTTGCCTGCACACGATTTTAGTTTTCTTCCGAGGTGCAACATGAGCTTGGATCTCCAAGCTGAGATTTGCATTGAGCTTTTTGGCCATCTGAGTACATAGAGTGCTCTATAAGAACTAAAGTGATCCAAGTGGCACCTCTAGTGTCTTCTCTCACTTTACCATGGCTAAATTTACTACAGACACTTTATAACTGTTTAGACTAGTAGGTACTAGCAGTTAAGTGACAAGTTAATTTTACATTCAAAAGTTATTAAATTGCTCCTTCACTTTTTAAAGGCTCTTCTTGTAACCACCATATGTGGGTTTAAAATATCTCTGATGCTTAAAAAAGTTTGACAATAGCTCCTTGGAATAAAAGTAATAAACATGGGTGAACTGAGCATTTGTCAAGACTGCAACAGCTTAAGGGAGCTCTAGAAGCCCATTTACACAAAATGTAGCAGGTAGGGTGGAAGGTAGTACACCCTCCTAACGTCACTGTTCACTGTTTCCTCCTAGAAACTGTTCATTTATAAGGCAGGTGAGAAGAGGGAGTCCATCTTCACAAACACTAAATCTACCCTCTAATTGAATGATCTTGCCTTTTGCTATCTATGTCCACCACTGCCTTTGAACTCTTGCCTCTTTCTTCAAACACTACAGCCTCAAACAGAATCTTCACATCCAACACATTTTTGCGTGTTTTGAATGTCTGGTTAGACTTCTGGTTGGAAGTCTGCACTCAATGGTTCCTCCTCTTGACTCCTATGTCACTGTGTTCTGCCGATGCTTACAGATAGAGCAACAACACATGTAGGGGTACCTAGGAATCTGACACACCTGGAACTGCTGTAGAATCTACAGGGGGTTGTAGTGCCTTAAGATATTGAAGTTCAGACATGCTACCCACTGGAAGTGTCAGTATTCATCAGCTTGCATTGCAGTGCGCATTCATTACTACTTTTTAGTTAACAGAGTCACTTTAATCAATAGGGCTTTGCAAAGAATGATGAAAAATGTGAAGTGAAGAATGATATGGATACTTTCAGTGCAATAACCCATATCAACCAATTGGATTCTACCTTCACTTCACTATCCCATATACTATAGTAAATACCCATATACTATACTTTCATTTCATATACTGTATACAGTACTCTATAGGGCATATAGTGTACTGTATACAGTATATGAAATGGGAGCAATGGGACTACTTTACACCAAAATGTAAGGTCCATTTATTTTACTATACCCCCCCCCACACACACACACACTCACCAATCAAAAATGCTGTGCTAAAAACCTCTGTCTGGTTTTACTGCTATCCAGACTTTTTAGAGCATATTTCCTCACTTAATGTCACAGTGATAAAGGTTTCACCAGAAAGAAAGTGAAAGAAATTCCTCAAAAGAAATGCAAAGAGCAATAAAAGAGGAAAGCTAGGAAATGCAAAGAACAATAAAAGAGGAAAGCTAGGACCCTAATTTTTTTTTCTTCTCTATTTCCCTGCCTGGTGAAACCATCATTACCAGGATGGTAAGTAAGGAAATATATCTCTAACAGAGCCCTAGATCGCAGTGAAACCAGACAGGGGGTTTAATCCTTTCCTATTCTATCCAAAACTACAAAAAAAACTTTGTCTGGTTATACACTTTAATAAATGTATAATAGTATCAGGCCATGTGGGTTAATTTGTTCTAATGAACGTTCATTAAAATGTAAGTACATATTTGTAAAAACTTTCAAAAGTTTTTATAAGGAAGAGAGCTTATACAGTAATAGTTCAATAAGGAAGAGAGCATATACAATAATATAGTGTGCAGTTAACATTTACCTACAGTCAGGTCCATAAATATTGGGACATCGACACAATTCTAACTTTTTTGGCTCTATATACCACCACAATGGATTTGAAATGAAACGAACAATATGTGCTTTAACTGCAGACTGTCAGCTTTAATTTGAGGGTATTTACATCCAAATCAGGTGAACGGTGTAGGAATTACAACAGTTTGCATATGTGCCTCCCACTTGATAAGGGACCAAAAGTAATGGGACAATTGGCTTCTCAGCTGTTCCATGGCCAGGTGTGTGTTATTCCCTCATTATCCCAATTACAATGAGCAGATAAAAGGTCCAGAGTTAATTTCAAGTGTGCTATTTGCATTTGGAATCTCTTGCTGTCAACTCTCAAGATGAGATCCAAAGAGCTGTCACTATCAGTGAAGCAAGCCATCATTAGGCTGAAAAAACAAAACAAACCCATCAGAGAGATAGCAAAAACATTAGGCGTGGCCAAAACAACTGTTTGGAACATTCTTAAAAAGAAGGAACGCACCAGTGAGCTCAGCAACACCAAAAGACCCGGAAGACCACGGAAAACAACTGTGGTGGATGACAGAATAATTCTTTCCCTGATGAAGAAAATGCCCTTCACACCAGTTGGCCAGATCAAGAACACTCTTCAGGAGGTAGGTGTATGTGTGTCAAAGTCAACAATCAAGAGAAGACTTCACCAGAGTGAATACAGAGGGTTCACCACAAGATGTAAACCATTGGAGAGCCTCAAAAACTGGAAGGGCAGGTTAGAGTTTGCCAAACGACATCTAAAAAAGCCTTCAAAGTTCTGGAACAACATCCTATGGACAGATGAGACCAAGATCAACTTGTACCAGAGTGATGGGAAGAGAAGAGTATGGAGAAGGAAAGGAACTGCTCATGATCCTAAGCATACCACCTCATCAGTGAAGCATGGTGGTAGTAGTGTCATGGCGTGGGCATGTATGGCTGCCAATGGAACTAGTTCTCTTTTATTTATTGATGATGTGACTGCTGACAAAAGCAGCAGGATGAATTCTGAAGTGTTTCGGGCAATATTATCTGCCCATATTCAGCCAAATGCTTCAGAACTCATTGGACGCCGCTTCAAAGTGCAGATGGACAATGACCCAAAGCATACTGCAAAAGCAACCAAAGAGTTTTTTAAGGGAAAGAAGTGGAATGTTATGCAATGGCCAAGTCAATCACCTGACCTGAATCCGATTGAGCATGCATTTCACTTGCTGAAGACAAAACTGAAGGGAAAATGTCCCAAGAACAAGCAGGAACTGAAGACAGTTGCAGCAGAGGCCTGGCAGAGCACCACCAGGGATGAAACTAAGCGTCTGGTGATGTCTATGCATTCCAGACTTCAGGCTGTAATTGACTGCAAAGGATTTGCAACCAAGTATTAAAAAGTGAAAGTTTGATTTATGATTATTATTCTGTCCCATTACTTTTGGTCCCTTAACAAGTGGGAGGCACATATGCAAACTGTTGTAATTCCTACACCGTTCACCTGATTTGGATGTAAATACCCTCAAATTAAAGCTGACAGTCTGCAGTTAAAGCACATCTTGTTTGTTTCATGTCAAATCCATTGTGGTGGTGTATAGAGCCAAAAATGTTAGAATTGTGTCGATGTCCCAATATTTATGAACCTGACTGTATACCCAGGCAATATTTTAATATTGGTTAAGCATTATGCAGAAAGTGTCTAAAACAGTTTTAGTGACTGTGTGGCTTCTGCATGCATAGTTCATACGTAATGATGTAACGCAGAGCAATATAAACAGCAATTTGACAAAGATCTTATGCCATATATTGCCATATAGTGCTAAGCAACAATGAGTAAAAAAATTAAATAATCCATAGACCCTGGAATTCCAAACAAATCATAGAGCTACATGATTCTTTACCTGCACAAGCAACTAATTATTATAAGTTAATGAAGGCTCTGAATGAAGCAGCTGATTGTACCCAAGTCTTTTTTAAGCAACAAATAAAAAACCTTTTCTTCTGTGTGAATTGAAAGACTGGCCTGAATGCTCTATTACAAGAGGGAGAAAATAATGCATTTTGAAGACAACGACTTTAAACAATTCAGCTCGTCATCTCTCTTTGTAGGTTATATTTACCAGTTCATGGCCATGTGAAAACAACGAGTCCATTAGCATCCATTAATATGGGAAAAAACAGATAGCATGCGGCAGTACTCACTGCACACTTATGATAGACGAAAGGGAAAGACAAAGGGACACCCTGTTTCAAGAGGAGGAAGCAGGCCTGGGATAATGAACAGCGAGTTGTTTTCTTTAGCAGTGGTTTCCATTTTAGCTAAACAGAATAATTACCACTTTGCAACTGAGATGTCAGAGAAAGCAAAGTCATTAGCAAATGTGCTGTAGAATTCTGGAGCATCCTTTAGTAGCTACCTTCCACCATAGCATCTAACATATTAAATGGCTAATGAAGGGCAATAATGTGAGCATAAGCAGCTATTTTAGGCTTGTGTGAGCCAGCTTTATAAAAAGCATATGGCTCAGCCTGGACAGCTGTAAATACCTAATGAACTATCTAAGAGGAAGATAAGATGAAGTTTCAGTTTTCTTACAGGTGTAGGGTGCACCGTAGGATTGATGGCAAAAAGATATTGTCTGTTGCAGCCAAGATGAAGTTAGATTGCCTCTACTTATCTATGGACAATTTTCAAGAAAAGCATACTAATGGCTGGATTCCTTCAGTGTTAAAGGCAAGACTATGAATAGAAAGAAGAAATGGAAGAAAGTCAGGAAGAAAGGAGTTAGGGAGAGACTAAAGGAAGGAAAGAATGAATATAGGAAAAGGAAGGGATTATAGTTAGGAAGGGAGGTAAGGAGGAAAAGAAGATGAAGGAAGAAACTATAGTAAGTGAAAAGAAGTGGCTAGAGGAAGGAAGAAAATAAAGGGACCAAAGAAAGGTAGGAGGAAATAAATTTACTAGAGGAAGGAAAGAAGAAAGGTAGGGGGAAAAGAAGAAAGTAACTAAAGAAAGAAAAGAGGAAATAAATGTACTAGAGGAAGGAAAGAAGAAAAGTAGGGGGAAGAGAAGAAAGGAACTATAGGAAGGAAGGATGAAAGAAAGGGACTAGAGGAAGGAAAATAGAAAGGTTGGGGGAAAAAAAGAAAGGAAATGTAGGGGGAAGAGCAGATATGGACTAAAGGAAGGAAGGAGGAAATAAAGGTACTACAGCATGGAAAGAAGAAAGGTAGGGGGAAGAGAAGAAAGTAACTAAAGAAATAAAGGAAGAAAGAAATGTACTAGAGGAAGGAAAGGAGAAAGGTAGGGGGAAGAGAAGAAAGGGACGAAAGAAAGGAAGAAGGAAAGAGAGATACTAGAGGATGAAAAGAAGAAAGGTAGGGGAAAGGGAAGAAAGGGACTAAAGAAAGGAAGAAAGAAAGAAAAGTACTAGAGGATAGAAAGAAGAAAAGTAGGGGGAAGAGAAGAAAGGGACTAAAGGAAGGAAAGAGGAAAGAAATGTACTAGAGAAAGGAAAGAAAAAAAGTAGGTATAGGAAGCAATAAAGGAATGGCCTAGACCAGGGCTTAAAATTTTGAGTCTTGACCTACTAGCCAGGCACAAACCTTACTCTCCTCCAGTTGCCCCACCCAACTTTGCCCAGGTCCGCCTCCAACCCCACCCCAGCCCTGCTCCCAACCACGCCCCCTTAAAGCTTATGAACTTACATTTTTCTTTAGAATAAAGAGTCCAAAATATAAAACTGTATACAGTAATGTATATCCCCCTCTCCTGTACTCCATTATAGTGATATGACATGTATACAGTAATGTATATCCCCCTCCCCTGTACCCCATTATAGTGATATGACATGTATACAGTAATGTATATCCCCCTCCCCTGTACCCCATTATAGTGATATGACATGTGTACAGTAATGTATATCCCCCCTCCCCTGTACTCCATTATAGTGATATGACATGTGTACAGTAATGTATATCCCCCCTCCCCTGTACTCCATTATAGTGCTATGACGTGTATACAGTAATGTATATCCCCCTCCCCTGTACTCCATTATAGTGATATGACATGTATACAGTAATGTATATCCCCCCTCTCCTGTACTCCATTATAGTGATATGACATGTATACAGTAATGTATATCCCCCCTCCCCTGTACTCCATTATAGTGATATGACATGTATACAGTAATGTATATCCCCCCTCCCCTGTACTCCATTATAGTGATATGACATGTATACAGTAATGTATATCCCCCCTCCCCTGTACTCCATTATAGTGATATGATATGTATACAGTAATGTATATCCCAGCTCCCCTGTACTCCATTATAGTGATATGACGTGTATACAGTAATGTATATCCCCCCTCCCCTGTACTCCATTATAGTGATATGACATGTATACAGTAATGTATATCCCCCCTCCCCTGTACCCCATTACAGTGATATGACGTGTATACAGTAATGTATCTCCCCCCTTCCCTGTACTCCATTATAGTGATATGACATGTATACAGTAATGTATATCCCCCCTCCCCTGTACTCCATTATAGTGATATGACGTGTATACAGTAATGTATATCCCAGCTCCCCTGTACTCCATTATAGTGATATGACGTGTATACAGTAATGTATATCCCCCCTCCCCTGTACTCCATTATAGTGATATGACATGTATACAGTAATGTATATCCCCCCTCCCCTGTACCCCATTACAGTGATATGACGTGTATACAGTAATGTATCTCCCCCTTCCCTGTACTCCATTATAGTGATATGACGTGTATACAGTAATGTATATCCCCCCTCCCCTGTACTCCATTATAGTGATATGACGTGTATACAGTAATGTATATCCCAGCTCCCCTGTACTCCATTATAGTGATATGACATGTATACAGTAATGTATATCCCCCCTCCCCTGTACTCCATTATAGTGATATGACGTGTATACAGTAATGTATATCCCCCCTCCCCTGTACTCCATTATAGAGATATGACGTGTATACAGTAATGTATATCCCCCCTCCCCTGTACTCCATTATAGTGATATGACGTGTATACAGTAATGTATATCCCAGCTCCCCTGTACTCCATTATAGTGATATGACATGTATACAGTAATGTATATCCCAGCTCCCCTGTACTCCATTATAGTGATATGACATGTATACAGTAATTTGGCATTTGGAAAGCGAGCGGCTTTTTCAAGCCCTGGCCTAGACGACAGAATATTATTATTATTAACATATTACTTGACAAAGGGCATTGGATGACAAAATATCTGTAAATCTCTGTTATATCTTTTAGAAGCACACCATTTCTAGTCCTGAAGGTGTTCCATTCATATCAGTGTACGCAGAGTTTTCAATCATCCCTGCCCATGTAAACCATATTTAACAGCCTTCTCCTGGTAGATGATGCTGGTCCCTGGGCTTTTAATTGCCCTTAATCCTGAGCCTGTAGCAGCATCGGTCAATCCCATGTTGTGTACCAGCAGATGTGGCATTCGATCTTACTCTGCATTAGAACTATTTCCCTCCGGTTGTCAGATCAGTCAGCAAAGACATGCCAGCCACTTGCAGTGAAATGATTGACACTCCCCAGGGGCAGAACATTCACACAGTGCTGCTAGGAAAGCCGGGCCACGTTCAGCTTCACTGGACAAACTTATTTCTCTTCTGTTTTCCTTATGTGTAGCTAGTAGAGATGAGCGAATTATTCAAAAATTCGGTTTGGTTGATTCGCCAAATTCGCCGATTAAATTCGCTTCGTGCCGAATATATTCGCTGCGAATTTAACTTATAAAAAGGGTGTTTCTAGGCTTCAGAGAGCCTTTATATTAGTGCAGAACACTGTACCTTTAATTTAAATGCCCTTGGAGTCTGCTGGGGAAGAGAAATAATACTGTCAGTCAGTATGACATGCAGATGAGTGCCGTCGATCTTAGAATCACCGCACACTTCACTCATTTGGGCAGTCACGGGGCCAAAACCAGAGTGTGGAGCCACAGTGTGGCGGTGGAGGCAGCAGCAATGGGAGGCCATACAGCACCCTATGACAAAATGGAACCCACCAGCAGTGTGAGGAGACCTGAAAGTGGCACATGGCAGAGTGTGGCGATGGAGACAGCAGCAATGGGAGGCCGTACAGGGACCCATGACAGACTCTGGACCTGGCAGCAGCATGAGGAGGCGGTACAGGGGCCCATGACAGATTACGGGCCTGGCAGCAGCATGAGGAGTCGGTACGGGGGCCCATGGCAGATTACGGGCCTGGCAGCAGCATGAGGAGGCGGTACAGGGGCCCATGGCAGAGTGGCGGAGCGTAAGCAGCTAAAATTGAAGGCCATACAGAGGCCTATGTTAAAAAGTCCCCCCAGCAGCAGCGTGGGGAGACGACTATCAAGAGTCCAATGGCAGAGTGGCGGAGCAGAAGCAGCTTCAATTGAAGGCCATACACAGGCCTAGGTTAAAAAGCGGAAGCCGTCAGCAGCGTGAGCAGACGACAGAGACACATGGCACAGGGTGGCGGTGGATGCAGCAGTATTCGGAAGCCAAACACAGGCCTCGGTTAAAAAGCGGAAGCCGTCAGCAGCGTGAGCAGACCACAGAGGCACATGGCGCAGGGTGGCGGTGGAGGCAGCAGCAATGGAAGGCCATACAGCACCCTATCACAAAATGGAACCCACCAACAGTGTAAGGAGACCTGAAAGTGGCACATGGCGCAGGGTGGCGGTGGAGGCAGCAGTATTCGGAAGACATACACAGGACTAGTTTAAAAAGCGGAAGCCGTCAGCAGCGTGAGCAGACAACAGAGGCACATGGCGCAGGGTGGCGGTGGAGGCAGCAGTATTCGGAAGCCATACACAGGCCTAGGTTAAAAAGCGGAAGCCGTCAGCAGCGTGAGCAGACGACAGAGACACATGGTGCAGGGTGGCGGTGGATGCAGCAGTATTCGGAAGCCAAACACAGGCCTCGGTTGAAAAGCGGAAGCCGTCAGCAGCGTGAGCAGACGACAGAGGCACATGGCGCAGGGTGGCGGTGGAGGCAGCAGCAATGGAAGGCCATACAGCACCCTATCACAAAATGGAACCCACCAACAGTGTAAGGAGACCTGAAAGTGGCACATGGCGCAGGGTGGCGGTGGAGGCAGCAGTATTCGGAAGCCATACACAGGCCTAGGTTAAAAAGCGGAAGCCGTCAGCAGCGTGAGCAGATGACAGAGACACATGGCGCAGGGTGGCGGTGGATGCAGCAGTATTCGGAAGCCAAACACAGGCCTCGGTTAAAAAGCGGAAGCCGTCAGCAGCGTGAGCAGACAACAGAGACACATGGCGCAGGGTGGCGGTGGATGCAGCAGTATTCGGAAGCCAAACACAGGCCTCGGTTAAAAAGCGGAAGCCGTCAGCAGCGTGAGCAGACGACAGAGGCACATGGCGCAGGGTGGCGGTGGAGGCAGCAGCAATGGAAGGCCATACAGCACCCTATCACAAAATGGAACCCACCAACAGTGTAAGGAGACCTGAAAGTGGCACATGGCGCAGGGTGGCGGTGGAGGCAGCAGTATTCGGAAGACATACACAGGACTAGTTTAAAAAGCGGAAGCCGTCAGCAGCGTGAGCAGACGACAGAGGCACATGGCGCAGGGTGGCGGTGGAGGCAGCAGTATTCGGAAGCCATACACAGGCCTAGGTTTAAAACTGGAACCCAGCAGCGCGAGCAGACGACAAAGACGCACATGGCAGAGGATGGATCTGGCAGCAGTATGAGAAGGCGGTACAGGGGCCCATGGCACAGTGTGGTGATGGGGGCTACAGCAACTGGATGCCAGAAAGTGGCCGATAGGGCTATATACTGCATGGAATTATAAAGTTGTAAAGACAGCGGCCTATAAGGCTATACACACTATAACAATCATGACTTGATTGACCATTGGCCTATAAGGCTATACACAGCATTAGAGATGAGCGAAGCGAACATGGCGAAGTGGAATTCGTTTCGAATATTGGGAAATATTCGATTCGCGCCGAATCCGAAAATTAGCCAACTTCGGATGCACGAATCGAATTTTCCCAAAAATGGCGGCGACATGTGTGGCGACGGAGCGGGGATCTCTGGGAAGGCGCGCAGACAAGGCGCGCTGACCCATAATGCATTCATTCATGACATGTGATCGCATTAGCCAATCAGCAGCCAGCCAGCCAGCACTGTGTAATGGTGGAGCTATAAATTGCGGCCATCTTACAATTCTCCATTAACCTCCGGTCATTCAAGAGAGACAGACCTGTCTGTATTAGGGACAGAGTTAAGGCCAGAGAGACTTTAGGGCCACAGAATCGTTACTTAGGGACACAGAATCGTTACTTAGGGACACAGAATTGTTACTCAGGGACACAGAATTGTTACTCAGGGACACAGAATTGTTACTCAGGGACACAGAATTGTTACTCAGGGACAGACACAGAATTGTTACTGAGGGACACAGAATTGTTACTGAGGGACACAGAGTTGTTACTCAGGGACACAGAATTGTTACTCAGGGACAGACACAGAATTGTTACTGAGGGACACAGAATTGTTACTGAGGGACACAGAATTGTTACTGAGGGACACAGAATTGTTACTCAGGGACAGACACAGAATTGTTACTGAGGGACACAGAATTGTTACTGAGGGACACAGAATTGTTACTCAGGGACACAGAATTGTTACTCAGGGACAGACACAGAATTGTTACTGAAGGACACAGAATTGTTACTGAGGGACACAGAATTGTTACTCAGGGACAGACACAGAATTGTTACTGAGGGACACAGAATTGTTACTGAGGGACACAGAATTATTACTCAGGGACACAGAATTGTTACTCAGGGACACAGAATTGTTACTCAGGGACACAGAATTGTTACTCAGGGACAGACACAGAATTGTTACTGAGGGACACAGAATTGTTACTGAGGGACACAGAATTGTTACTCAGGGACACAGAATTGTTACTCAGGGACACAGAATTGTTACTGAGGGACACATAATTGTTACTCAGGGACACAGAATTGTTACTCAGGGACAGACACAGAATTGTTACTCAGGGACACAGAATTGTTACTCAGGGACAGACACAGAATTGTTACTGAGGGACACAGAATTGTTACTGAGGGACACAGAATTGTTACTGAGGGACACAGAATTGTTACTCAGGGACACAGAATTGTTACTCAGGGACAGACACAGAATTGTTACTGAGGGACACAGAATTGTTACTGAGGGACACAGAATTGTTACTCAGGGACACAGAATTGTTACTCAGGGACACAGAATTGTTACTGAGGGACACAGAATTGCTACTCAGGGACACAATATTGTTACTCAGGGACACAGAATTGTTACTCAGGGACAGACACAGAATTGTTACTCAGGGACACAGAATTGTTACTCAGGGACACAGAATTGTTACTCAGGGACAGACACAGAATTGTTACTCAGGGACAGACACAGAATTGTTACTGAGGGACACAGAATTGTTACTGAGGAACACAGAATTGTTACTCAGGGACACAGAATTGTTACTGAGGGACACAGAATTGTTACTGAGGGACACAGAATTGTTACTCAGGGACAGACACAGAATTGTTACTCAGGGACACAGAATCGTTTAATTAAAGAGTATGTCAGACAACATGCATAGGAGTGGCAGAGGAGGCAATGTTTCAGGAGCGAGCAGACGTGGCAGCAGAGGAAGGGGTCGAGGCAGCACTAGTCGCAGGCAGAGGCCAGTGCTCCCGGTGTCATCCAGCGGTCGTGTCTCCACCGACAACCCTGCCGTCATCGATTGGTTGGCTCGGTCGTCTTCCTCTTCCCAGGTCACCTCTGACACCTACAGCCAACGGTCGGTGGGTACGTCAGACACAACCGTTAGTTGGCATGGCCCGGGAGCAAGCCCACTGAAATCACGTGTCCTCGACCTGCCCCTGTCCTTTGGTGTTCCCTCACCAAGCGAAGTATCGCATGCTGTGGGCTCAGCCCCACTGTACAGTGAGGAAGAGCTAACAGAGGGCGGTCAGGAACGGGGGGAGACATCCGCCTCTTCAGCAGCCAGGCGAAGAAGTACTGGCGAGGAGAGTGGCTCGGTAGCCAGTCTAGAGACAGGTCTGTCTCCTGACCCACACGCAGCCGAGGGGGCTAGTAGTGACGCGGAGACCCTAATTGATGATGATGAGGCTGATCGCACTTGGCAGCCTCGTCGTCATCTGCCAGGCCCGTAATCTGCCATGGGCCCCCGTACCGACTCCTCATGCTGCTGCCAGGCCCGTAATCTGTCATGGGCCCCTGTACCGCCTCCTCATGCTGCTGCCAGGTCCAGAGTGTCTCATGGGTCCCTGTACGGCCTCCCATTGCTGCTGTCTCCATCGCCACACTCTGCCATGTGCCACTTTCAGGTCTCCTCACACTGCTGGTGGGTTCCATTTTGTCATAGGGTGCTGGCAGATTACGGGCCTCCCATTGCTGCTGCCAGGCCCGTAATCTGCCATGGGCCCCTGTACCGCCTCCTCATGCTGCTGCCAGGTCCAGAGTGTGTCATGGGTCCCTGTACGGCCTCCCATTGCTGCTGTCTCCATCGCCACACTCTGCCATGTGCCACTTTCAGGTCTCCTCACACTGCTGGTGGGTTCCATTTTGTCATAGGGTGCTGGCAGATTACGGGCCTCCCATTGCTGCTGCCAGGCCCGTAATCTGTCATGGGCCCCTGTACCGCCTCCTCATGCTGCTGCCAGGTCCAGAGTGTGTCACGGGTCCCTGTACGGCCTCCCATTGCTGCTGTCTCCATCGCCACACTCTGCCATGTGCCACTTTCAGGTCTCCTCACACTGCTGGTGGGTTCCATTTTGTCATAGGGTGCTGGCAGATTACGGGCCTCCCATTGCTGCTGCAGGCCCGTAATCTGCCATGGGCCCCCGTACCGACTCCTCATGCTGCTGCCAGGCCCGTAATCTGTCATGGGCCCCTGTACCGCCTCCTCATGCTGCTGCCAGGTCCAGAGTGTGTCATGGGTCCCTGTACGGCCTCCCATTGCTGCTGTCTCCATCGCCACACTCTGCCATGTGCCACTTTCAGGTCTCCTCACACTGCTGGTGGGTTCCATTTTGTCATAGGGTGCTGGCAGATTACGGGCCTCCCATTGCTGCTGCCAGGCCCGTAATCTGTCATGGGCCCCTGTACCGCCTCCTCATGCTGCTGCCAGGTCCAGAGTGTGTCATGGGTCCCTGTACGGCCTCCCATTGCTGCTGTCTCCATCGCCACACTCTGCCATGTGCCACTTTCAGGTCTCCTCACACTGCTGGTGGGTTCCATTTTGTCATAGGGTGCTGGAAGATTACGGGTCTCCCATTGCTGCTGCCAGGCCCGTAATCTGTCATGGGCCCCTGTACCGCCTCCTCATGCTGCTGCCAGGTCCAGAGTGTGTCATGGGTCCCTGTACGGCCTCCCATTGCTGCTGTCAACATCGCCACACTCTGCCATGTGCCACTTTCAAGTCTCCTCACACTGCTGGTGGGTTCCATTTTGTCATAGGGTGCTGGCAGATTACGGGCCTCCCATTGCTGCTGCCAGGCCCGTAATCTGCCATGGGCCCCCGTACCGACTCCTCATGCTGCTGCCAGGCCCGTAATCTGTCATGGGCCCCTGTACCGCCTCCTCATGCTGCTGCCAGGTCCAGAGTGTCTCATGGGTCCCTGTACGGCCTCCCATTGCTGCTGTCTCCATCGCCACACTCTGCCATGTGCCACTTTCAGGTCTCCTCACACTGCTGGTGGGTTCCATTTTGTCATAGGGTGCTGGCAGATTACGGGCCTCCCATTGCTGCTGCCAGGCCCGTAATCTGCCATGGGCCCCCGTACCGACTCCTCATGCTGCTGCCAGGCCCGTAATCTGTCATGGGCCCCTGTACCGCCTCCTCATGCTGCTGCCAGGTCCAGAGTGTCTCATGGGTCCCTGTACGGCCTCCCATTGCTGCTGTCTCCATCGCCACACTCTGCCATGTGCCACTTTCAGGTCTCCTCACACTGCTGGTGGGTTCCATTTTGTCATAGGGTGCTGGCAGATTACGGGCCTCCCATTGCTGCTGCCAGGCCCGTAATCTGCCATGGGCCCCCGTACCGACTCCTCATGCTGCTGCCAGGCCTGTAATCTGTCATGGGCCCCTGTACCGCCTCCTCATGCTGCTGCCAGGTCCAGAGTGTCTCATGGGTCCCTGTACGGCCTCCCATTGCTGCTGTCTCCATCGCCACACTCTGCCATGTGCCACTTTCAGGTCTCCTCACACTGCTGGTGGGTTCCATTTTGTCATAGGGTGCTGGCAGATTACGGGCCTCCCATTGCTGCTGCCAGGCCCGTAATCTGCCATGGGCCCCCGTACCGACTCCTCATGCTGCTGCCAGGCCCGTAATCTGTCATGGGCCCCTGTACCGCCTCCTCATGCTGCTGCCAGGTCCAGAGTGTCTCATGGGTCCCTGTACGGCCTCCCATTGCTGCTGTCTCCATCGCCACACTCTGCCTTGTGCCACTTTCAGGTCTCCTCACACTGCTGGTGGGTTCCATTTTGTCATAAGGTGCTGGCAGATTACGGGCCTCCCATTGCTGTTGCCAGGCCCGTAATCTGCCATGGGCCCCCGTACCGACTCCTCATGCTGCTGCCAGGCCCGTAATCTGTCATGGGCCCCTGTACCGCCTCCTCATGCTGCTGCCAGGTCCAGAGTGTCTCATGGGTCCCTGTACGGCCTTCCATTGCTGCTGTCTCCATCGCCACACTCTGCCTTGTGCCACTTTCAGGTCTCCTCACACTGCTGGTGGGTTCCATTTTGTCATAGGGTGCTGGCAGATTACGGGCCTCCCATTGCTGCTGCCAGGCCCGTAATCTGCCATGGGCCCCCGTACCGACTCCTCATGCTGTGACGTTGCAACAAGGTGGAATTCAACCCTACATATGTTAGACCGCCTTTACGAACAGCGAAAGGCCATCACCGATTTCCTGATGTTACAAGCGGATAAAGGTACTCCCCTGTGTAACTTAGATGTCAACCATTGGCAGCTCATGCGTGACACCTGCCGCTTGCTCAGGCCCTTTGAGGAGGCCACGCTATTCGTGAGTCGGCAGGACTATGGGATGAACGACGTCATTCCTCTGTTGCACGTCCTGGAACAAATGCTGTTAACAATGGCTGGTCAGGGTGCGGTAGACGTGGCGCACAGATCTCAACGCCACATGACCCCTGTGGGGGCAGGACAGGAAGAAGAGGAGGAGGTAGAGGAGGACATTGGTGCTCAGGAATTATTGAGTGAAATGGGTGGTTTTTCCACTCAGCGGACAGGAGTGGAGGAGCAGTAGCATCTGGTAGAGGAGGAGGAGGCGACAGAGGACCCAGGCGCACCGTGGCAGTATGCTGTGGAGATGGAGGCAGGGAGTCCCTCGCATTCCTTGGCACAAATGGCCCATAGCATGCTCGGTTGCTTGCGTAGCAACAGCCGAATAATAACCATCAGACAGAGGGATGACTTTTGGCTGTCCACCTTGTTGGACCCTCGCTACCGTTCAAAAATGGTGGCCTTTTTCACACCTGCTGAGAGGGAGGCCAAAATAACGTACTATAAAACCACCTATGTAGTCAGTTGGTCTCTGCCTTTCTGCGCCAACGTCCATCCTCAGACACTGTGGGCCCTGTGCGCTCACGTTCCGCTGCCATGGCAGCAGGGGAGGGGTGGGGTGGTAGGAGCAGTGGCAGCTCCACCAGCAGCGGCTGCCTCAGTCTGCAGTCGATGATGAGTAGCTTTTTTCACCAGCGCAGTGAGGAAACTACTAACCAGCCGCAGCAGCAGCATCAGGTGGACCTGGAGCAGGACCTCAAACAACAGGCTTGGGCCTACTTGGACAGCTCCCTGCCAACCGAGGTAGACAATCCCCTTGACTACTGGGCAACGAAACTTGACCTTTGGCCCCAACTAGCTGAATTTGCCCTTGAAAGGCTGTCATGCCCGGCCAGTAGCGTGGCATCGGAGCGCGTGTTTAGTGCGGCAGGAGGTGTTGTAACTCCGTGGAGGACACGACTGTCCACCCAAAGTGTGGAGAGACTCACGTTTGTGAAAATGAATCAGGCGTGGATTAGTCTGGATTTCAAACCACCAGTTCCTGACACAACTGACTAAATCCGCCATGAATCATGCCCCAAACATGTTATTATTTTTAACATTGGCCTCTGTATGGCCTTCAATTTAAGCTGCTTACGCTTCGCCACTCTGCCATGGGCCCCTGTACCGCCTCCTCTTGCTGCTGCCAGGTCCAGAGTGTCTCATGGGTCCCTGTACGGCCTCCCATTGCTGCTGTCTCCATCGCCACACTCTGCCATGTGCCACTTTCAGGTCTCCTCACACTGCTGGTGGGTTCCATTTTGTCATAGGGTGCTGGCAGATTACGGGCCTCCCATTGCTGCTGCCAGGCCTGTAATCTGCCATGGGCCCCCGTACCGCCTCCTCATGCTGCTGCCAGGTCCAGAGTGTCTCATGGGTCCCTGTACGGCCTTCCATTGCTGCTGTCTCCATCGCCACACTCTGCCATGTGCCACTTTCAGGTCTCCTTACACTGCTGGTGGGTTCCATTTTGTCATAGGGTGCTGGCAGATTACGGGCCTCCCATTGCTGCTGCCAGGCCCGTAATCTGCCATGGGCCCCCGTACCGACTCCTCATGCTGCTGCCAAGCCCGTAATCTGTCATGGGCCCCTGTACCGCCTCCTCATGCTGCTGCCAGGTCCAGAGTGTCTCATGGGTCCCTGTACGGCCTCCCATTGCTGCTGTCTCCATCGCCACACTCTGCCACGTGCCACTTTCAGGTCTCCTCACACTGCTGGTGGGTTCCATTTTGTCATAGGGTGCTGGCAGATTACGGGCCTCCCATTGCTGCTGCCAGGCCCGTAATCTGCCATGGGCCCCCGTACCGACTCCTCATGCTGCTGCCAGGCCCGTAATCTGTCATGGGCCCCTGTACCGCCTCCTCATGCTGCTGCCAGGTCCAGAGTGTCTCATGGGTCCCTCTACGGCCTCCCATTGCTGCTGTCTCCATCGCCACACTCTGCCATGTGCCACTTTCAGGTCTCCTCACACTGCTGGTGGGTTTCATTTTGTCATAGGGTGCTGGCAGATTACTGGCCTCCCATTGCTGCTGCCAGGCCCGTAATCTGCCATGGGCCCCCGTACCGACTCCTCATGCTGCTGCCAGGCCTGTAATCTGTCATGGGCCCCCGTACCGCCTCCTCATGCTGCTGCCAGGTCCAGAGTGTCTCATGGGTCCCTGTACGGCCTCCCATTGCTGCTGTCTCCATCGCCACACTCTGCCATGTGCCACTTTCAGGTCTCCTCACACTGCTGGTGGGTTCCATTTTGTCATAGGGTGCTGGCAGATTACGGGCCTCCCATTGCTGCTGCCAGGCCCGTAATCTGCCATGGGCCCCCGTACCGACTCCTCATGCTGTGACGTTGCAACAAGGTGGAATTCAACCCTACATATGTTAGACCGCCTTTACGAACAGCGAAAGGCCATCACCGATTTCCTGATGTTACAAGCGGATAAAGGTACTCCCCTGTGTAACTTATATGTCAGCCATTGGCAGCTCATGCGTGACACCTGCCGCTTGCTCAGGCCCTTTGAAGAGGCCACGCTATTCGTGAGTCGGCAGGACTATGGGATGAACGACGTCATTCCTCTGTTGCACGTCCTGGAACAAATGCTGTTAACAATGGCTGGTCAGGGTGCGGTAGACGTGGCGCACAGATCTCAACGCCACATGACCCCTGTGGGGGCAGGACAGGAAGAAGAGGAGGAGGTAGAGGAGGACATTGGTGCTCAGGAATTATTGAGTGAAATGGGTGGTTTTTCCACTCAGCGGACAGGAGTGGAGGAGCAGTAGCATCTGGTAGAGGAGGAGGAGGCGACAGAGGACCCAGACGCACCGTGGCAGTATGCTGTGGAGATGGAGGCAGGGAGTCCCTCGCATTCCTTGGCACAAATGGCCCATAGCATGCTCGGTTGCTTGCGTAGCAACAGCCGAATAATAACCATCAGACAGAGGGATGACTTTTGGCTGTCCACCTTGTTGGACCCTCGCTACCGTTCAAAAATGGTGGCCTTTTTCACACCTGCTGAGAGGGAGGCCAAAATAACGTACTATAAAACCACCTATGTAGTCAGTTGGTCTCTGCCTTTCTGCGCCAACATCCATCCTCAGACACTGTGGGCCCTGTGCGCTCACGTTCCGCTGCCATGGCAGCAGGGGAGGGGTGGGGTGGTAGGAGCAGTGGCAGCTCCACCAGCAGCAGCTGCCTCAGTCTGCAGTCGATGATGAGTAGCTTTTTTCACCAGCGCAGTGAGGAAACTACTAACCAGCCGCAGCAGCAGCATCAGGTGGACCTGGAGCAGGACCTCAAACAACAGGCTTGGGCCTACTTGGACAGCTCCCTGCCAACCGAGGTAGACAATCCCCTTGACTACTGGGCAACAAAACTTGACCTTTGGCCCCAACTAGCTGAATTTGCCCTTGAAAGGCTGTCATGCCCGGCCAGTAGCGTGGCATCGGAGCGCGTGTTTAGTGCGGCAGGAGGTGTTGTAACTCCGTGGAGGACACGACTGTCCACCCAAAGTGTGGAGAGACTCACGTTTGTGAAAATGAATCAGGCGTGGATTAGTCTGGATTTCAAACCACCAGTTCCTGACACAACTGACTAAATCCGCCATGAATCATGCCCCAAACATGTTATTATTTTTAACATAGGCCTCTGTATGGCCTTCAATTTAAGCTGCTTACGCTTCGCCACTCTGCCATGGGCCCCTGTACCGCCTCCTCTTGCTGCTGCCAGGTCCAGAGTGTCTCATGGGTCCCTGTACGGCCTCCCATTGCTGCTGTCTCCATCGCCACACTCTGCCATGTGCCACTTTCAGGTCTCCTCACACTGCTGGTGGGTTCCATTTTGTCATAGGGTGCTGGCAGATTACGGGCCTCCCATTGCTGCTGCCAGGCCCGTAATCTGCCATGGGCCCCCGTACCGCCTCCTCATGCTGCTGCCAGGTCCAGAGTGTCTCATGGGTCCCTGTACGGCCTTCCATTGCTGCTGTCTCCATCGCCACACTCTGCCATGTGCCACTTTCAGGTCTCCTCACACTGCTGGTGGGTTCCATTTTGTCATAGGGTGCTGGCAGATTACGGGCCTCCCATTGCTGCTGCCAGGCCCGTAATCTGCCATGGGCCCCCGTACCGACTCCTCATGCTGCTGCCAAGCCCGTAATCTGTCATGGGCCCCTGTACCGCCTCCTCATGCTGCTGCCAGGTCCAGAGTGTCTCATGGGTCCCTGTACGGCCTCCCATTGCTGCTGTCTCCATCGCCACACTCTGCCATGTGCCACTTTCAGGTCTCCTCACACTGCTGGTGGGTTCCATTTTGTCATAGGGTGCTGGCAGATTACGGGCCTCCCATTGCTGCTGCCAGGCCCGTAATCTGCCATGGGCCCCCGTACCGACTCCTCATGCTGCTGCCAGGCCCGTAATCTGTCATGGGCCCCTGTACCGCCTCCTCATGCTGCTGCCAGGTCCAGAGTGTCTCATGGGTCCCTCTACGGCCTCCCATTGCTGCTGTCTCCATCGCCACACTCTGCCATGTGCCACTTTCAGGTCTCCTCACACTGCTGGTGGGTTTCAT
Source organism: Staurois parvus (assembly GCF_062004578.1). Lineage (NCBI taxonomy): Eukaryota > Metazoa > Chordata > Amphibia > Anura > Ranidae > Staurois > Staurois parvus. The sequence continues at coordinate 817,596 of NW_028319145.1, forward strand.
TTTGTCATAGGGTGCTGGCAGATTACTGGCCTCCCATTGCTGCTGCCAGGCCCGTAATCTGCCATGGGCCCCCGTACCGACTCCTCATGTTGCTGCCAGGCCTGTAATCTGTCATGGGCCCCCGTACCGCCTCCTCATGCTGCTGCCAGGTCCAGAGTGTCTCATGGGTCCCTGTACGGCCTCCCATTGCTGCTGTCTCCATCGCCACACTCTGCCATGTGCCACTTTCAGGTCTCCTCACACTGCTGGTGGGTTCCATTTTGTCATAGGGTGCTGGCAGATTACGGGCCTCCCATTGCTGCTGCCAGGCCCGTAATCTGCCATGGGCCCCCGTACCGACTCCTCATGCTGTGACGTTGCAACAAGGTGGAATTCAACCCTACATATGTTAGACCGCCTTTACGAACAGCGAAAGGCCATCACCGATTTCCTGATGTTACAAGCGGATAAAGGTACTCCCCTGTGTAACTTAGATGTCAGCCATTGGCAGCTCATGCGTGACACCTGCCGCTTGCTCAGGCCCTTTGAAGAGGCCACGCTATTCGTGAGTCGGCAGGACTATGGGATGAACGACGTCATTCCTCTGTTGCACGTCCTGGAACAAATGCTGTTAACAATGGCTGGTCAGGGTGCGGTAGACGTGGCGCACAGATCTCAACGCCACATGACCCCTGTGGGGGCAGGACAGGAAGAAGAGGAGGAGGTAGAGGAGGACATTGGTGCTCAGGAATTATTGAGTGAAATGGGTGGTTTTTCCACTCAGCGGACAGGAGTGGAGGAGCAGTAGCATCTGGTAGAGGAGGAGGAGGCGACAGAGGACCCAGACGCACCGTAGCAGTATGCTGTGGAGATGGAGGCAGGGAGTCCCTCGCATTCCTTGGCACAAATGGCCCATAGCATGCTCGGTTGCTTGCGTAGCAACAGCCGAATAATAACCATCAGACAGAGGGATGACTTTTGGCTGTCCACCTTATTGGACCCTCGCTACCGTTCAAAAATGGTGGCCTTTTTCACACCTGCTGAGAGGGAGGCCAAAATAACGTACTATAAAAACCACCTATGTAGTCAGTTGGTCTCTGCCTTTCTGCGCCAACGTCCATCCTCAGACACTGTGGGCCCTGTGCGCTCGCGTTCCGCTGCCATGGCAGCAGGGGAGGGGTGGGGTGGTAGGAGCAGTGGCAGCTCCACCAGCAGCGGCTGCCTCAGTCTGCAGTCGATGATGAGTAGCTTTTTTCACCAGCGCAGTGAGGAAACTACTAACCAGCCACAGCAGCAGCAGCATCAGGTGGACCTGGAGCAGGACCTCAAACAACAGGCTTGGGCCTACTTGGACAGCTCCCTGCCAACCGAGGTAGACAATCCCCTTGACTACTGGGCAACAAAACTTGACCTTTGGCCCCAACTAGCTGAATTTGCCCTTGAAAGGCTGTCATGCCCGGCCAGTAGCGTGGCATCGGAGCGCGTGTTTAGTGCGGCAGGAGGTGTTGTAACTCCGTGGAGGACACGACTGTCCACCCAAAGTGTGGAGAGACTCACGTTTGTGAAAATGAATCAGGCGTGGATTAGTCTGGATTTCAAACCACCAGTTCCTGACACAACTGACTAAATCCGCCATGAATCATGCCCCAAACATTATTTTTAACATAGGCCTCTGTATGGCCTTCAATTTAAGCTGCTTACGCTTCGCCACTCTGCCATGGGCCCCTGTACCGCCTCCTCTTGCTGCTGCCAGGTCCAGAGTGTCTCATGGGTCCCTGTACGGCCTCCCATTGCTGCTGTCTCCATCGCCACACTCTGCCATGTGCCACTTTTAGGTCTCCTCACACTGCTGGTGGGTTCCATTTTGTCATAGGGTGCTGGCAGATTACGGGCCTCCCATTGCTGCTGCCAGGCCCGTAATCTGCCATGGGCCCCCGTACCGCCTCCTCATGCTGCTGCCAGGTCCAGAGTGTCTCATGGGTCCCTGTACGGCCTCCCATTGCTGCTGTCTCCATCGCCACACTCTGCCATGTGCCACTTTCAGGTCTCCTCACACTGCTGGTGGGTTCCATTTTGTCATAGGGTGCTGGCAGATTATGGGCCTCCCATTGCTGCTGCCAGGCCCGTAATCTGCCATGGGCCCCCGTACCGCCTCCTCATGCTGCTGCCAGGTCCAGAGTGTCTCATGGGTCCCTGTACAGCCTCCCATTGCTGCTGTCTCCATCGCCACACTCTGCCATGTGCCACTTTCAGGTCTCCTCACACTGCTGGTGGGTTCCATTTTGTCATAGGGTGCTGTATGGCCTCCCATTGCTGCTGCCTCCACCGCCACACTGTGGCTCCACACTCTGGTTTTGGCCCCGTGACTGCCCAAATGAGTGAAGTGTGCGGTGATTCTAAGATCGACGGCACTCATCTGCATGTCATACTGACTGACAGTATTATTTCTCTTCCCCAGCAGACTCCAAGGGCATTTAAATTAAAGGTACAGTGTTCTGCACTAATATAAAGGCTCTCTGAAGCCTAGAAACACCCTTTTTATAAGTTAAATTCGCAGCGAATATATTCGACTCAAATCGAATTTATTCCGCGAATTCGCCGAATCAGCCGAATCGAATTTTTGAATACTTCGCTCATCTCTACACAGCATGAATATCATGACTTATTCTGAGAGTGGTTTGGAAGGCTATATACAAAAAGTAATTCATGAGCTGTCCGGACAGCGGACAATAAGTACATATATACAAATCAATTCATCAGCTGTCCAGCCAGCGGCCTCAAAGGCGACACATATAGAAAGCAATTCATGAGCTGTTCAGACAGCGGCCTCTAAGGCGACAGATATACAAAGCAATTCCCGAGGTGTTCAGGGAGCGGCCTGAACGGCTAGGTTATTAGGTCAGTTGTGTCAGGAACTGGTGGTTTGAAATCCAGACTAATCCACGCCTGATTCATTTTCACAAACGTGAGTCTCTCCACACTTTGGGTGGACAGTCGTGTCCTCCGCGGAGTTACAATACCTCCTGCCGCACTAAACACGCGCTCCGATGCCACGCTACTGGCCGGGCATGACAGCCTTTCAAGGGCAAATTCAGCTAGTTGGGACCAAAGGTCAAGTTTCGTTGCCCAGTAGTCAAGGGGATTGTCTACCTCGGTTGGCAGGGTGCTGTCCAAGTAGGCCCAAGCCTGTTGTTTGAGGTCCTGCTCCAGGTCCACCTGATGCTGCTGCTGCTGCGGCTGGTTAGTAGTTTCCTCACTGCGCTGGTGAAGAAAGCTACTCATCATCGACTGCAGACTGAGGCAGCCGCTGCTGGTGGAGCTGCCACTGCTCCTACCACCCCACCCCTCCCCTGCTGCCATGGCAGCGGAACGCGAGCGCACAGGGCCCACAGTGTCTGAGTATGGACGTTGGCGCAGAAAGGCAGAGACCAGCTGACTATACTCAGCAGGTGTGAAAAAGGCCACCATTTTTGAACGGTAGCGAGGGTCCAACAAGGTGGACAGCCAAAAGTCATCCCTTTGTCTGATGGTTATTATTCGGCTGTCGCTACGCAAGCAACCGAGCATGCTATGGGCCATTTGTGCCAAGGAATGTGAGGGACTCCCTGCCTCCATCTCCACAGCATACTGCCACGGTGCGTCTGGGTCCTCTGTCTCCTCCTCCTCCTCTACCAGATGCTCCTGCTCCTCCACTCCTGTCCGCTGAGTGGAAAAACCACCCATTTCACTCAATAATTCCTGAGCACCAATGTCCTCCTCTACCTCCTCCTCTTCTTCCTGTCCTGCCCCCACAGGGGTCATGTGGCGTTGAGATCTGTGCGCCACGTCTACCGCACCCTGACCAGCCATTGTTAACAGCATTTGTTCCAAGACGTGCAACAGAGGAATGACGTCGTTCATCCCATAGTCCTGCCGACTCACGAATAGCGTGGCCTCCTCAAAGGGCCTGAGCAAGCGGCAGGTGTCACGCATGAGCTGCCAATGGTTGACATCTAAGTTACACAGGGGAGTACCTTTATCCGCTTGTAACATCAGGAAATCGGTGATGGCCTTTCGCTGTTCGTAAAGGCGGTCTAACATATGTAGGGTTGAATTCCGCCTTGCTGCAACGTTGCAGATCAGGCGATGCTGTGGAATTCCGTTCTGCCGCTGCAGCTCAAGGAGGGTGTGCTTTGCGGTGTAGGAATGGCTGAAATGCATGCAAAGTTTACGTGACATTTTAAGGATGTCTTGCAGTAAGATGGTGGATTTTAGGAACCGCTTGACAACCAGATTGAACACGTGAGCCATGCATGGCGCATGGCACAACCTTCCTTGACGCAGAGCAGACACCATGTTCTTTCCGTTGTCGGTCAACATGGTTCCGATTTTCAGTTTGCGCGGAGACAGCCATCTGTCGATTTCTCTGTTCATTACACTCAGAAGTTCCTCCCCTGTGTGACTACGTTCGCCAAGGCATACCAGGTGCAGCACAGCGTGACACCGTTGCGCCCTGCACATGTGATATGCCGGTCGGGTAATGGGACTTGGCACGGGGGTGGCGGCTGAGGACACGGCGGAAGAAGAGGGGGTAGAGGCGGACATCTTTGCTGGACCAAGGACGTGCAAACGTGGAGGCAAAAGCGGCGTGACCTGTCCAAGTTGCTGCTGCCGCTGTGCCGGCACCACGTTCACCCAGTGGGCCGTAAATGACATGTACTGTCCCTGACCGTAGTTACAGCTCCACACGTCGGCGCTGCCGTGCACTTTGGCAGAGACCGACATGCTCAAAGACTGGCCCACCATCTCTTCTACATGTGAATGCAGGGCTGGCACTGCCTTTTTGGCGAAGAAATGCCGGCTTGGCACTCTCCACCGCGGCTCGGCACAAGCCATCATTTCTCGGAAAGGTGCTGAGTCCACCACTTGGAAAGGGAGGGACTGCAGGACCAGCAACTTGGACAGGAGGACGTTCAGCTTCTGCACCGTCGGGTGTGTGCTCGCAAACTGTTGTCTCTTGGAAACGGATTCCAAGAAAGACTGCTGACGGAATCCGTGAAGAGGAGTAGCAGGAGAAGGAGCATCTGAACGAGCAGAAGATGCCAACGAGCGACAACTCCCCTCAGCAGAGGTGTTGGAGCCTTGACTGGCTGATAGAGGGCGATTGACGTCGGGTGACGGAGCAAGTAACGGAGCGGGTGATGGAGCGGGGGCTGGGGCAGGCAGAACCGCCGTATCTTTATCACGGTTTTCCCAGGCCACCGAATGGCGACGCTGCATATGCTGACGCAACGCTGTAGTCCCAACATTGGCCCCCTGGCCACGCTTGACTTTCTGGCCACATAGTCGACATACGGCTACGTTTACTTCCTCGGGCGGCTTGACGAAAAATTGCCACACCGCCGAGTAGGAAACTTTGCCCCCGCTACTCCTCACTGGCTGACTGCTACTTCCTCCGTGCACACCGGCACCACTACTGGCCGTGGTGGTAGGCTGCAGTGGAGCTGGTGCTCTACTCCGTGGCCGTTTGGCTCCACTGACACTGCTGCGACCCTGCTGCCTCCTGGGCAACCCACCGACTGTTTTGCTCGCTGGCAAGCTGGCACCCTCTTCTCCTGATGATGCGGAAGCAATAGCCTGATGACGACGAGGCTGCCAAGTGCGATCAGCCTCATCATCATCAATTAGGGTCTCCGCGTCACTACTAGCCCCCTCGGCTGTGTGTGGGTCAGGAGACAGACCTGTCTCTAGACCGGCTACCGAGCCACTCTCCTCGCCAGTACTTCTTCGCCTGGCTGCTGAAGAGGCGGATGTCTCCCCCCGTTCCTGACCGCCCTCTGTTAGCTCTTCCTCACTGTACAGTGGGGCTGAGCACACAGCATGCGATACTTCGCTTGGTGAGGGAACACCAAAGGACAGGGGCAGGTCGAGGACACGTGATTTCAGTGGGCTTGCTCCCGGGCCATGCCAACTAACGGTTGTGTCTGACGTACCCACCGACCGTTGGCTGTAGGTGTCAGAGGTGACCTGGGAAGAGGAAGACGACCGAGCCAACCAATCGATGACGGCAGGGTTGTCGGTGGAGACACGACCGCTGGATGACAGCGGGAGCACTGGCCTCTGGCTGCGACTAGTGCTGCCTCGACCCCTTCCTCTGCTGCCACGTCTGCTCACTCCTGAAACATTGCCTCCTCTGCCACTCCTCTGCATGTTGTCTGACATACTCTTTAATTCAATAAGCACCCCAAAAATAAAAACGGATTTAACTCTTTGAACGTACAATAGTGGTTGTGAAGCAGAAAGTCAGTTTATTTAGCACAATCGGTCAATTGCAGCTTGCCGTTGGCTGTAAACTGTACGTTTATGTCACTGGAATGCACTAATCACCCAAAAAATATTACCGCCACCCGGCGTGTATATGGATTTAACTCTTTGAACGTACAATAGTGGATGTGAAGCAGAAAGTCAGTTTATTGTACACAATCGGTCAATTGCAGCTTGCCGTTGGCTGGAAACTGTACGTTTGTGTCACTGGAATGCACTAATCACCCAAAAAATATTACCGCCAGCCGGCGTGTAAATGGATTTAACTCTTTGAACGTACAATAGTGGTTGTGAAGCAGAAAGTCAGTTTATTTAGCACAATCGGTCAATTGCAGCTTGCCGTTGGCTGGAAACTGTACGTTTATGTCACTGGAATGCACTAATCACCCAAAAAATATTACCGCCACCCGGCGTGTATATGGATTTAACTCTTTGAACGTACAATAGTGGTTGTGAAGCAGAAAGTCAGTTTATTTAGCACAATCGGTCAATTGCAGCTTGCCGTTGGCTGGAAACTGTACGTTTATGTCACTGGAATGCACTAATCACCCAAAAAATATTACCGCCACCCGGCGTGTAAATGGATCTAACTCTTTGAACGTACAATAGTGGTTGTGAAGCAGAAAGTCAGTTTATTGTACACAATCGGTCAATTGCAGCTTGCCGTTGGCTGGAAACTGTACGTTTGTGTCACTGGAATGCACTAATCACCCAAAAAATATTACCGCCAGCCGGCGTGTAAATGGATTTAACTCTTTGAATGTACAATAGTGGTTGTGAAGCAGAAAGTCAGTTTATTTTGCACAATCGGCAAACTGCAGCACCAACTGTGCACGACAGCCACCAAAAAAAAAAAGGGTGTATGTCACTTTAAATTTTCGATTCTTTGATAGCTGTGGCCCTGAGTAACGATTCTGTGTCCCTGAGTAACGATTCTGTGTCCCTGAGTAACGATTCTGTGTCCCTGAGTAACAATTCTGTGTCCCTGCGTAACGATTCTGTGTCCCTGAGTAACGATTCTGTGTCCCTGAGTAACAATTCTGTGTCCCTGAGTAACGATTCTGGGTCAGAGTAACGATTCTGTGTCCCTGAGTAATAATTCTGTGTCCCTGAGTAACGATTCTGTGTCCCTGAGTAACGATTCTGTGTCCCTGAGTAACGATTCTGTGTCCCTGAGTAACGATTCTGTGGCCCTAAAGTCTCTGTGGCCCTAACTCTGTCCCTTAATACAGACAGGTCTGTCTCTCTTGAATGACCGGAGGCTAATGGAGAATTCTAAGATGGCCGCGATTTATAGCTCCACCATTACACAGTGCTGCCTGGCTGCTGATTGGCTAATGCGATCACATGTGATGATTCATGACTCATGAATGCATTATGGGTCAGCGCGCCTTGTCTGCGCGCCTTCCCAGAGATCCCCGCCCCATCTTCTCTGCCCATTTTCTCCTGTCTCCACATGTCGCCGCCATTTTTGGGAAAATTCGATTCGTGCATCCGAAGTTTGCTAATCTTCGGATTCGTCGCGAATAGAATTTTTCCAAATCTTCGGAACGAATTCCACTTCGTCATGTTCGATTCGCTCATCTCTAGTAGCTAGGTATAATGGTCACCTCTTTTTAGGTTTTCTTGAACTTCATAACCCTGTTAACCCATCACTAACTCTACTGATACCGTTCTGCACTTGCAGCATTTGTAGACCTGATAGAGTTCATAAAAAAGCAATGCCAAGCAACAAGTAAAACTGACCGGTGAGCAGGGGCGGACTGACCATTTGGAAACTCGGGCACTGCCCGAGGGCCCGGGGTCAGTAGGGGGCCCCATGAGATGCCCCTGGTACCTTTTTCATAGGCTTTATTGAGTTTGGGCAGGGACAGGGACACAGGTGTCCCATGATCCCCTATTGCCCGGGGGCCCCATGAGTTGTCAGTCCGCCCCTGCCGGTGAGTTGAACATTATATTTAAGAAACACTGCAGGTGTGTTTAATTCAAAATGCCATGTAGGCTACTGTAGCCAGATTCAGTGGGATATTAACAGTTCCTCACACATACTTAATTTCTATTTTCATACAGTTCTTTGCAGTGCCTTCTCATAAAACTTACAAGCAGTTTTCTGAACCTAGCAACATGACACTGGCATTCAAGAAATAAAGATAAAACAATGCATAAATTGTCAGGGCTATATATTACCTGTAATAATGAAATAAATAAGTGTTGATAAGATTAGAACAGAATAGAGTCTGATATAATGTGGAGTATCAGCGGAGTTGTCTTGACCTACACAGTATGAAGAGCGTTATCCCCGTGTTCAGGGTTTTCTTGTGCTCTGTGGCATTCTTTGAAAAGAATGTTTGTGGTCTTTATCAGTTATTGTTTTATTGTAATAACAATGTTAGCTCACATTTCACTTGGCTGCTATAAAAGGAAAAAAAATAAAAAACTTTTTTGAGATGCAAATTTCCCTCTACTGAGATGTGATTTATGCTGAAGATGATCTATAAGGCTACATTCACACTTGAGCTTTGGCATCTTTACAATTTTTGGATGTTTGTACGTACTTAAAGTATATGTAAAGCCTCACCTTGTAAAACAAACTATTCAGTTTAAAATAGAAATTAAAGGCAACACATTAGTCTATAGGTATTAAAATGATAAAAATTTTGATCATTGTAGGAGAGCAGACTAAGTTCATAGCACAGCAAGAAAACTGGCCACGGTGTGCTCGCATGCCTAGTGTGGTCAGTTTTTAATAGAAAAGCAGAGGGACTGGCAGGATCACCAGGTATTTCACACAAAGAAAGCAATACAAAAGAGAACAGGATACTTTTTTTATAGGTACAAGGTATATGTTGGGATACAGTGTTCATGTATTTTGTGCAACAACTACATCAGTATTCAGTAGAGATATATTCTCCGACCAGTAGGGTGCAGTCTTTATAAGTTTGTAGCTGCATCTGTGGTATACTCTTTGTCCTTTCGCTGAATATCGTTTCCTGTTTCCTTCTTGCAAAGAAGCATGTGGATGGTGCACTGTCTGTTCTGTAGGGCTATATACAGAATTTCTAACAGTACAACAGTCACATATCAGGGTTATGAAATTTTGGGTTGACATATTGTTTAACCGCCTCCCGCCCACCATGTAAGGTAATGACGGGCAGGCGGTGGTTCTCTCGTTCTGGGAGGACGTCATATCAGTGTTGCCTACCAGTGCCCATCAGTGCCACCTATCAGTGCTATATATGAGTGCTGCCTTTCAGTGCCCAGCAGTGATCCCTGTCAATGCCCACAAGTGATGCCTGTCAATGCCCATCAGTGATGCCTGTCAATGCCCATCAGTGCCACCTATCAGTGCCTCTTCATCAATGTCGCCTATCAGTGCCCATCAGTGATGCCTGTCAATGCCCACAAGTGATGCCTGTCAATGCCCATCAGTGATGCCTGTCAATGCCCATCAGTGCCACCTATCAGTGCCTCCTCATCAGTGTCGCCTATCAGTGCCCATCAGTGCCCATCACTGAAGCCTCGTTAGTGCAAATCAGTGAAGGAAAAAAATTACTTATTTACAAAATTTTATAACAGAAACTAAGCAAATACTTTTTTTACTGAAATTTTCAGTCTTTTTTTAGTTTATTTAGCAAAAAAATAAAAACCCCAGTGGTGATTAAATACCACCAAAAGAAAGCTCTATCTGTCTCAAAAAAATGTAACAATGATTTTGTTTGGGTGTAGTGTTGCATGACAGCGCATTTGTCATTCAACATTCAAAGTGCGACAGCACTGAAAGCTGAAAACTGGCCTGGGCCGGAAGGGAGTAAAAGTGCCCAGTAGGCAAGTGGTTAAAGAAGAGCTTTATGAGGTCAGTTCTGGAAAAATTAAAAGTCACCAGCTTCAAAAACTGCAGATAAACAAATACTTGTCCATGGATCCAGTACTGTCCTAACCTGAGCAGGTTCTTCAGCGGTCTTTGGGTCCATGGTGTCGGTATGTTACCTGTGGGCAGCCGGCTTTGACTCCTTGCACGTTCACATCTGGCTTCCCTCTACACATGCACGAGCAGTGCTGCACTTTGTGAATGGTCCTGCAGCCGTCTGTGAAATGTCCCAGAAGGTTGCGGGCATGGGGCAGGAGAACTTCAGGTAGATCCGCTGTGGCATTCCAACTGGAATTGCTACCCCCCCAAAAAAAATGTATTCCAAATGTGGCAGAGGACAGGGGGAGGAGGAGGAAGAACAGAACTTACCCTTTTGGGTGAAGGACCATTTAAAGCAATTTCAGGCTTGACATTTTAGATTTAGCCAATGGAAAAATAGTTACTAGGAAGAGGCAGTTGTTAGGTGCAAAAAACACACATTACAAGCGTTTTTAAGGCATTTGCACTGAAGTCTAAAGCTTGAGGTCATTCCTTACAGATGCCCCTGTACTTTTTCTCAGCATTGAGAAACGGGTGCAATAGAATAAAATTCAAAATATAAGTGTAGAGTGCTGAATCGCTTCTGGAAACTCCCTTTAAATCGCTCAGGTTTGAATAGGGCTCTAAACACCCCTGCTCTTTTTTTGTAATCATCATACTGCTGTCATTTTGCTTTGTGATCTGATGCATTTATATACTGTATATCAGTAAATCCTGCATAGACAATTGAAATACAACCCCGGTTGATATCCTTCACACCATAATAGTGAAAGCACAAGGACAAGTTTAGGGCTTTAAAGCTGAGATTCAGCCTTACTTTCATTCATGCATGGTTGTAAAGGCTCCCCTCCTGTACTGAACTTGTTTATTTTATTTTCTCTACATACAGTGAGCTTCTCATAGTTTACAGTAGAAGTTGCAGGGTGTCAGAGAGAGTTGTCTTATGTTCTGGCTGAAGGACATTCATTCATTCATTCATTTGTTGTATTTCAGTTCCTTCATTCATGGAAGCTCAGCATCACATGTGGGTATTACCTAGGACAGTGGCGGGCAACCTTTTTTTTCAACTGAGCCAAATCTCGCCAAAACCACGATTGAAATTTATTTTGAGAGCCACATTTTTAAAACTGAAAATACATCTCCCATATAGTAATTCATCCCCCATAGTAATTCATCCCCCATATAGTAATTCATCCCCCATATAGTAATTCATCCCCCATAGAGTAATTCATCCCCCATATAGTAATTCATCCCCCATATAGTAATTCATCCCCCATAGTAATTCATCCCCCATATAGCAATTCATCCCCCATAGCAATTCATCCCCCATAGTAATTCATCCCCCATATAGTAATTCATCCCCCATATAGTAATTCATCCCCCATAGTAATTCATCCCCCATATTAATTCATCCCCCATAGTAATTCATCCCCCATAGTAATTCATCCCCCCATAGTAATTCATCCCCCCATAGTAATTCATCCCCCATAGTAATTCATCCCCCATATAGTAATTCATCCCCCCATAGTAATTCATCCCCCCCATAGTAATTCATCCCCCATAGTAATTCATCCCCCATATAGCAATTCATCCCCCATATAGTAATTCATCCCCCATATAGTAATTCATCCCCCATATAGTAAGTCCCCCATATAGTAAGTCCCCCATATAGTAAGTCCCCCCCCCATATAGTAAGTCCCCCCCCATATAGTAAGTCCCCCCCATATAGTAATTCATCCCCCATATAGTAAGTCCCCCCCCATATAGTAAGTCCCCCCCATATAGTAAGTCCCTTATATAGTAATTCATCCCCCATATAGTAAGTCCCCCCTGTGTCAATTCACTTACCTTTGCTCCGCGCGTTCCTCTCGTCGTGCTTCCCGCGCCGTTCTGGTCTTCAGGGCGGACTGTGAGAGGAGAGGAGTTCGTCACGCTGCCCCGCCTACATCCTGGCTGCCCCGCCTACATCCTGACAGCTGCAGAGTCCTGACTTTTGGGGCGGTCACCCGAGAGGAGGGAGGGGAGTGGGCGGCCGTCCGAGAGGAGGGAGGGGAGGGGAGGGGAGGTGAGGGGAGGTGAGGGGGCGGCCGCCCGGCCAGAGGAGGGAGGGGAGGGAGAGGAGGGAGGGGAGGGAGGGGAGCAGGCGCCCGGCACACAGAAGAGCCACATTTAAGCTTGTAAAGAGCCGCATGTGGCTCGCGAGCCGCGGCTTGCCGACCACTGACCTAGGACAATCTGCATTCAAATGCAGTCAATCTAAGAAACACCCATTCTTCCAGACTGACACCTGCCCATGAAGGCATTTCAATATTTTCATAACTACTCCCAAGATCCCACCCAAGAGGGCTCTTTGGAGGGGTACTGAGGGGAGGGGCTGTGATGTTTTCAGGAAGCTGTGTACAGCACCCTGCTGACCCTCTCCACTAGCCATGATCTACTTGCATTGCATAGAAAAGCACAGAAATAGCACTAGGTCTAAGATAAGGTAACAAATGGAAATGGAAAAGCTTTATTTAAAAATGTAAATAGGGTGTTGGTGAAGGGTAGGTCGGCCAGGAAAGAAGATATTCAAGCAGATAAACTTCAGCATTACCATACTGTTGGAATGCAAAATCTGCTTAGGGCAGGATCATTGCAACTCAGAAACAGGTCAACTGTAGGTAAAACACGCTGCATTGTATTAATGAATTGTAAATTATTCCAGAAATGTTGCAAGCAGATGTAAAAACGGTGTCACCTACACAAGCTCAAAGCCTGTTGACACAAACCTCAAAAAAATGCCCCAGTCCCCCTCTCTAGTCCCCTACATATAACATACTGAGTCACGAGCACCCATCACCCAAGCAGGTACATTCTTACTTCCTCCGATGTCTACAGCCAGTACCAATCTAGTGTCGGGTGGTCCATGACGGCACATTAATTCCTCATACACTTACGTGGGATTTTGGTCCCCCAGTGTGGGCACCTTTCATTGGTATTAGAAACCAGCAAGCGTCAGGCACTACCTAAAACTACAATTGTGCCTATACTGACTGTGTGAATGGTTTTCCTACTAATAAACAGATGTTTAGTCATAAAATATGTTTTTCTTAATAATCAATTTCCATAGCAGTCCTGGATGTGTAGTAGATAGCTCCTCATGCTTTATTAAAACCTCTCTTCCGCTTGTTAACTAAAATGATATATTGTTGTGTAAAAACAATGCATGGAGCTGTTTCTAGGAGACGGCAGCGTGGGGGAAAAAATATATTCTCTTAAATCTGCCAGTTCGATGTTGGAAGTTACTCTTTAAACCTCTAAACCCATTTTACAAATCTGCTTTGAACGTAGCAAAGAACCTCTATTAACACAGGAAAATTATTTTCACAAAGAATCATTTGGGGAAGACCGTTGCAGTGTTTTAGGCTAATTAAACATTACAAGAATTTCTCTATTACCTGTATGGTGATTATGCTAAATATTTAATGCTATAAAAGATTATCCAGCACATCTTGCATGAACCACGCAATCTGTTCCCTCTCCGGAGTTTGCTAGCCGTATCTCTTTTTTGTAAGCATGTTTCTTATTATGCAAAGAACATGCATTTAGACAGTCCCTTTGATAATCGTTTTTTACTTCCATTATTAACTGTTGTTCTGCAGCAGATGAAAGACATGGTTACATTAAAGGATATGTAATGAGAGAAAAAAAGGGAGCGGTTGTTGGGGACCTTTCTTGGAATACCAGTTGTCTGGCTGTCTGTGACCTCAATGTTTTCTAAATCTCTGATCCGGGACCTGCATTCAGATTGGAAAGCCAGAATGAAGTCAGAAGCCCTAATCTGCATAGGTATTTCAGGTCAGTGCATCAGCAAGCATTGAAACCATTGTAACAACATGACAGCCAAGCAATGGCATTATTAGAAGGAAAAATCAACAGTGCCAGCTTCCATTATCTCTCTGTACAGATTTCACTTAAAGGACTTTGCCAATCAAACAGCTGAACACAAAGCTGTATATACAAACACTATATTGCCAAAAGTATTGGGATGCCTGGCTTTACACTCACATGAACTTTAATGGCATCCCAGTCTTAGTCCGTAGGGTTCAATATTGAGTTGGCCCCGCCCTTTGCAGCTATAACAGCTTCAACTCTTCTGAGAAGGCTGTGTACAAGGTTTAGGAGGGTGTCTATGGGAAGGTTTAACTATTCTTCCAGAAGCGCATTTGTGAGGTCAGGCACTGATGTCGGACAAGAAGGCCTGGCTCGCAGCCTCCGCTCTAATTCATCCCAAAGGTGTTCTATAGGGATGCGCGAGTTCCTCTACCCCAAACTCGCTCATCCATGTCTTTATGGACCTTTCTTGGTGCACTGTTGCACAGTCATGTTGGGAGCATGAAATTGTCCAAAATGTCTTGGTATGCTGATGCCTTAAGAGTTCCCTTCACTGGAACTATGGGGCCAAGCCTGACCCCTGGAAAACAACCCCACACCATAATCGCCCCTCCACCAAACTTTACACTTGGCACAATGCAGTCAGGCAAGTACCGTTCTCCTGGCAACCGCCAAACCCGACACATCCATCGGATTGCCGGACAGAGAATTTCCGATTTTCTTGCCGAATTCTCGGCCGATAAAAAAATCAGCCGATATTCGTACCGTTAGTGGGGAAAATGTTGGCCGTTTTTCTTAATTTTAAGAGATTTTGAAAATCGCCCAAGGTGGAAAATCCTGGGACGATTTTCATGGTAATTTATGGTCAAATCGGCCGTTCTTCTGGCCGATTTGACAATAAATTGACTATGAAGAAAAGAAGAAATAGATTTTGCAGGAGAAGAAGAAATAGAATATCAAGAAGAAGAATAGAAGAAGAGAGGAGAAGATGAAATAGATTTTGCAGAAGAAGACGGAGAAGAAAAAAAGTTGTTTCTATTTAAGTACAAATAGATACAATGTTGTTTCTCTTCTTCTCCTGCATAATCTATTTCTTCTGTCAAATATAATAGCGGGTCTCTATGCAGGGACACCGCTATTATCTTAATTTACGGCCGTAGACGGGACTAAAACCCGCCGCCTTTTTTTTTTTAATTAGTGCCAACGTCAGCCGTCTGAACGACCGATTTACGACTTTTAAAAAAAAAAAACGCCTGCTTAAGTCATTTCCCCCTTTAATCTCCTATCTGCACATATGTGTCAAGTAGGCATGCCACCTCATCCCTTTAAACCTGAACACATATTAATTACATGGGTTCTGTGGCTGATTAAGGTGGCAATTAAACTTATTTAGTGCCTTATCTGCATTACATTAGCCTCAGAACCTGTGTAAATAATATGTGTTCAGGTTTAAAGGGATGAGGTGGCAACCCTAGGTCAAGTCATTTCTTATTAACTGCTTTTTTTTCTTCCACATAATGATCTTATACAAACGTTGTTCAAGCTAGGACTTAGCCATTGGGTGGTTTAATGGATGTGCAGTTGGCTAAAGGATAAATACCAGAGTGTGGTTGTAAATGCAGTTCATTCGGAACAGAGACCAGCCACCAGTCGTATACCAATAGGCTCTGTACTAGGTCCTGCCCTATATGTTCTATATGTAAGTGATATAACTAAAGGTTTGTGGGTACGGTTGGGTTTGTTTACAGAAGCTGGTTCACTCAGAATCTCGTATACTTCTGCATAGAAACCAATCTTCTTCCTGGTGTTATTGCTAAAGCTTCACTGAACAAGCTGAGTTTAGAAGCTGATTGGCTACCATGCATAGCTGCACCAGCTTCTGAGTGAACCAGCTTTAGTAAATAAACCCCACTATGTCTCTTTGTTGATGACACAAAGGTGTGCAATAGGCTTTGTATCCCCTGGAGGTGTCTGTAATATAGAACATGTTTGGACATTGCTGGAAGATTGGTCAAAGCAGAAGAAACTGCAGTACAAAGTTTGTAAATGTAAAATCATGCACCTAGGGAAAAACAATCCCTTGTCAGAGTACAACATCGGGGGTACATTGTTGGCCAGCAGCACAGAGGAAAAATATATGGGGCGCCTTATTTCAGATGATTTGCAAAATGAGCTACCAGTGTAGCCAGGAAGTAGGAAAAGCAAATTGAATACTAGGATGCATCACTAGCAATTCACCAGCAGGGGAAATGAGGTCCTGATTCCTCTATATAGATCTTTATATTACTAGAGGGGTCACCAGCAGGGGAAATGAGGTCCTGATTCCTCTATATAGATCTTTATATTACTAGAGGGGTCACCAGCAGGGGAAATGAGGTCCTGATTCCTCTATATAGATCTTTATATTACTAGAGGGGTCACCAGCATTTCAGAGATTTCAGGAATCTAATATGTACAGTCTGCAGGAAAGAAGGCAAAGGGTGACATGACTGAAACCTTTACATATATCAGGAGGGTTAATAAAGGAGGGCAGTATTTTTAATATGAAGCCAAAGTCAAGAGCACAGGAACATGACTTCAAACTAGCAAGGAAAAATTTCAGAACATTTCTTAGAAAGTAATATGTTACCAAAAAAGTAGTTGATGCTTGGAATAGACTTCCAGCAGAAGTAGTGAGTCAATCAAAACTAAGTAGATTCAAATGTGTTTAGAACAAACATAGATCTATACTCAGATGCAAAAGTTATCAAAAAAAGGACAAAAACATGTATACATTAAAAAAATAAAACAAACTTGATGATCCCCTTGGTCTTTTTTCTGCTATCATTTTTCTGTGTTTCTTTGTACCAGATTCCTGATAGCGACAGTCGGGAGTCATGTCAGCTTCGATGTTTGTAGTCACTACTAGGGTCACATGCTGGAGAATAATTGGGAAACCCTTTTTAACCCACAACATTAAGATTTTTTTAACAAACCCCTTCACGGTGGGATTTCCAGGTATTACTTTAATGAAATCAGAGAATTCAAAACAAATTTAAAACAGCATTTGAAATAACATTAACATGTCAAAACTTATATTAGATTTTAGTGCTTTGGTTTAGATGTACTATAAATATATTTTAAATTGGAACATAGGAGTCTGTAAAACCACATTATTTTCAATCCTACCCCTTAACTATAAATGGCAACTAAAACACACGGGAGGAACTTACTAAAACTAGTATACTTAAAATATGGTGCAGCTGTACATAGTAACCAGTCATCTTTCAGGTTTTACTGTCAAAGCTATATTGGACAAGCTGAAGTTGGAAGCTGATTGGTTACTGTGTACAGCTGCACCAGATTGTGAGTACTCCAGTTTTAGTAAATCCCCCTATGGTCCTCTGTTCACTGTAATTAGCAAAATGAAGAGCAGAATAGCTATGGGCTGGCATAACAGATACCCAGACATTGATCTGCAAGTTAGGGAAGGGAAAACCAAGCAGTGGTTGGGACTGTTTGATGACTAATATTTCATCTGTCAATTTAAAAAAATGCTCTTTTATGGCATTCTTTGTGGCAAGTTACTTCTAAAAGATTTCAGAGCAATGACAATGGTTATGAAACATCATAAATGGTTAGAAATGTGCTTCTCGCTCATTTTTAAATAGGCCCCAAAGTTTATTCTAGCTTCTAGCAATATTATTTCTTTTGAGCACACCTAAGGCTTGTTTATAAAGTTCCTGCTTTTGGCCCATACACCAGTGTTATCCCTGCACAGAGGGTGCTGAAAGGAATTGTGCAGAATAAGATCTGCAGAATCAGCTCAATATACTCTGTATGCCTCAGGTATCAGGAAGCATCCTGCAGGTGAGAAAATTCAATGCCAACTGTCCAATTTTTACAAAGCCTTAATGTAGTAACCTTACACAAAAATAAAAGTAATTTTGTGTTGATGCTGAAGAGTAACAAAGTGATTGTGATTGGGTCACAAGAAATAAATAATTTAAGCCTTTTCAAAACTGCATACATGGTAAAAGCTTATGTGTCAATTTGCGCATGTCTAAAGCAAGACGATAATTGTTTTCCCAAGAGGCTGTCAGCTGTGTAATAGAAAAATGTATTTGTGTTTCAATCCTTTCCCTTCTCCTCTAATGTATAAATTCATTTTTTACGCTCCTTTAGTTTACAGACCAGATCCAGTCAACATATATCAATACGTTTTTAGGCTGGAAATCATTTTCCTACCTTTTGCATTGTACATACTCAACTGGGCAAACAGACTTAAAGGCACACTAAGGTCAAACTCAAAATTTTACCATGGAAACACACATAGACTAAAGACTGTCCTCCTAGGTTTTTGTTTTTCAATCTACCAATGTTTGAGTAGAAGATTGATGGTAATCTAGTGTCCTTGGATCACCAAATTTGGATATTCTGTACACTAAGCATGAGGCATGGTAATCAGCCCATTCAGGGAGAAATTATGCACACCTCAAATCCATTCCCGCTCTAGTCTATCAAAAAGGTATAGTTGTCACAGAGAAGGTTTCTACAGCACGCAATAACCATCAAGAGGCTGTAGCTCTTTTTGGGAACATTCTTTTTAGCCAAGTGCTGGCTAGTCCCCCTGTATGACCGCGAGACATTCTTAGTGAAGACTGGATTGAGTTTGCTTTCCTCTGGTGTTCAGTTTAGTGACTGTAACATTGTGTCCTGGAAGCACTGAGAGAAGGGTCTCTACTGAGAGCTTGTGGGACATGTAGTCCGGGGAGCTGGGTCTTTACGTGGAGCCAGTGCTGCTGAGAACTACAAGTTCCAGTCAACTGGAAAGGAGTAGGGCATGCTGGGAGAGGATACATATAGCGCAGCCCAGGAAAGGCTCACTTTTTTGGGACCACTACCTGAGGCTCTGGATGTTTAGAGCAAGCCTTGTGGCCTAGACAGCTCAGGGGAATATCCAGCAGGTCAGCTATATATCAGCAGACAGACCATCCGTTTTCGGCCCCCATGCTGATCGAGTGACTGTCCAGGGTCAATCGAATCATTACAGTGACAAGCCCAGTTCTCTAGCCACAAAAATAAGCCATATTGTTTCTGTAAAAAAAAAAATTATATCCACAGGAAAACCTAAAGACAGCTCCATTCTCTTTTCTAATTTTATTTTATTTTTCAGTCCCCTCTTACCTTGTCAACTGTTTTGCTCCAAATTCCTATACTAGTTTATATGGTAAAAAAACTACTACTACTGCAGTGCCTGGCTGTTCTTTCTGGCTGGGATGTCTGGGTCACGTGGCTGTGCGGGAAAATGTAATTCTACAATGCTAATTTGCCTGTGGTATTTGTCTTTTGATGGGGAGGTTTTCACGTGGCAGCTATATAGTACATGGGGGGCCATTGTCAGGCTCAAGGAACAGCATATCAGAATTTTTTTTAAAAATTAGAGCCTAAACAGGCTTCTGTCTCGCAGGAAATAGATTGTGTGCTCAAAGTATAGTTTGTAAACATTTGCTTGCCATGATGCATAGTGCCCTTAGATGAATGTGTGAGCTATTGTTCTGGATCAGTGAGCAGTTCCCAGGACAGGGGCCATGGTTGGGCAGCAAAGCTGGAAACTTCAGTGAGGATATGTTGCCACCAGAACTCAAAGTGAATTGAGTGGACTTGGCCTTTAAGCTTTTCATGTTCTCATCTATAGTTTAAAAGTTCAGAGCTTTTGATTATATTTGAATAATTCATATGGAAAAAACACTGGGTGGATAAGTCATTGTGTCCTGCGTTTACAGATCATTTGGTAAATAAAAGTGGCAGGAAATCATAAGAGACCTTAATGAGGAGAAAAAGACTTCTAGTGCTCTGGAGCCTGCACATTCAACCTTTCGCTGCACCCTCCATTAGTTAATTGCTTAATTAATATCCAAGACGACATGAAAGGACGAAGAGCTTGTTTCCGTAATTACTCATCCAGTCTGCAAAGGCTTTTTCTCTGTGGAATCCCACCGCTGCTGCCCTTTTTTTCAAGAATTCCGCATCATCGTTCAATGGAGAACAGAGATGGTAGACGTCATAAGATAAAAACATAGAATATCAACTGCACAGAATGACCACTTTGCCAATCAAGTCTGTCCGCAATGGTTTTTAAGGGCTTAAAGAGACCCTGTCACCAATCCCCCCCCATAAAAAAACTATTGTTGCATAAAGTTTAGGCACTTAGAGATCCCAGCACATACCTGCAACAGAGTCCAAAACCCAGCAGTAATGGCTCAAAACTGGGCTGTTCAACAGGGGAGAAACAGAGACTGCACACATCAACTGCAGGCCAGGTAAAATCTTTTAGTGGGCCACATGTGGCCTGCTGGCCACAGTTTGTAGATCCCTGCTCTAGGTTACTGAATGTTGTTTTTAAACATAGCTGATTGTCATAGTTTAACATATTTTTGGCTCCTGGATTGCATAATGGCATGGCAGGTGAGTCAAGCATAGTTCCCCTTAATTGAGGAAATTAGGCCTCGGTTACAGGTTGTGTAGGATTGTGGGTAGTGGGGTTTCCTGGGAGCACAAAAGAGGATTTAGTGTTTAAATAATTTGCATGCAGGCACTCCATGGTTCAGCAGTACTGTTATTGTTAAAAACTTTATGTACCCCGACTGGTGAAAAATTCAGAGCATCTGTTTGCAAAGATTTCCCGTGGTCTAATATCTATTGGTTTAAAATGATGAAACACTGTAATGATATTTTCCCTATGCAGGTCCAATGAGGTGGCTTCATCAATGTGGATACTAATGATGATTGCGATTAAGCCATTAACAAGCTTTCAAGCTTTGATCACAGACCCCCTCCCCTTTAAGATGCAAGGTGCAGGTCTGGTAAGCATTCTGTTCACTGCAGTTGTGTCTATAAATAAGAAACCAAATATAACAATAATATAAATACTGGGGTTGATTTAATAAAACTAGAGAGAGAAAAATCTGGTGCAGCTTCTAACTGTCAGGGCAGGAGCTGTGGGACGGACAGGCAGGCCTAGTGGCAGGGTCCCGCACTGACTGACGACAACCACCACCCACAGATCGGAGTCCCTCAGGGCGCGGAGTCTAAGTCCCAGGCTGCCCTTCACCAGGGCCCCTGATGGTGGGGATGGACTTGACGCAGCCAGAAACCAGGTTGCGGCCCCCGAGACACCCCAGCTGTGGTAATGGCCGCCGCCAATGGTGTGTAGCTGGGAGGAATCAGATCAGACAATAGCGTAGTCGGGCAGGCCGGGTCGACAACAACGGGACAAACGGTACAGAACAGTAGACAAGAATCACAGGCTGGGTTCAGCAACGGGAGGTCAGATCAAAGGAAAACACAGAGAATGGTCTAGTCACAAACCGAGTCAGATTCCAGGAGAGTCACGAGAGTATGAACAGAGCTGTTGCAACACTAACACACAAGACACGAATGCAAAGGGCACGTGCAGACAACAGGCTTATATGTGATCAACCACACCCCTCTGGGGGATGGACCGCAGAGGCCTGAAGGCATAAAAGACTCCCACCATGCTCTGCAGAAATCCAAGATGGATGCCAGCACATGGAGCAGCATAACCTCTGGGAAAAGGTAGGACCTTGACACTAACTTGTTCAATTAAGCTTTGACCAAAAAATGGAAGCTGGATGCAGATTTTGCACTCTCCAGTTTTAGTTCTCTGCTCAGTAAATGTAACCTTGTTTCAGCAAAGACTTATCAATTAAGACTGCGTGTACCATGTGTTAAGTATATTTTTCTTTCTACCTTTTTAATATGATTTTGTAAGTAATGACTCACAGAACTGAACACAATACTCCAATACTCTGTTGTGACCCAGTTATTCTTAGTTCTGTGATGTCTAAATGGTCATTAGGTCATAACTGGTTGGGAACAACTGAAAGAGCAAAGTAAAAACTTCACAGGCCCCCCGCAGAATAGCAAGGTAAAAGGCAATTAAGTGCACAAGGCAATGGTATCTTTTATTGAACAACCACATTCACTGCCTTTGTGACCAACTATTTTTTGCTTCCTATCATTGCTCATTCATGTCACATTTTGTCTTTTCTATATCATCTGATAAAAAAAGCTTGTTTTTGTTTCAAGAAGACAATGACCGACAGGTGAAAGCTTTCCTTTTTTGTGCAGCCAGTTCTTAGTTCTTTGTATTTCCCCCATACTATTTTGCACCTTTTATGAACATATTATTTTATTACCATAAAATGCCTGCTTCTTGGACTTCACTTTACCTTTGTTTATGGGGAAAATGATTACAATGGGAATGGAGCATGCAGGTAGTTGATGGTGAAAGAAGCTTGGAGAGGTGCAGTTGGTCAGACTGTGAACTGATGTTGTATGGCATTCAATGACATTCCGGGGTTTATTTACTAAAGCTGGAGAGTCCAAAATCAGACTCCCTTCTGCATAGAAACCAATCAGCTTCCAGGTTTCATTGCCAAAGCTTCATTGAACAAGCTGAGGTTAGAAGCTGATTGGTTTCTATGCAGAAGGGAGTCTGATTTTGGACTCTCCAGCTTTAGTAAATAAACCCCTCCATGTCCAGCTTAGTCCCTACTCTTGCTCTCTTGCTCTTAACTATGCCTCCTAAACAGTCTTTCTGTACCTGTATTCACCTCTTCTTCCTACATCTGGCTTTTACCTAACCTTTCTTCTCTTACCTTTTCTTACTTTGGTTCCACCTCCCATCTGTAATTTTTTTTTTCCTTCTCTGCATGTTGCAGGGTTTCCATACTAGACTCATTACTTCTCTTTCCTCTCCCTTTACCCAGGTCACTTTATTGTTTCTAAATGGTGACCATTCCAACTTTAAATCTAACTAGGACTGTCATGCTTATAGCTCTTCAATACAATTAGCAACACCTATGCATTATTCTGTGATTATAGGGTACACGGGGAGCCTTCCTCTCCTTCTTCTCTTCATATCTCAGTTATATACTGTTTTTCCACAAATGGAGGGTGTTAGCAATTCACTGCTGTATACTCTTAATCCTGGATCTATATAGTCATGGAATGAATTAGTACTGCTACTCCCCAACCGCTGTGTTCCATTTGCATTGTACTGCACAGCAATCTTGATTTCAATAAAACCTGTGGGCTGGCCAGATGGACATAAAGCAAACAGTTGTGAAATGGGGATATAAATGAAATAATATAATATAAATGAAGAACACAAAGTGAATCTTTTACAGACTGAAAGAGCAGCATTCACAGATATTGGGTGAATTATGGACACTGGGTGGCTTGTTCACATCTACTGGTGGAGCCTAAAGCATGCGTTATTGTGCGTTAACACTAAATGCTGTTGTCCCTTATAGAGCACTGAAATTGAAATACTGCGGCACAGCACAATAATCTGCCTCCATATACATTAATGAATTTTTTATTGCACTTGCATTTACCTACTGTTAGAATGTGTGCAACACCGCAGGCAAATGCACAGCTGTGAATGGGCCCTAAAGGGATTCACATTCTGCCCTGCTTACCTATCACAAAGCTATTCTATAGAATAAACTGGAAAAGATTTCTTCTAATAGTTATTACAGTATAACAACGAATCCCATTTCTGAAGAAGAGAAGACACTGAATGGCTGGTAGCCAGCTTTGTCTCTATCTCTCCCTCTGCACAGTGTATCACCAGAGTATAGAAAGAAGTTTGTGTTCTGTTCTTATCACCCGATGGAGCCGAATGAGAATATCCATGTCTTTCACACAGCCACAAATGATAGGTTTGGGAGAAGCCTCAGTGGAGTCTCATTACCTGGAATGTCCAGTGGAGCAAACAACAGCTTTCTCTTCAGGGCCGGGGATTAATGGGAGCGCTCCAGCCTCCTGCAAGGGCTCTACTATTACTTTCATTCCGTTAAACAGACACTCAGAAAACAGGCAATGCTGTTCGCTCTCCCATTGTCCTTTCCTTCACCCAATCCAGAGAAATTAAATCGACCAACTGCCTTTGTTCTTGCTGTAATTTTAAACTTACCAGCTCAACTAATGATCTTAGCAATCAGAGCAGCAGCAGCATAGATGCAGGAATCAACTGACAATCTGCCAACTTGCTGACAGATCTGAACAGGTAGCAGTGCAGGTGAACTGTGATTCATTGATCTGCTCAAATAGATGCCAGTTTATCTTATCCACTGACTACTGTGTAAATCATGACTCTTGGTTGCCTGGGGTTTGTGATGTGTGAAATCTGTCAAAAGCCACAACCGAGTGGACTGAAAATTTTTCATTGGATTGTGTATTGTTACATTCTCTAACCTGTTGGAACTTTGTTAGGTGGCAAACTTGTTGGCTTAGCTTTAATTGAGAGTGTTAACTCCTAGGAGTCCTCAATAACACCTTTTTTAGGTCCTCATGTAAAATGCCCCTTGTCATATGAACTAACCTAGCAGCAGAGAACTAAACATGTCCAATTGTGTGCGTTTCTAGTTCTCAGGCCTGATGTCAACGTGAAAAATAAGTCATAGATTTATTTTCAAGCTAACAGATGCCAGTAAACTTGGTCTGAGTATCAAAGCGTAGCCTCCCTGGCGGTATTCCCGAGTGTAGCTCGGGGTAAAGTTTCAGTACCACAAGCGGTAACCCCGAGCTACACTCAGGATTACCATGCGGCGCTACCTTGTTCTTCTCTTACCTTGTCCTGCGCTCCCACGATGTCCCTCCTGCAGTGTCCCCTGTAATGTACTCCGGCGGATGCCGGCATCTGTCTTCTGGGTTCCGTCCCCTGTGACGTCGGGATGTACGGGGATGGAACGGCGGGAAATTTGAAAATGACAAAAAGTGACATTCACTCAATACACTAAAATCACATAGTAAAACTTTACTGTATCAAACCATTTCACATACATTTTGTCCCGAGTGGTTTGTAATGCGCCCTGCCTACATTTTTACTGTTCTTTCTGCCTAGGAAACTGGGAAACATCCAAAAAGCGTCCCTTTAGGTCAAAAAAATGTTTTAGACCGGCTAGAGAACAGCGATAGTAAATTAGAACCACTTGCAGAATTCAGTGATAATGATTTGTGGGGGAAATTCGTCATCAGACACTGAAAACGATTTTGCGATGTTGCTCAGTAATGCGTGAACTTGGCGCTCTAAATTCAGTGTTTTTGGTTTGATTATATTATTGAATTACATTTATTATTATTATATTATTATTTTTTATGATTATTTATTAAATTCTAATTTATGATTTCATGTTTCAAATTTTAACATACCCGGGATGTTTACTAGACTCTTGTTCGGACAGATTTCAGTGAGTTATTCCTAAAAATTAAAAAATAACAATAAAAAAACTACAATAAAAAAAATACATATTTCCATGCAAAAAAATGTACCACTTTGAGCACAGAAATATGGACATAATCAGACCGCTAGGGAGGTTAAAAAAAAAAATCTTGTCACGAGGGGATTAGCAATAAACAGACAGATAAGAGCAAAGGCTGCTGATGGAAGAGCAAAAGCAAAGAGTAGGGATGAGTGACACAAAAAATGGTCTGCAGATTCTGATTAGCTGATTTTGGACATTGAGACTATCATGCACTGCTGTTGAAATGGTCAGTTGTTTAGGCAAGGTTAGTTAGGTTGGTTAATCAGAGGTCTGGATTGGTTTAGGTGGTATAACTAACACTTAAGAATTAAAAGTTAGCATAAGCATGACATCTGACCCTCCGAAGTTGGACAGCTATATTGTACAGCAGGGGTCTCCAAACCTTCGAAACAAAGGGCCAGTTTACTGTCCTTCAAAATTTAGGGGGCCAGACTGCAGGCAGTGGGAGTGGGAGTAGAAAATGCCCTGGCATCAGTGAGAGTAGACAGTGCCATAGACTTGGTGGTCAGTGGGAGTAAATAAAATACATAATTGATGCCAGTGGGAGAATTAGTTCCCCATCTCTGATGTCAGTGTGAGGAATAGTACCCCATTGTTAATGTCAGTGGGAAGAATGGTACCCCATTGTTAGTGTCAGTGAGAGGAATAGTGCTCCAGGGGCCAGATAAAGGCAAGTAAAGGGCCACATCTGGCCCATGGGCCACAGTTTAGAGACCCTGTTGTACAGGATGATACTGAAAGAACCAAAGATTACAATGAGAAAGAAAAGTGTTATTATTATAAATACTTAAAATTATGGTTTTCTATTTCGGATCAGAGAACTGCACTCACAAGTGTCAAACGTAGCCCATATCTAAGAAAACGACCTTTTCAAAATAAAAGTTTAGAGTGAACCTGTACTCTACCCCTAGTGGACAAGGAAACAGGTCTCTAGTATAAAGTATATGTGAGGACTCTTGTAATGAGAGGTATGGCTGTTGTGTAGCCATGTCAGCAGAAAGCACTAGTGTGGGAGGGCAAAACAGGATTTTTACTAAGGGAAAGGAATATTCTAAGGCATTAAAAAAAACAAAAACAAAAAAAAAAAACAAAACCTTTACCGAGGCTAAGTCTGCCATTGTTAACCTTCCTATTCTGAAAGTTGAAGTTTCTTATCTTCCCTACTGACACAATGTTTTCGGTACTTTTTGTGTGTGGAACAAGTACGCTATTCAGGAGTCTAACTTTGGTTTGACTGCTTGTTCCAAATCAACTTGCATTTTAGCAGGAGCTCAGTAATGATAGCTAACATTATTTCAGTAGATATAGCAAATAAATTAAAATGTTTGGATTATTGAAAAACAGCAGTCTCAAATGCATAGACTAAATGCAGCAAAACCAGAAATGTCATCAAAATGGTTGCATTGTAAGAGACAGCTTTCAATGAATGAATGTGGAAGTGAGTGATGAGTGACTCAGGCCATAGCAGCAAGTTTCCAGTGCAGTACAGTAACTAATATTCATTTTACCTTTGTAACCACCAATTCCAGAATGCACCATAGTTCTCCCTTTTGGCTGTATGGGGTTAACAGCAGACAACCAGGCAAGATCACAACATTCGCAATAAGCAAGGAACATGACTGGAAAAATGTCACCTGTCAGATGCATACTGGTTACAACTCCACCACCACAGTGTTCAACCCATGACTTTATATAACACCATTCTGATGAATCTGAAGGCAGCATTTGTAGAACGTTTTTCCCCATTAAAGGCCCATTTACACCATTTGCATTGTGATGTATTGGCTATTGTTGCTCGGAGCAGTCCCATCGCAAAGACAAGGCAATTTGCCTTGTTTCTGGAAAAAATGGACAGTTAGGCAATGCATAGCATCATTAGGACCCTTGTGAGGTCACTGCAATGACATCTGATATCAGGGCTAGAAGTAGTTTCATTTTGTTTCTGTATTTCTGGCCACTGAGTGACTATACTAATAAATAAAAAAAATTGCATGTTATACATTTATTTTTTTTCATTTTGAGAAAGTAAATGGTAGTTCGTCATTTAGGCATTTAAGCTCGTATATGTTCTTTCTACTCCTGTCCATCCTTGCAAAATTGGTTCTTATTCACTTTGCAACTGATTGTACAGATTTGCACTGTTAATGAGATCTCCACACTGACTTTGCACATGAGGCTCTGGAGGGAAGAGCAGAAGCAAGGTTAGACTGCTTCTATCCAGGAGGACAGCTATTAATGTAAGCACCGGTGGCTAATATACCCATTTAGGTGACATGATTTATGAGCTGGCCGCCAGAAGGGCACAATCTCTGCTGGAATTTCTTTGCCACTTGAAGATTCCAGCTGTTCCTCATGACATCCAACAAGCGACCCTTCTGAGGGACCAGAAACCTGGCCTCTCTGCGGGAAGTTAGTGAATTTGCTGTTTTATCAGAGCAAAAAAAAGTGCTGAAAAAAGATTTGCAGAGCAGACACATAATTCTCCCACAGGAGCCCAAACTATAAAATAGTACAAGAAAGAATATTAAAAAAAAACAATTACAGAGCTTCAGACCCACTTACATCATTTATTGGACTTTTTAGCATCTTTGTAGCTAATTTAAAGTACCTTTGTTGTCTTAGAGAAAACAGTGTGCTGTAATGGAGGAAGGCAGGGAAGTTTGGTATATTTGGTTTTTAATAAATCAAAACTCTATAACTTCCCACAGAAAAGTCAAACTTTCACCCTTGAAAGTGCAAAATGACATACACCTTTTCAATAATCTACATACACCCTCTCCTGCAGTCTCATACTGCTAACATAATGTCCATAATACAGTCCAAAATTCAAAATTGAAGATCCAAAAATAAACATAAAAATATTACAAATTAAATAACTATGGAAATTATAGAAATTATAGTCCACACTTTCCAATCTTCCAACTGTGTAAATGTCCAAATCTTCCCTTCAATCCAAAAGCACCTCAAAGAAAATAAACTAGATATAGTGCATTATCTTTAATAAAATAAAATTATAAGTGATGTCATGCAACCACACTGGTGATATATAAATACTAATAAATAGACATCATACATGTGAAGTGAAAATCAACACACCACTTCACTAGTGGTCCTGTGAAACAACCACTGCAAAACGTGAAATATCACAAAAACCACAATAAGTGATCAGTGAAAATGATCAGTGAAAATTGTGCCAAAAATAAAGTGCCACCACTCTGCTTATGGGATAATATACAATTACCCTCTTGCTGCTTTCAAAGCATTCTGAAATTCCCTTATACCAGATGGAATAGCCTTCCTTGGGAGTATGCTTTCCTTTATAGGAGTACACAATGGGATCCCTTTCTCATGCAGCCATGGGCGTCGGGGTCCCCATTCCTCGCAGGACAAATAGGAGCAAACTCAGTGGAGTGATAAATAAAGTAAACACAATTTATTCAAAAGCTTACATTGTAAAAAATACCGTCCATCCTCGCTACCGTCCGTTCACTCTTGTGACTACCTCAAAATGACCCTATAGGGTCGTGACGTCAGACGCTGAGCCGGAAGGAGCAGCGCGGCCATTTTGAGGTAGTCACAACAGTGAACGGACGGTAGCGAGGATGGACGGTATTTTTTACAATGTAAGCTTTTGAATAAATTGTGTTTACTATATTTATCACTCCACTGAGTTTGCTCCTATTTGTCCTGTGAGGAACGGGGACCCCGATGCCCATGGCTGCATGAGAAAGGGATCCCATTGTGTACTCCTATAAAGGAAAGCATACTCCCAAGGAAGGCTATTCCATCTGGTATAAGGGAATTTCAGAATGCTTTGAAAGCAGCAAGAGGGTAATTGTATATTATCCCATAAGCAGAGTGGTGGCACTTTATTTTTGGCACAATTTTCACTGATCATTTTCACTGATCACTTATTGTGGTTTTTGTGATATTTCACGTTTTGCAGTGGTTGTTTCACAGGACCACTAGTGAAGTGGTGTGTTGATTTTCACTTCACATGTATGATGTCTATTTATTAGTATTTATATATCACCAGTGTGGTTGCATGACATCACTTATAATTTTATTTTATTAAAGATAATGCACTATATCTAGTTTATTTTCTTTGAGGTGCTTTTGGATTGAAGGGAAGATTTGGACATTTACACAGTTGGAAGATTGGAAAGCGTGGACTATAATTTCTATAATTTCCATAGTTATTTAATTTGTAATATTTTTATGTTTATTTTTGGATCTTCAATTTTGAATTTTGGACTGTATTATGGACATTATGTTAGCAGTATGAGACTGCAGGAGAGGGTGTATGTAGATTATTGAAAAGGTGTATGTCATTATATTTGGTTTTTGTTTTTTCAGTTTGAATTCAGTTATCATATATGAAATGTATTGTTTATCAACCTTTACATAATGCATAACCCAGCATCTAACTAACCCTAAACCCCAGGCAAAGCAGATTTTATCACATCAGTGAATACAGTATCTTCATCTTATGTGAAAGATACTATATAGCAATGCTAGTTTAAATAATACTATCAAAATAGATCTAAACCCAATCAATAATATCTCATATTAGCTTTAAGTGATCCTGCCATCCATATCACTAATTCTCATTCTGTTTAAGAGCTAAGCTTGCAGAGTAGTCATTAGCATCCAACAGATTTCCAAGACTGTTGGATGCCTGGTTCTCTGCTATGTACTGTGTGCTATGTATCCTTCTGCTGGCTCCTATGTCACTACTGTGTTCTGTAGCGATGTAGGGGCTAATAGTAAAAACAGTACACCATCCATCAGGGGCTTAGGAAGTCTTACTGGCCCTCTTTTTACTATAGGGTTAAATTGTACATGCTGTTTACAAAATACCAACTACAACCCTACCTCACCCACCCACCCACCCTTAGGGCTGTGTGCTCTTGTCAAGATTTTTGCAAGGTCAAAGAGGCTATGGAAAGGTGTCAGTCTTAAGTTCTGGCTAATGCTATCTTCCAAGTTAATGTTTATAATATCCTAGACTTAAAATGTACAACACTAGACCAGAAGGCAAACCCTTAGCCTCCAATTCCTGTGTTTTAACCTTCATGAAACTGCAACCTCTTGTTCCCTCACAGTAAACTGCTGTTATGGTGCTCCCCTGGACAGATGATGTGGGCTCACCCGAGGCGTGGAATCTAAGTGGCAGTTGGCTTTTACCAGAGATATTGCTAGTGGAGATGAACTGGGAACACTAGTTCCCAGTTCATCTCCACCCAAGGGGGTGGATGGAACTGAGAGGCTTGGTACAGAGACTGTTCACAGGGCTGCAGACGAGAGAGAGTAGTTAGGTTCAGGCAGGGGTTGAAGCAGAAGACAGGTGAGAGAGTAGAGAGTAGCCTCTAGGGAGGCAGCAAAGAAGAATGTAGTCATGTCTGAGCAGAGGTTTAGGCAAGCAGAAAGCACAAAAGTAGTCAGGTCTACTATCATTCAACTGAAAGACAAGTATTATAGCTTTTTAGCTCTCGTGTAGCTGGCAATAAAACACAGTATCGGCCACTTCAGCTTAAGTACCCTTCTGGTCTGGTGTCATTACTGGGAATTCTGGAAATCCTGGCATGGACTCTGTGAATACCATTGAAAGGTCTGCTAGGGATTCTGTGATTACAATTGGAAGTCCTGGCAGGGTTCTGCAAGTGCCATTATAAAGGATTCTGAAAGTCCTGGTTGGGTTTCTAAAAGAAGGAGTTCTGGAAGCCCCAACAGGGATTCTGAGAGTACCATAACAACTGCCAGGGCTCAAACCCAGAGAATGCAAGGCCCAGATTTTCAACCCCCCAGATTAACCCTCTGTATGTCTTCTCTCTTCTTTTTTGTTCCCTAACTATACTCAACCCCCCAGAAGTACAATGATAATGTTAGAAATTGAGCTTAGATTCACTTTTTTAAATCACACTAAAAACTGAAAAGGGTAGTGACTACAATACAACCCTTCTCCTGAGTATATAGTTTTCTACAAAATGCAAGGTGCTCTTTAGCAATTTAGAACATTTAAAAAAGCTAACAATCGCTACATCAGTTGAGTGTAAGAACTACGATAAGAACATGCAATTAGCGCTTCTACACACAACCAGTACACATTCTTTTGCTGCTCCAGACCCCCTGGATACTGTCAATAATGACTATATAATGTCTGATGGAAAGATTGTGTTTGGCTCGGTGATTAGACAGTAACTTGCAGTCACCTATCTGCAAGATATAGATTTTTTAGTCCCAGCAACCTATCAAACACCTTATCGATAACACTTCTATGTTACAAGGATGATTTTGCATCTTTTCTTTATTTGATAGGAGATTTGAAGCATAAAGGATGCGGGGAGATAAAGATGTAATTTATATTCTCATTGGTATTGAATACAGTAAAATCAAGAAATCAAATTTAATCAAATCACATTAAAGCACCACTATTGTGAAAAATATTGTATAGACTGTCATTTATGATGGACAGCTTGACTGACAAATGTAGAGAAAAATATAAATAAATGTATGTGAAATAAAAAAAATAATTGAATACACTGAATACTATCATTACAAGTATGAAACACATACATTTATCGCGCTACAAGATGTTTTGCAATAACTTTAAACTACAATTCATTAATGGCTTATGGCAAATTGCCTCCCCCACCTCCTCTTACCTGACAGTCCATTATTGTGCCCTATTCCTAAAAGTACTGGGTAGTGATGAGAGCTTTTCTTACTTTTGGTGAAATACTTTATAAGTCTGGCCATACATGACTCAAATTTCAGCCAATTCCAGTTGATTCTGGCCAAATTCAATCCTTGAGTGGCCCTATCAGCATTACCTGATTTGACATACTTAAAGTGTTACTAAACCCAGGACCCTGCATTCTATCTGGTGTCCCACAATACACAGAACATGAAAATATTTAGTAAATATAAACTGCTAAATAGCTTTTCTCATCAGCAGTATATAGCAGTCTTGTGACTTCTATCAGTGTCCAGCTGAGCACTGGTTAAAGCTTGTAGGAGGAGTTTTCATTCTGCTCTGACTGTTCTATGAGGCTGCATACCCCTGACCCTCTGTCTGGACAGTGCTGATTTGCCCTTGCTGATCACATTCACCCTCCCCCCAAAAAAAACCCCTCCCTAGCCATACACACTAAACTGATCATGTGCAGTGTGACTCCTAGAGCTCTGTACCATCAGCAGATGGATTTAGGACAGTAGAAGAAGGAGAGGATCAGAGAATACAGCCTTTTTACACAATGCAGAGGATTAACACCTTAGGTTCCACAATGAGTATAACAAACATGCTTTACTACAAATACAGACTGATTTTACTGATGTGGGTTTAGTAACACTTTAAATTGAAAATTACCGCTCAAACAGCGACTGCATCTAGTCAGATGCAGTCACTGTTCACCTATTGAGGCAGCCATTGGTGCTGCAGCTGTCTGAAAACAACAGTCAGCACTGATTCCTTCATTCATACTGTATAGCATGGATATAGAAATTAAGTGATTTTTGTCTTTCAGTCAGAGGGGTTGAACAAGACAAATCTTCAAGTGTATCACTGTCACAGAACTCTTGCATGCCTCAAGGGTTGGAGATGATGTTCCTTTTCACGGTGACACTGCTTAGCTGAAGATAATGAAGACGAAACCTCGAACTCATCAGGTTGAGAAAAGACAAAGTTTTCTAAATCCCTGCAATGTACACAGTTCATCCAGACAGGAGGTTTTACTATTAAGTGAGCCTGTGCTTTTCCTACACAGGTCAATGCAACAGGTTCATTTTAACTTAGCCCTTTAGCAGCAGCTTATACTTACCTTCCATTTGCTCCCTTAAATGCTCTGTTCAGTGGGGAACCAAGGAAAGCCTTGTGTAAGTCTTCACTCTCATAGCTTACACAGGGCTATGGACTCCTTATGTGACAACACTGATTGGCTCAGCAATGCCACATGCTCCAGGCTGTGTATTTGTTTAATTTGACCTAGGTGGCACCCCAAGTCTACAGGGAGTTGTCTACAGCTAGTTTCCCTTTAGCATTGGCCAAGAGTTCCCTGGAGTTCCTGTAGGTGTCACTGTTTATTAATGTGGGACACGCACAGCAGGGTGCAACATACAAGCCATTCCCTGGATTTCTGGATAGCCTTCCTCCCAGTCAAATGTGTTGCACTAGAGATATACAGTTGTGTCCAAAATTATTCAACCCCCACTGAAATTGAGTGTTTTGGCCAGTTTGACATTGCTTTTGATCATTCAGTCATCTTGCTTACATTTACATTAAAGAGGCACTTGTAGGTCAGACAAATATAACATAACAGTTATAATGAAATAACCACAAATGTCTTTTCTGTGCTCACAGCATTATCAGTTTTATTCAACCCCCAAGTGACATTCAATCTTAGTACTTAGTACAGCATCCTTTTACAGTTATAACAGCTTTTAAACGTGAAGCATAGCTTGACACAAGTGTCTTGCAGCGATCTACGGGTATCTTCGCCCATTCTTCATGGGCAAAGGCCTCCAGTTCAGTCACATTCTTAGGCTTGCGCACTGCAACTGCTTTCTTTAAGTCCCACCAGAGGTTCTCAATCGGATTTAAGTCTGGTGACTGCGATGGCCACTCCAAAATGTTCCAGCCTTTCCTCTGCAACCATGCTCTAGTGGACTTGGAGGTATGCTTGGGATCATTGTCCTGTTGAAAGGTCCAACGTCTCCCAAGCCTCAGGTGTGTGACGGACTGCATCACGTTTCCATCCAATATCTCCTGGTACTGAAGAGAATTCATGGTACCTTGCACACGCTGAAGCTTCCCTGTACCTGCAGAAGCAAAACAGCCCCAAAGCATGATTGACCCTCCACCATGCTTCACAGTAGGCAAGGTGTTCTTTTCATCATAGGCCTTGTTCTTCCTCCTCCAAACATAGCGTTGATCCATGGGCCCAAACAGTTCTAATTTTGTTTCATCAGTCCACAGAACACTATCCCACAACTTTTGTGGTTTGTCCACATGGCTTTTGGCATACTGCAGTCGACTCTTCTTATTCTTTGGAGACAGCAAGGGGGTACGCCTGGGAGTTCTGGCACGGAGGCCTTCATTACGCAGTGTGCGTCTTATTGTCTGGGCTGAAACTTCTGTACCCACATCTGACAAATCTTTTCTCAGTTCCTCAGCAGTCACACGGGGACTTCTCTCCACTCTACGCTTCAGGTAGCGCACAGCAGTCGAAGTCAGCATCTTCTTTCTGCCACGACCAGGTAGCGTTTCAACAGTGCCCTTTGCCTTGAATTTGCGAATGATGCTTCCTAAGGTGTCTCTTGGTATGTTTAACATCTTTGCAATCTTCTTATAGCCATTGCCCTTCCTGTGAAGAGAAATCACCTCTTCTCTTGTCTTCCTGGACCATTCTCTTGCCTTCACCATGTTTGTAACCACACCA
Organism: Staurois parvus; assembly: GCF_062004578.1. NCBI lineage: Eukaryota > Metazoa > Chordata > Amphibia > Anura > Ranidae > Staurois > Staurois parvus. The sequence continues at coordinate 852,431 of NW_028319145.1, forward strand.
GTAAATGTCTAGAAGGAGCTGAGTATCACAGTCATTTTAAAGCTGCCTAATTGGTGCTTATTATGCTTGATTGCTGCTCGGTGACATCCACAGGTGTTTTCAATACCTGATGGAAAGCACCTGTATGAACCTCTGTTCTTCAGAGTGGTAGTCTTTAAGGGGTTGAATAATTGTGGCAATGAAGAAACCACATAAGAACCATTTACTACTGTATTACATAAACAATTGATGTCATTTTAGTTGCATTTGGGTAGTTACAACGTCCTTGTAGGATTTGATTCTGAATACAATTCCAAATGTACACTATAGTCCCTAAACCCCTTTACAGCATTGGGGGTTGAATAATTTTGGACACAACTGTAATAGGTCAGGGGGTGGTGCAGAGGGTGCTCAGTCATGGAAAGAACTAGTCTGCAGCCAGGAGAGATGTAATCGACTGTACAATTCATATGCTTCCCATCCGGGGGAGTCTGGGATTTCTCCTTCTCTGGTAGGTATGATTAGGGCATGCTCCATACTTGCAGATAAGAACTGGAAAAAAAAAGGCGCTGTGGAAAATGCTCTCAGACAAGCACCTTAGTGAAGGTGCATCTTTATTGGGTGAGACAAAGTAGCAAATATAATAAAATTGACCAGCCTGAAGTGGACAGTGTGACTTCAATGGACGGCCCGTCCGCTCTGAGGGGAGCTGAGATCAGAGAATGCTCCTGTCGGCTTCAAATCACGTGGTGTCAGCGTACCAGCGTCCTGGGTGGTGTCACCATGGCAAGCGAAGGCAGTGTCCGGCGTTGGCTTCAGCTGGGAGCATATGTAGGGTTACCAAGACGACATGTTTCACGCAGTTGCGCTTTGTCAAGTCTTGCTCCCAGCTGAAGCCAACGCCGGACACTGCCTTTGCTTGCCATGGTGACACCACCCAGGACGCTGGTACGCTGACACCATGTGATTTGAAGCCGACAGGAGCATTCTCTGATCTCAGCTCCCCTCAGAGCGGACGGGCCGTCCATTGGAGTCCCACTGTCCACTTCAGGCTGGTCAATTTTATTATATTTGCTACTTTGTCTCACCCAATAAAGATGCACCTTCACTAAGGTGCTTGTCTGAGAGCATTTTCCACAGCGCCTTTTTTTTCCAGTTCTCTTCATCATGCATATGATTAACAAGGCAGCAGTGGTGAGCTCATGATTAACTGTTCACGTTTCCACCTGGAGTGGCCTCTCTGCGCTCATTTGTATGAGTTTCCCTCCATACTTGCAGATGCCTGGATTCTATCCCTTTAGGCAAAAGAGCATAGTTCTCCCTCAGTGTATCCCCACTGTTAGGATTTCTTTGTAACTGTGTTTGCTTGTTGTTTCCAAACTACTTAGCCATCACATGGAGGGTGGCCGAATGTACAGGAATAAAAAAATACAACAGATATGCATCAGTCAGTATGTTATTTCTGACTTACGGGAACTCCCCCTGGAGCTTTCCTGTGCACTTCGGGGAAGTGGAGTCCCTGGCCAGAGGCATAGGGTCTGATAAGCCACGGGATCCTGGTTCAGCTAGGCTGGGCTGCCTTTAGGGGCTTCTAGAAGGGAAAGAGCCAGTGGAAGGTCATCAATGGAATAGAATCCGAAGGTCTCATGTTAAAGGATTCCTGTGGGCCAATGGGCGCCATCCACTGCTGCCCTGCTATGTAACAATTGTAATTATCTGTTCTGCTCTGTTGACAAAAGAGTGTTCAGGGAGTAAAAGGAGGGTAAGTGTGTTGGGGTGGGGTGATTTTATGGTATCAGGTGAAAGTTTGGCAAGTCTGCAGAAAATATGTACAACGACAACAGAGTAGGGTTTTGGTAAGAAATCAATGGCTTTGTCTGTTCAGGATAGCATGTGTTCCTAGAATATTAGAGAAATCAAGATTTAATGTGAAAGCATAAACTAATTCAGAAGTTGTCAAATCTCTTTCAAAGGGGTGAGTATGCTGATGGATGAAGACGGTGAGTGTGCTTTGTAAATCAAGAAAATAATTCATTCTATTAGTAACTAAATTAGTAGTATCAGTAATATGTGCACACCAGAAATGTTCTTTTCATTTCACATGCATTCATTTATTGAAGATTTTCATTTCATCTGTGACAGTGTGGCGATCTGTCACCCTGGATTCTCAACAAGGCAGGTTGAGGGGCTCCAGGGTAAAGGTTTGATATGGAGGAAAGTGGCTTTTCATTTTCCTCCTTTGTTTGTAAGGTCTGTTTTGGGATCTGGAGCCTGGAGATTTCAAAGAGATCTGGGAGGGATGAAATCTCCAATCCTGGGACCAGGTTTTGGGATAGGCCAGGAGACTGATTGCACAGGTGTGTGCAGGCCTTTAGAGAGAGTCAGGACCAGGGTTCTGGGCTCCACCCCGGCAGCTAGGAGTCAGCAGGGCTCCACCCCGGCAGCTAGGAGTCAGGTGGGCTTCAGCTAGGAGAGGTGGGAGCCAAAAGCAGCAAGGGGCTGCTAGAGACTAGCTGTGTGCTAGTGGCCAGCGGTGTGCAAGAGCCGTGTCTAGAAGAAGTCTGCAGGAGGCAGACATCAAGCTCAGTATAAGCCAGGAGGCTGAATTTTGTTTTGTGGATGATCAATACCCCTGTGTGGGAAACTTCTGTTATTTGAACTTTCTTGTAAATAAAAGTGGGCAAAAAAAGCCCTTAAAAGAAGCGAGTTGCTGTGTGCTTTGAAGAAGCTCTACCACGTTGAAGCGAGTTCCCACACATCATATTCGTTATGTTGACCCGATTTGTTTCATATATTCGTTGGTCCGGATGGATTCGCAAAATTTTGTAGTTTTTCTGGAAGATTGCTATATATTCAATATATTATCAAATCGAACTGATTCAAATCGGAAAGGATTCTTTATTTTCAGATATTAGTCCAACCCACCAAGAAAAATAGCAAGAGCTGATTGGACAATATCGACTGGCATCACAAGCATTTGAATGAATGAAATTTGGATCCATTCGTTATCCGAATCTGAATTATTGAACAAATACAGAAATTGAATTCATTTTCCCATGGGTCTGAACTACTATTCTATCCTAAGATGTCATCTGAATGGAACAAATGCATTTGTTAACACTTTGTTATAACTTTCTTCTCTGATTGGTTGACATCCATTACTATGTCCATTCAGAGATTTGTATATGTCCGAATCTCTGAAAATGAAATTTGCATCTGAAAAAGGAATTGCATTAAAACAAAATGCACATCTTATTAGAAATGGTGCCTCTCTTCAATCCCCCTATGTGGGGATTGTGTTTTCCGCACCCCCCCCCCCCCCCCCAGGCCTGTCTCTTTCTTCTCTCTGTTCTTTTCCTCCTTTTTTGTTTTTCTGTTTTTTTCTGGATGGGGGGGGGGGGGTCTGGGGTTCTTGACCCCTTGGCCCTCTCTGGATCTTCTCGACCCCTTTTTCTTTTCTCTCTCTTCTTTCACATAGTTTGTTTACATTAGACCAATTGCTTATCATTTGTTGTTATCTAACAAATCTATGATTCTCAGGGATAATGTTTCTTCAGGAGGGCAAGGCTCTCTTTGTGTTTCTTTTTTGTTGCCTTTCTTGAATGTAGCTTTTATATTTCAGGATGTAAGGGCTCATGTACAGTGCAGCTCCAAAACTGTTGTCCAGGAGCTGTTCAGCGTTGTTTTCAGCAGCCCCTGAACTCTCCTTTATGTTTTCCTATGTGTCCATGTACACTATGTCATTTACATTCCTTTACACGCAGTTGAGTTTACAGTTGTAAACAGTTTTTTTGAACGCACCAAACTTGCATTCAGGAGTAGAGTTTACCTGCATTTTAAACCCCAAATGCTTGTAAACGCTTGTAAACGTGGTTAACCGCATTTCTAAACAGTTGCGTTTAGAAGCATTTTTTTAACTGTTCCATGTCCAGATGCTGTCTAGTGCCTTTTTTCATCATCAGAAATGCATGCAAAGTGTTTTCCATGTATTCAAATGGACCCAGTACACCAACACAGTCAGTTCCAGGTTTCGCGCAAAGGAAAATGGTAGAACATGCCGCATTATGCTCATGATGGGATCCATAGTGAATACAACCAGAAAAGACCGGTCATCTCAACACATACTGAACTCTCTGCTTCTGCTCTCTCTATTTCTCTCAAAATGTCTGAAATAGTTAATTATTTACTATTTTTCAGTGCATTCTGGGCATTTGGGAAGGTCTCCTAAGGTTATCTTTTAAAAACGCTTCTAAACGCAAACGCACATAAATGTACCTAAACGCGGTATGCAAACGCGGCTAAACTGCCGTTTTAAACCTATGTTTTCCAGCAGTCTGTTTCCATCATTCAGAAGAGTTTTCCCAACACCCCGTGTACATGAGCCCTAATTGTGGGCTTCGTGGCCCTCTGTTTTACACAGTGTTCTTAGACCCTGTTGTGGGCCTCATATGTGTATTTCTGTGTTTTTGTATGTTGTTTTCCTGTCCTATGATGTCTGATGTTGTTTTGTATCATACGATTTGTAATGGTTTGCATGTTTCTTTCACCATACTTAATTATTATTATTATTACTACGAGTTTATATAGCGCCAAAGGGTTTGCTCAGCGCTGTACAATAGGGGGGACAATACATGGCACAGTACAACAACAACAAACAACGTACGAGGGGTAAGAGGGCCCTACTCTTACGAGCTTACAATCTAGGAGGGAGGGGGTAAAGGTACAGTAGGAAGTGGCTGAGGGGGATGAAGTGGTGGGAGGAATGAGGGAGGATGGCCGTTAGGTGAGGGTGGGGTAGGCTTCCCTGAAGAGATGGGTTTTGAGGGAGCGCCTGAATGTGAATAGGGAAGGCGACAGTCTGATGGATTGGGGCAGTGAGTTCCAGAGGATGGGGGAGGACCTGGAGAAGTCCTGCAGTCGTGCATGGGAGGAGGAGACCAGGGAGTAGGATAGAAGGAGGTCCTGTGAGGAGCGAAGGGTACGGGTAGGGTGGTACTTGGTGATCAGGTTGGTGAGGTAGTCAGGGGCAGTGTTGGGAACGGCTTTGTAGGTCAGGGTTAGGAGTTTAAATTTGATGCGTTGGGCAATCGGGAGCCAGTGGAGGGAGAGGCAGAGGGGGGTGGCAGAGGTGGAGCGGGTGGTGAGGTGGATGAGTCTGGCAGCTGAGTTCAGGATGGTCTGGAGCGGGGAGAGCCTGCACTTGGGTAGGCCAGTGAGGAGGGAGTTGCAGTAGTCAAGGCGTGAGATGATGAGGGAGTGTACTAGAAGTTTGGTGGTGTCTGGGGTGAGGAAGGAGCGTATCTTGGCAATGTTGCGAAGATGGAGCCTGCATGTGTTTGTGAGTGATTTGACATGCGGTTGGAGGGAGAGGTTCGCGTCAAGAATGACGCCAAGGACTTTGGCTTGCGGGGCGGGAGTGATAGTGGAGTTGTTGGTGATGATGGATAGGATGGGGGGGGGGTGTTGGCAGGCTTTAATAAAAAGCTTTGGTACAAGCAGGGGCAGACTGACAACTCATGGGGCCCCCGGGCAATAGGGGATCATGGGGCCCCTGTGTCTTTGCCCAAACTCAAAAAAGCCTGTGAAAAAGGTACCAGGGACATTTCATGGGGCCCCCTACTGACCCCGGGCCCTCGGGCAGTGCCCTAGTTTCCAAATGGTCAGTCCGCCCCTGGGTACAAGGAATGGTGCCTAACATTTTTTTTATAGTTCTGCTAGACATTGCTGTGTAATGTAATACATAAGGAAGATGGATTCTACTTGTGAATAGAGATGAATTAGTGACTCTTATCTATTGAGGTATCACAGATCAGATTTGTGATGAGAGGGGCAATAATGTGGCTTGCTACAAGCTAAATGTAAAACATATATACAAGTTGAACTCCAGAGCAATTGGCCTAGTAGTAGGCTTTCTGTAAATGAATACACAGATAGATGTATAATAAATGATAACAAGGCAATTAGCAATTGCTTTTTACTGATCTGACCATACTAAAATGAAACCTGTCTTTGGCTACTATGGACTGGCTACTGTTTTACAGCACTTTGCACGTCATACCTCTCTCCGCACTGCTTAAGCCCTGTGTTACTTGTCATTTCAAAGTACGCTGTCACACATTCAGCAGCGGTTTGAGGCCCTCTAGTGAATCAGGTCAGTGTACTGCATACTACTAAGTATGTGTCTAAGCTACCTTCTCACACTGCTGTTTAGTATTCATAGCCCTGCTGTGTTCGTGCAGCTAAGGATTGCTGGAGCTGATGCACAGAACCCAGCAGAAAAGAAAGTGTCAGAGCTCCACACAGTAACCATTGTAGGTTAGAAAACAACTGGTGCAAGCTGCTGCGGGCAACAGAAACTTTTGTTATTGCCCCTAGAATGATATGGGGATGAAGTCATTCATAGTTGTATGGGTTAGGTCTCTGCTTTCAGGAACTTGACACTGGCACCATTACCCCATCCTTCATTGTTATGCCTAGTGTCCTAGGAGGTTGAACACTTATCCCTCAGCTCTCCTGGGGAAAGACCCTTTTTAATGTATTTTTGTCTTCTATCAACATTCCCGGAACTTTGTCAGTGCTTTATCTTTTCAATCAAAACTTTTATAAACTGCTTGAGTTAGTCTCCAAACAGCAGCTATCTGGACCAGCTGATTCTCAAGGCAGCCTTGAAGGTTGTACCAAAACTCTGCAGCACTGAAATTTGCAGGTCTTGCCTGTAATGTGACCTTCATCTTTGGGGTCTGTTGGGGTACTCTCCGGACACCCAGTATGTACTGGTTTATAAGGGGCAGAGTGCTTTAGAGATCAATGACCATGTCACAGCATCTAGTATGTTCCATTTCTTGAAGACTCCCTTGGGAGTAATGTCCACAGGATGGTGAAGAGATACAGGAATGTAACTTTTGGGCACTGGGCTCTGTTTGTGGCCCTTTATGGACTATGTCCAAGATCACTGTGCTTTCCAGCTTCAGAGCAGTGCGGAAACTTTGAGTATAGCCCAGTTTCTGTTACTCCCCTGTCAAAGTATACCTTGATAAGTTATCTGAGCACTAGGCTCTGCATTTGGTACTTTCCCAGCCTGCATGTACTGTGTGAGCCTCAGAGCATGCTCCAGTCAGAGCTGCGGTACCACCTTTGATGTAACCCAGTTTCTAGTCTGTGATGTAAATATCTTGTTACCTGGTGTTTCTATTAGCTCTGTTTTTTGCCACTTCCAAACATGAATGCAATGTGTCAGTGGACTGCAGAACATTCTCTAACTAGAAAAGCTACAATTTCTGGGGAAATTGTGTGAAGTGTTCTTGCCTCCACCACTAGTCTACAACTGGAGTGGGCGAAGCAACTGGGTGGAGTTTCAATGAATGTCAATGGGCGGCGTGAGTTGCAAACAAATGGTCATTTTGTGAAAACTATCAGGAATATGGCTTAGCCGTGGACATTTTTAGTGGCAGCAGGGATAGATGAACGTTTTGATATAAGATTTGTGTAGGTGGGCTTGAAAATGAGGGAGTGATGGCAGTTTAGAAATCATGTCCTGATTTTTCAGCTCACACTCTAGCTTTTGTCAGCTTTCACTCTAGTTTTGAACATTCCGCCATTCATTCCTATGGGACCAATTTCACCACAAAAACGCTGATATTTCGTGAACCATTCGGCAAAACGTTCCACAAAGTAATAGCACGCCAATTGGGAACAATCCATATGTTTCGGTATATTACTGTCTATGTAGTGTAAAAACTGTGGGAGGAGTTAGGGTTGTAAATTTGGCTATAATAATAAGAATCTATATGTGAGATAACAGGAAGTGGTCTGCCATGCAAGAACACATAATTAGAGCAATGGTTGTGATGGTTGTCACCCAGTCTCTATCTTTCTTCTGACACAGATACCTTGGTGAATGATACCTCACTATTAGCTCTGCACAGACTCTTTATTCGTGGTGCTGTACCCAGTATTAGAGCAGGGTTACTGCCTTTGGTATATCCCAGTCTCTGATATTTTCCTGAATTATTTACCTCAGAAAATAATGAAGATGGGTGAGTATACTAACTTTGCACACTGCGCTCCACGTTATGATTAATCTCTTAGGAATATGAGCGCTCTTAGTTGTATTACTTCAGTATAGCCATATCTCTGCTATTTTTCCTGCTATGTTACTTCAGAAATAATATATTGGTATATTATTATACAGGATTTATATGGCGCCAACAGCTTGCTCAGCGCTTTACAATAAAACCGGGGACAATACAGTAGCAATACAGTTCAATACAAGAGGGATTTGAGGGCCCTGATCCTGGGAGCTTACAATCTAGATTACATTTAATCACTGTGCTCTACATTGTCCTGAGTCCTTTAGCAATATGAGCGCTCTCCTTATTAGTAGCAGAGGCATTACTTCGGAATACCCAGTTTCTGGCTTTTTTCTGTAAAACTTTACCTCAGGAAATAATGAAGCCATCTTAGTATGTTACCTTCAAACACTGTGCTCTACTTTGAGCTGGGTTTATTAGCAATATGAGCTCTGTCATTATTAGGAGCAGAAGTATTCCTTTAGTATACCCAGTCTCTGATATTTTCCTGTTTTTAATTCACCTCAGGAAATACTGAAGACATCTTTGTATATTACCGTCAACCATTGCACTCCACATTGTACTTTAGCCATTAGAGTGCTATATTTTTTTTATAGGCAGAGGTATTACTTCAGTATACCCCATCCCTGTTGATTACTTGAATGGTCATTCATTCCTGCCATGGCATCTTCCAGTCACTGTACTGTGCCCTAGTGGCAGAACACTATTTCCATACTCAGAGTTGTGCCATGTGTGTCTCTGTGCCTGAAATTCTGAATACTGTCACTAACATTAGATATCTGTTGTAGTTTACGCATTTTATTGTACTCTACTGTATCTGGGCCCAGAACAGTGGCTCCTCTCTTGAGGATGACCCTGTTCTTTTGGCTCCTTTGTTGAACAAACCCGTGACACAAGAGCAGCAAGTATTACCTCATGGTTCAGTAATTATATATCTTCCCACTGTTTTTACCTGAACTGGATTTTACGTATTCTGGTTCGATCCATGGTCTGGCTTTAGTGATAATGTCACCTCTAGCTGCCCATAATCCTCTTCACCTCTGTCAACTCTAGTTTGTGGCGCACAAGGCCTAGCCTCTTTAAGCAGTTGTTGTTGTTAGCTGTTTTTTGCAATAACACACAGGTGTATAATATCCTTTAAAAAGTCCTGTTACATTAAGCAACCTTGTCCGGTGTTCCTCTTCTAGTTTCATGGACAGTTAGTTGATCTCCCCTCAAGGGACCAATTTGTACTGCCAAAATCCTAAGCCTCCTATTTATCTAGGTTCATCCCTGTCACTAGTCTCTCTGGCTTTGCATCCTGTTTATGATTCATCTGCTGGAGCTACCAAGCCTTTAATCTTCACTTCCAACTTTCACTCAGCTTGTTAATTAAGCAGTCTGCATAGAGACTGTGAAGGACCGCTTGGTACCCCGCCCGGGTGCTTCCATCAAAAACCTGCTTCCTCACCAATGGGACACAGGACCAAGGTATTATAGCTGGGCATTGAACCCAAGAACTAGACAACACTAGCTTAGGTGCAACAATGAACTCGCTTTAATGAAAATTTACACAGGATTCATACCACACAAAATCAGATAAGAGCCTGATCATATGACCCAAAACAATGCAAACTTTATCCAGCAATATAATCAGTACATCTAACAGTACATCCATTGAACAGCTAGCAGCTAATGGTAAACTACTTAAACAGTGATCTAATTAACAGTAAGCTAATCAACAGCCATGCACCCAGCCAGTCAAGGAGCCCACCCCAGACAGTCCGGCACCTCCAACCCTGAATACGCAAAGTACATTACACATGATGTCTTTCAGGTGCCTGTGTAATCTGTCCACTAGAAAAAATCACCATAGCCACAGCACCTCCTGCATTGAGTTTGCATGTTCTCCCTGTGCCTGCGTGGGTTTCCTCTGGGTACTCCGTTTTTTTCCCACACTCCAAAGACATGCTGGGAGGTGAATTGGCTCCTGTCTAAATTGGCCCTAGTCTGTGTATGTATGAATGTAAGCTAGGGACCTTAGATTGTACACCCCTTGAGGGTTAGGGACCTTAGATTGTACACCCCTTGAGGGTTAGGGACCTTAGATTGTACATCCCTTGAGGGTTAGGGACCTTAGATTGTACACCCCTTGAGGGTTAGGGACCTTAGATTGTACGCCCCTTGAGGGTTAGGGACCTTAGATTGTACACCCCTTGAGGGTTAGGGACTGATGTGAATGTATAATATATATGTAAAGTGCTGCGTAAATTGACGGCGCTATATAAGTACCTGAAATAAATACCCTATTTTCCGGCGTATAAGACGACTTTTCAACCCCTGAAAATCTTCTGAAAAGTCGGGGGTCGTCTTATACGCCGGTGCGAGCCGGTGTCAGGGCGGCACTTTTTCGAGGGGCGGCGTGGCGCCGCCCCTCCTCCTCCTCCAGCGGACACTAAGTACAGGGGTGGACAGAGGGGCTGCTGTACCTTACCTGGCTCCGGTCCCACGACGATCCGGTCCAGGAAGCGCGGCTGCTCCTTCTTTCAGTTCGGCCGCTTGATGGGCATGCGGCCGCTCGGCTCCGCCTCCTCACCGGTGATTGGGCGCCAGCACTGGAAAGGCACACAGGCGACCAATCTCCGGCGGGGAGGCGGAGCCAGCGGCCCCGCAAAAATTGAGCGGCTGCACTGGAAGAAGGAGCAGCCTCTCCTCTCCCCCACTGACACTAACGATGGGGCACTATTCCTCCTCCACACTGACACCAACGATGAGGCACTGTTCCTCCCCCACTGACACCAACGATGAGGCACTGTTCCTCCCCCACTGACACCAACGATGAGGCACTGTTCCTCCCCCACTGACACCAACGATGAGGCACTGTTCTCCCCACTGATACCAACGATGGGGCACTATTCCTTCCCCACTGACACCAACGATGGGGCACTATTCCTCCCACTGATACCAACGATGGGACACTATTCTCCCCACTGATACCAACGATGGGACACTATTCCTCCCACTGACACCAATGATGGGGCACTATTCCTCCCACTGACACCAATGATGGGGCACTATTCCTCCCACTGATACCAATGATGGGGCACTATTCCTCCCACTGACACCAATGATGGGGCACTATTCCTCCCACTGACACCAATGATGAGGCACTATTCCTCCCACTGATACAAATGATGGGACACTATTCCTCCCACTGACACCAATGATGGGGCACTATTCCTCCCACTGACACCAATGATGAGGCACTATTCCTCCCACTGACACCAATGATGGGACGCTATTCCTCCCACTGACACCAATGATGGGGCGCTATTCCTCCCACTGATACCAACGATGGGACACTATTCCTCCCACTGATACCAATGATGGGGCACTATTACTCCCACTGATACCAACGATGGGGCACTATTCTCCCCACTGACACCAATGATGGGGCACTATTCCTCCCACTGACACCAATGATGGGGCACTATTCCTCCCACTGATACCAATGATGGGGCACTATTCTCCCCACTGATACCAATGATGGGGCGCTATTCCTCCCACTGACACCAATGATGGGGTGCTATTCCTCCCACTGATACCAATGATGGGGTGCTATTCCTCCCACTGATACCAATGATGGGGTGCTATTCCTCCCACTGATACCAATGATGGGACACTATTCCTCCCACTGACACCAATGCTGGGGCACGATTCTTCCCACTGACACCAATGATGGGGCACTATTCCTCCCACTGACTAATGATGGGGCACTATTCCTCACACACTGACACTAATGATGGGGCACCATCATTGGTGTCAGTGGGAGGAATAGTGTCCCATCATTGGTATCAGTGGGAGGAATAGTGCCCCATCATTGGTGTCAGTGGGAGGAGTAGTGCCTCATCATTGGTGTCAGTGGGAGGAATAGTGCCCCATCATTGGTGTCAGTGGGAGGAATAGTGCCCCATCATTGGTGTCAGTGGGAGGAATAGTGCCCCATCATTGGTGTCAGTGGGAGGAATAGTGCCCCATCATTGGTATCAGTGGGAGGAATAGTGTCCCATCATTGGTATCAGTGGGAGGAATAGTGCCCCATCATTGATGTCAGTGGGAGGAATAGTGCCCCATCATTGGTGTCAGTTAATGAAATAGTGCCCCATCATTGGTGTCAGTGGGAGGAGTAGTGCCTCATCATTGGTGTCAGTGGGAGGAATAGCACCCCATCATTGGAATACCATATTGAAATCAAATCTGATGTTTTTTCATTTTTATTTGATGTGCGTTGGAAGAGGGGTAGTCTTATACGGCGAGTATAGCCCAAACCCTATATTTTAACAGGAAAAGTAGGGGGTCGTCTTATACGCCAGAAAATACGGTAAATAAAATAAAATAAATAAGAAAAAGTTGAATTAATTTATCTTCATAGATATCTTGGAGAGATTGTTGAGAAGTGGAGGAGTTTATCAAAATAGTTCCTCACATCCCTCGTGCCGGTGTGAGCATGAGCGGAAGTGATGTCACTAGGCTCCGCCCAACTCGCATCACAGGCCACCTGACTTCTTCAGGGTAAACCCTGATGTGAGGAACCATTTTGATTGATGGCTATGATATGCTTTTGATTCATTACTTTTGTGAGTGCATTTTTTACTTGAATAAAGTGTTCATATTTTATGGGGTTGTACTATGATCTATTCCTTTTATCTTTGATCATATACACCTTAATCCCACTGAATATCCGAGAGCATGTTCCCTTAAAGGGCCAGAACTAATGAAGTAGCTCCTAAGGATCGGCAGTGGATAAGCAGAATCTGGTATCATCCCTAAGCGTGGTGAGTGCATGGTGCACCTACCTGGTGATGGGAAATACCACAATATAGTCGGTACTGTGGAATAATGCATATATGTTCGCCATAATTCGGAGTCACATATAATTTGTCTAATGTGAGTGGATACTGTAGCATGTTTAATTTTTGGTTATATAAAACGGTGTTGCACTATGGTTGGTTTTTGTTTTATTTTGCATGGATCTGGAGTTTAAAGAGGAATAATACGTGGAAGGAACATGTCCCTGATCAGAAATTTGGAGACATATTTTCCTTATAAAGCGTGATTTGGCCTATTATAATTTATAGGTCAATGGTCATGGTCAGCAGGAAGTGGGACCACAATTCAAGCACGGTGTTGATTATTGCTGGATGATAACGCAACATATACTAGATTGGACGTTTATTATCATAATTCTGTTACACATTTTTTTGGACTGTCACTTTATGTTTTCAAAACTTACGGTTTTATTATTGAGGAGATAGCGCACCACATTTGTTTAATTCATCTAATTTTGAGTGTGAGTACACCAGAGTAGAGAGTGCAGCAATCTTCTTCCCTGATATTATTATTTTAATTGGAACATAGTAGCGCATAAGTCTTTAACATTTGCCTACAAACTATGTTTAATATGTTATGTTTAATAACTATGTCCACTTGGGACATAGTTATTAGATAAAGATTCCTTCTTCTATTAATATTTCAGACTGTGACACCTTTTTTTTAATCTGTAGGTGTACTGTGAAAGAGCACTTCCCATCTTATTTAGGGTGTAACATGTAACATAGTGAGAGTGAAAAAAGTGGCGCACACACTTATCAGTGATAAACTAATAATGATAATGTTAAATAACATATACTGTATCTAATCCAAACAATATGCCAAAAAAATCCCCAAAAAATCATTAATGTGTAGGAGAGAACTGTCCACAGTTCAAATGCAGCTCCACATATCCTAAAGTCCACCACGTCATAAAAAAAACAGAGGTAAAAAGACAGTGATCACAGTGTGCCCCCACACGGGTCCTCTACTTTAGCAGGTGAAACAGACGGCTTTAACTGGTAAGAGTTATATTCTCCCGTTAGTACAGGAGGTGAAAGGAGACCCCAATATTCACTTATTCAGCCACTCGGACCCAAGGATCTCACAAGGTATCCGATGACACTCCATTTGCAACCATGTCATGTAAAATAGAAAAGGAACAAGTCCCGCTCCAATGGTGTAGTAAAAATATACCAAATGCTTTATTGCTCTTTAAAATCGCACTCACAATGTGAACAAATGAAACAAGCCCAAATGCAGTGTGGAAAGCGGAGACCGCTTAGGTGCTCTCACCACCTCCGGAACAACCGCTTCTGACGTCATCGCGTCACTTCTGGTTACGGTCCTGTCGTGTCATTTCCAGTTGCCGCACCATCATGACTTGACATGTTTCGTAATTTCTGACTTACTCATAGGGGTGACAGTGCGATGCGGCTTCATTCTTAAATATGAAAGAGGTAATTGGAGTCACCAGACCGCTAATTACTCTTTATTTGTCAGTGCACACCCCCACAGGATGTGATACCAACCAATGGCGGAAATAGTGGCAGCAAGGGATTTTATGACATTGATATTTATATGTATTAGTATTTATTTATATATATTTATTTTTAACAGTTTTTCACTTATATTTTTATTTAATTTTTTTCACCTAGCGCAATATTTTATGTTTCACTATAGTTTTTTGAAACACGTATTTATTTATTCAGTAACATGTAACATGTTACTGTTGCAGCAGCCGCTGCTCCGCTTACCCCCGATCCCCCATTGTGACAGTGGGCCCAGGCACACCCACTGTCACAATTTTTAAAAACCACATCCATGAGGGGCACCGCATCATTAATTCACAGAGTTTTGTGAATGAGAGGAACTGCAACTACCATCAGCCATTGCGTCTGAGGGTTTGTAGCTCTCAATGAACTTCCAGGGTGCTGATGAATGCTTTAGGTCAGTGGTTCTCAACCTGTGGGTCGCGACCCCTTTGGGGGTCGAACGACCCTTTCACAGGGGTCCCCTAAGACCATCAGAAAACACATATTTCCGATGTATAAAGAGCAGCTACTGTGTAGAAAGCAGCTGCTGTGTTGAAAGCAGTTACTCTGTTAAAAGCAGCTACTGTGTTGAAAGCAGCAGTATTGGAGGTAAAACGACACTCATGAATTATAATTACTGGGTAAATAATTATATGGTTGGGGGTCACCACAACATGAGGAACTGTATTAAAGGGTCACGGCATTAGGAAGGTTGAGAACCACTGCTTTAGGTAGTTCATTGAAGCTTCCTGTCATTCAGTAACTGCATGCCTGTATGAGGAACGGGCAGACAGCTACACTGACAGTCTTTCTAAGTTGCCAACCTGGAACAGTCATGTATTTAGTGAAGTCTGAGGCAAGTAAAAAAAATACCTGATCTGCATACTTTTTCTGAGTCAGTAACTCCAACTATTGAAGTCTTTGGATCAACATTGCAGCCAGGCAACTAATATTTTCAAAAGGAGACATCAGCATTGGTAGTCTTTTGTATTTTCAGGGGTTATGGAGAGTTAATTCCTTTTTATACTCAAATCAAACCAAAAAAAGAGTCTGGGCTTTGAATATACTTTAAATTATATGTAATGCATTTAAAGAGATAGATAGATAGATAGATAGATAGATAGATAGATAGATAGATAGATAGATAGATATGGGAGGGATAGATAGATAGATAGATAGATAGATAGATAGATAGATAGATAGATATGGGAGGGATAGATAGATAGATAGATAGATAGATAGATAGATAGATATGGGAGGGATAGATAGATAGATAGATAGATAGATAGATAGATAGATAGATAGATATGGGAGGGAGGGATAGATAGATAGATAGATAGATAGATAGATAGATAGATAGATAGATAGATAGATATGGGAGGGATAGATAGATAGATAGATAGATAGATAGATAGATAGATAGATAGATATGGGAGGGATAGATAGATAGATAGATAGATAGATAGATAGATAGATAGATAGATAGATATGGGAGGGATAGATAGATATGGGAGGGAGGGATAGATAGATAGATAGATAGATAGATAGATAGATAGATAGATAGATAGATATGGGAGGGATAGATAGATAGATATGGGAGGGATAGATAGATAGATAGATAGATAGATAGATAGATAGATAGATAGATAGATATGGGAGGGATAGATAGATAGATATAGGAGGGAGGGATAGATAGATGGATAGATAGATAGATAGATAGATAGATAGATAGATAGATAGATAGATAGATAGATTCCCTTTTAACTGTCAAAATGCAGAGGTGAAGCCCCTAGCAACCAAATTCTAGCAGTCTGTTGCAGGCTTGACAATGATGCTGCAGTATGATAAAAACAAATATAACTAGTAAGTATGAAATCTCCAGCATCTGGTCTGTCGCTATAGGCAATAGTTCAGTTTTTGACCTTCTCCAGTTTTAACAAATGCTACCCGATCGTAAAGTTTGTATAGAAACATCTTTGCAAATCTCAGTGTTTTACAAAAGCAGGAAGACGGCTTCTAATTGCAGCCAGCCTTAAGTCCTCCATTTCATGTTTTGTGCTAGTTCTCTGAATTATTTCAGTACAGTGAGCTGTAAATAAAACTAAAATGCGAGGGTTGGCAGCTGAGAGAAAGGACTCATTCTTTCCTTGTTGTTACGGAGACATCTGATGAAACGTACTGTATTTCTCACTCTCATTGTTCTCCTTTCTTTGTTGCCTTTTTTACACGCTTCATCCCTCTAAATTCCTGCCAGTTGCCTTTGCCACTGTTCCGTTGCATGGTATTGTCCTGTGCGGGTAATTTCCACCTTTCTCATTCGTACGTTCTCCTCTCTCCACTCAGTGTACTTATTGCCGTCTGCCTGGTATTACCCTGGGGAAAAAGCTGATTCTTCACTGAAGACTTTCCATTTATCCTCTCTGTCCTTCTCTATTTTATTCTGAGAGCCAACCTGCTCTTTGCTCACCCAGGGCCAAGCTGTAAGTGGAACATTTAATGAGTGTCCCGCTGTATGGACGCCAAGGTTTCTTCTTATTTTTTTACCAATACCCAGTATTTTTTTCTGCCTTTAATAAAATTAAAGAGAGACTCCAGTCACAAAAGTTAAAAAAAAAGGTTCCATTAGGTTTATTAAGCACAGTCTTGTTGTAAAATGATTTCTTTTTTCTGAGCATGTGTTTTATCAGTGTCCTTTGTGTCATATGGCTTATTAACCCTATAGCATGAGACTTCCATTCTCTGACACAACAGTTATTTCTAAACCTTGGCCTTTTGACTGCTACATGATATCTAAGCTGTTCACAAACTTGACTTAGGAGTCTGTTGTAATCTTTGAGGGTGATTTACTCCACACTGTCTGCAGCTAACAACCCAGCCATAAAAATGTTTTTCAAGGCACTATGGGAAAAAATTGCCTGCAGCTACATTGGTTAGTGAGGGCCTGTTATAAAGCACATTTACTGCTTGCTAATGTAGTGCCCTTTTGTGTACATACTTTCTTGACTGTAGTTAGAGGCTTGCTAGAAGCCTGGGTTTAGACAGAGGGTTACTTCAGGTTAAGCTGGAGAGCTCTACAGGTCAGCTCTCTGGTACCTCCCCCTGCTCTAGAAGCTTGGAGAAGCTTCTCGAAGTCAGTAGGTGGAAGTGAAGAGGGGCTGACCTGCACATTTATGAGAGTCTGACCAATCCCAGGCAGGAGGCCTGGCAATGTTGCAGACCAGCTCATAAATATAAATGAACCTATATAGGAGACTGTACATGGCACCTCCTGGGCTTGGGAAAGGCAGGAGTTTTACTCTAGTATACTTTCCAGCATATAAATATTTGAGTACATGAGGCCTTAAACTCTATTTAGGAGGGGGTTTGGGTGATGCAACCAGTGATAATGTATTTGGGGATGAAAGCACCCATACAGAATAGAATGGGCAACGGAAAAAATGCAGTTGGGAGTGGTCGCCATTGCTTGAAAACAGGTTTTTTTTATTTTATGCCTCTTGTCTCCATTGTTTGCAGTGAAAATTTGTATTTTTCTTAGATTAGACTAGACTTTTACTTTCATAGCAGTTTTCTAATTCCATTTGGGTTTTCTCCCATATAATCTTTCCTCACTGTGTTGTTAGCATCATTCGAGCGATCAGTAAATGCTGTCAGTGTGTGTCAAGCAGACCTGCAATTGTCGATCACAATGGTTTTGTGAATACTTCCATGTTCAGTCCCTGACAGGTTTGGGGCTCAGGAGAGATGTCACTGTTTTTCTCTATACCTCCATGCCGTCCTTTGAAAATATCCCCGCAGGATTCTGTGCAATCCCCACCGGCTGTTGTTAAAGCAAAGTATTGCTGCTATATTTCATGAGTGACAATCTTCCCGCTAATGCTCAGTAAAAAAAAAAAAAAAAGCCAGGACACAGCTTGCTAAATGGCATTTGGAAATCAGCAAGTTTGCCGTGAGTTATAGCGCATACAATTCTCCTCTGCTGAGAAGGCAGGCCTGGGAATAGGAGGCGCAGGGCTGCAGAACACATTACGACGTGAAAAGTTGGTCTCCACTGAAACGACCAGCACACAAGCACAAAGTGTGCCGACATCCTGGGGGGTGGGGAGGGGAATAGAGTACTATTTACTTTTCGGACTCAATGCCTAGAGAAAAATGGTGCAAACGAAACAATTCTAGTCTGATATTTAAATTAGAGTTGTTGAAATCACTGTGTATAGCCAGTTAATAAATGTACCTCCTTGCCATAGAGAAGCAGATTCATTTTTAATTCCAATCCAATGCCATTAGAAATGATGGGTTTATATCCATCCTGTATCTGCATCCCACTAATGACAGAGGACAGACAGAGACAGTTAATTCTGAACTTTGGGCAAAGAGTTATATACTGTTGAAGATACAGTATGTGAGCTTTTTTTTTTTTACCTAGCCCTGCACACAACACAGCCAGGATGGGGAATTTAATTTTCTATATTGTAATTAGGCAATACAGCTTGAGCACCTCCCTGTCTCCAGCCCATGAATGGACAGTAAAGGAGAAACAGCAGACAGATGTCACTCTGCTCTCACCTTCTGTCAACATGTTGTTTTTCAGCATATGATTAGGTGCTAATGCTACCTATCTCTCTTTCAGTATTGAACCAGAGATTCTTATTATGTTTGTGAAAGGTTTGCCATGCTTCAGCATGAGGCGCAGACACTAAAGACTTGATTAGCTGCATAAAAAAGAGGTGAATGTTGGTTATATTTAGTGATTTCAGCAGCTTCTAATTTTAAAACAATATTCTTTTTTCTCTGAGACAGAAGAGACATTATAGTTTATGTAAACTTTAACATTTAATAAAAAATCTTTAAAAAGCTTTATGGCTGATTCACACCTTTCTCTTTTGGTTCATTAACGATTCGGTGCTAACATGCATTATGTTACACATTAAAGTGAAGACTGTATCTGAGCACCACAAACCAAAAACGCTGTTTCCATGCTTTATTTTGCTGAGAAATAGCTTAACTTTGAGAAATGCCCCCTAGCATTTCAGGCATCTTGAGTAAGGGTAGATGATTATTGTAGCATTTACTTCCTGGAATCCATCTGCCCTTAGCTCTGGCATGCAAGCAGGAGGGTGTGCTTAGCTGAGAAAACCCCTTCTCCCCTCTTGAATACACCTGGGATGTATGACATCACTTGCCTAGGCATGGAAACCAGGAAATAATTGAAGAAATGTAAAAAAAAAGATTAAAACATGTAAATATGATATACTTTCCTATCCATTTACTAACAGTAGCAGCATAAGGATTAAAAAATAGTCGATGCTGACTGAGAGGGTAAAGTTCCCCTTTAACTTGCATGGTTTTTGTAAATGCTTTCTTTAAAAGAAAAGAAAAAAAACAGATTTATATTTACTGAACATTCTCTTCCTGGGTCCCCTGCTGGCAATCCTGGCTCCTCCCCTCTGGCCATAGAATCTGCTTACTATGGGGGCATTCATTCAGGCTCACTCTCCAAGCTCACTGACTGCATATATAGACACAGACAGTGGGACTCAGCCCCACCCCCCTTTCCCTCGTCACTGGCTTTGATTGACATCAGCAGGAGCCAATGCCTCCCAGCAAAGCCTGGGAGACCAGGAGGTGAGGGGAGAAGAGCCACAGACTTGCACAGCGCTAGATAAAATGAAGGCTCAGGTAGGTAAAGGGAGGGGGGAGGGGGAGGTGGGTAAGGAATGAATTAAGGTATTAAAACGTTTAGGCTTTATAAGCACTTTAAGACTGATTTACACCAAAATAGACAAAATATGGACATACACCATTTTTAGCAATGCAGTGCTCTAAAATGCATGGTAGTTTGTTACTATGTGTTACGTTGAGCTGCAACAAAAGGATGTTGCCTTAGGGCAGGGGTGTCAAACTGGCAGCCCTCTAGCTGTTGCAAAACTATAAGTCCCATCATGCCTCGGCATTTGGGAGCCATGCTTTTAAATGTCAATCTTGCAATGCCTCATGGCAATTTAGCCATGAAACATTTAGCATGTTGAACCCCCCCTATACTATCTGGGTGTTGTCAATCTTTGTTCATGAATTTGCAGACATCCCAAGACCTGGTGTAAAATGCAGAGTATGTTAATGTTGCCAATTTCTGCAAATTAGAAAAATTGACCAGCTTCTGCTATCTTTCAGGATCTCCAGTGGTGAGGTTATGGTGTTGTATTCCCCATCTTTGCACTTACACCACCATCATTTTGCGGCCTTACATCAGAGGTGTCAAACTGTCAGCACTCCAGCTGTTGCAGAACTACAAGTCCCATCATGCCTCTGCCTTTGACAGTCATGCTCAGGGGCGGACTGACAACTCATGGGGCCTCCCGGGCAATAGGGGATCATGGGGCCCCTGTGTCCTTGCCCAAACTAAAAAAAGCCTATGAAAAAGGTACCAGGGGCATCTCATGGGGCCCCCTACTGACCCCGGGCCCTCGGGCAGTGCCCGAGTTTCCAAATGGTCAGTCCACCCCTGGTCATGCTTTTAACGATTCTGATGAGATTCTGATTGAGACTGCAAGTGGTCATTTCAGCACACACTATGCAGGCATGTGGTCAGCTTTTTGTCACCATCAGGAAACCAAGCATCAAAAAAGCCATTCATTCACCACATCAGTGTATGTAGCCAGGGACAGGCTGCAAAGGGGCTTCAGAGGACCAGCTGTGAGCTAGAAGAAAAGATGAAAAGAGGTTAAAAGTATTTTATTAAAAAAAAAACAAATGGGTATTTTTGAATGATACATCCTACTTTAGCAAACTACATGTCATTAACTTAGGGTACATACAGTACTATAAGGCATCAGAGTAAAGGCAGTAGCAGTTGGAATAAGCAAACCTGTCAGCTGTAGGTTCCACAATGTTCTAGTCTTGTCATGTGACCTGAGAGACTGGTGTCAGCAGAATCTGCAAAGTGAATGCAGACTGTCTTGACACTGGTGTGTATAATGTAGAGCTTCTCTGGGAGATGTGACCTAACATGCTGAATTTGAGTCACATAACCCGTAACCAGCATACTGATGGAGTAGCTTTTAAAGCTCACAGATATGTTTTTGTTGACTTATCTATATTACGTAACTAATGTTTTGTTTTGCCTGGAGTCTTCCTTTAACACAATGTCCTGCACCTTGGATGTTCTCTTTCTGATTCCCTTAGGATTCTAACTAACTGTTTCCATTTTTAAACCTATGCATTATCAAGGAGTCCTTCCTTATCATAAATTCCCATCCCCATAGTCACTCTGTCACCTATAGAATCTCATTTACATTGGCTTTTCCTATAGCATGTCCTTTTCCACAGGATAGGAAGTTAATAGCCCATCTGCAATGATATTGCCCCGGGAATAAAGAAGGACATGAGTTTCAGTAAGGACAGAGCCGTCGGAGATGGATTGCATTTACTTATGTTATGCTGCCGAACTCGAGGCCAGTAAATCATACGAATTTACCTCTCACCTATTGCCAGATCCGGGAGACCCACGCACTATTTGTTTCCATTAAAAGATCCATTCTGGAGTGCTGATGTGAAAACAAGACAAGTTGGTTTTCATGAAAAGCAAAACACCTCCGGAATATGGACCATTCATTACACTGACAGAGCGAGCGCCAAGCGAACAGCCAGAGGAGAGATCATTTTATAATCTTACTGTTCGAGCTGTAGATTTCCTTTGCTGTACTCATTGCTAAAAAGTAGCTGATGCTCCCAAAGGATTTTAAAATGTTTGCAGTTCAAATCATAAGATGAACACGAATACCTGTCATACAACATTGAAAATCAGATATTGAGGTGGATGAGCAGCATTTAGAAAAAATATGCTTAGAATGAAACTTTGGATATGAATAGATCACCAGATATAATCATATATTTTGTTTAGTGTTCCTATAGATCACCAAAAAAAATGTATTTATCTTTTCTGTAGGGATGTCTTATACAGAGGACCTCGACTTCTGCTCTTGATTTAGAGTTTCTTGAGGACTCAGACAATAAGGCATCTGTATTAGAATTCTCAGCTCTAATTTTTTACCAAGTTTATTACAAAGTGGTTTTAACCACTCAAGAAGTTCCATCTCCAACACACAGATGATCTGCTCTACAGTCTCCTCCACTGCCCACCTATAGTAACATGGTTACCTCCAGCCATCTGCAACACTCATCAACACCAGCTGCTTGGGTTTGTATGTGAGGTCTTGCCTCTCTTTAGGCCTAGTTGCTTCCCCAATACATGGTTCAATTTGTCTTCTCAAAGATCCGGAAATGACAGTCCCGCTGCAATGGGTGACCTCAGCCCACAATCAATTAGTGGTTTTAGGTGTGCTTACTTGGTATCCCCAGAAGGAACCAATGTCTATAATCTAGACCCCCCTATCATTATAGCTAGAGACTACCTATATGAAGGTGCACTGGCACTTCTACAAGTGGAGGCGTTGTTTGTTCAATATGCTGTGTCTTCTGAAAGTCCCCCCCCCCCCTAGGTGTTTGAATTCTCAGGTCTCCTCGTTTAGACTTTGAGCTTATGAGTCAGGCCCCTATTCCAACTACCCTATTTACGCTTTTGGTATTACTGCACTCCTTGTACTCCTGTGTTAGGTAGTTGGTAACCTGGACAAGACATCAAGATGTTCTCTTTGAACCGAAAAGGCCCCTTTTAACAGTTGTATCCTCTTGTCTAGCAAGTCTTGTTGTTCTTGTTCATGGAACTATCCCCCCATGATAAGTCAGCTGACATGTTGCCTACACTGGACAGCGCTGAGTGTGTCACTTGTGACCACTTTGCTTTTCCTGAAGTGCATTACATTTGAGATCCCGTTATCTTATGTCCCTCTCGTCATTCGTGGAAGGAAGTATCCATCACTAGAAGGCCCTGTTTTTCCATGGACAGTGAGTAGACAGGACATGCTGGGACCTAATAGCAAGAGATAGGCCCTCCTTCTGTGGCTGAACTGCGGTCTTATGGGGCAGTCTTCTTAGATTCCTACCCCTCTTTTGTCTACACAAGCTGTATATTCCTGGTAAAAGCATTTGGATTCCTGCTCCATAGTGAATGATGTTGGATGATGTTGAATCCAGTACAGTAGATGGTAATTGATTGGGCAGGTTGCAGTATAGCTTTCACACCTGCTTTGGGTGTTGCTTGAAAGGAAACCTTTTTACACACCAGCCTGAATTATGGTATACCCTCATCCCTGCCTAACCTTTTATGCTATGTCTGTCCAACCTTCCTTTCCCCAAAGTCAAGATTTTGGTATTCTAAGTTTAAGGTTTTTTCTGCAGTTGTCCTAATGGTCTTTCCATTAAACATGCTATGTCCCTCTTAGGGTTCTGTTTTCATTTTTTGTCTTGGCCCAGAAACATTTCTACTTTTTGGGATTTGGGTAGTGTGTTTTTTTCAACTTTTTGCTGGGTGGTTGGTTAGACCTCCACTTTAACTAGTTGAGGTCCATCAATCATTCAGGTGGCAGGTTTTCCTAATGGTGGTTATATGTCCTAGTATGGAGCACCGGATTGATCTTCAAGGCCCTTGCGTTTGTTGTGACAATGTCTATATTTTTTTCAGCCCTTTCTTCATCTAGCTTGATGCAGGCATTGATTCCTTCAGATGCTATTTTGTAGAAAGATCTCCACATCTGTTGGACTTCTCAGTGGCTAATATCCATCCCTCAGTTGGACTGCTTTTGGACTTCTGACTGTTTAAGAATTCCTGTATCTCTCAATGTCTGATCAAGATGTCCATTAGAAGTCCAATATATGATCAAGAAGTCCAAGCAGGTGTCACCTTTCTGGGTTAATGGCATTATTTACTACTTACTCACAAATCTGAGGCATGGTGGTTAGAGGTAGAGTAATACAGGGGCTGGCTTCAATGTTTTTGTTTGCCAGTGTCCCAACGTCCTGTAGGTGGAAGTGTAAGCCGTGTACCGGGGTGGGCTCCCCAGGATACAGTGAAGTCACGAACGAGGAAAGCAACCCCAACACCAGCTTTTGCCACAACAGAATTTTAATTAGATGTGGCAAATAAACACAACCACAAATGCTGAGAACATACAATATATTTAGATACACCCAGCCCAAAGGCTGAGACCCTTGTGCTGCACAGCACGGCGCCTCCTGATGGATGAAGGTAGAAGGTGTAGTAATTTACCTACTGGCGGGCACAACTAAGCTGCCACACCTTACCCGGTATTACCCTAAAAGAGCAGAAATCAGTGTATGGGTGTACAGTATGGGCTAGCCTGCGGTGCAGCACAACAGCTTACAATCTTACACAAATCTACAGTATTCCCCCTCCCATAACTGGTCCTGTAGCACGCGCCTGAGTATTCCTTCTGAGCAAAACGCCAGTCTGGCTTGAGTTTGTGGGATGTTATCAGCTCTCCAATGTGAAATGTCACTTTAAGTTATGGAGTCCTTCCAATGATCATTAATAACACTTGTGGCCTGACACAAACAGAGACCCTAACTAACTAACTATAGGCCTGGACTCATTCTCTAGGCGCCAACACTGAAATGAGGTGTGTGCACGATCTTACCGACCCGGGTCTGCTTTGCATCCGCTGGTGACTCTGAACAGAACAAATGTCCCTCCAACAAGCATGCGGTATCGCAGTGTATGTCGCTTTGTTCCTCTGCTCTTATCAGCATTCCTGGCAGCAATCTTCCTTTCTCTGAACAGGATCAGGGTCTTGGACACAATCAGCTTCACCCAGCTGCAGCTCTGGTTACTGAGGGATGTTCTCACACCTGGATGCCATCAGATTCTCTGCTCACACAGCTCCTGCATTCACCATCCTCTAAACATGGCTGCTGTCTCTCTCCTTCCTGTCCTCTAAACTCTGTGTGAAAACCCCACCTCTTCATGAATATAGAAATATCTATGCAGTCTGAGGCTGTGTTAGGAAAACAGTGGCATCTTGTGGCTAAACCGCAGAATGTCAGTCCCGAACATTTAATTTACACCACACAATAATTTACTGCACACAAACAGTGTTCAAACAATGAGAGCTGTTTCCCCATCTCACAGAAGTATAAACTAACTGTTTAAGATTTCTTGAATTCCTCAATGGATTTACATTGTCCCTAGTATAAAGACTTGAAAAGATGATTTTTTTTTTCTAGAAAAAAAGACTTGGTATTTACCTATCCCACTTGCACTGAGCTTCTTTCTCTTGAAAAGCTAAGCTTTTGAAAAAATCTTCAGCATCCAACACTTTCAGGATTGTCAGTTGCTTTTGTCCCTTGCTGCGCTTTGTGGCTCAATGACCTCTACATTACCACAGGACACAGTAGTGATGTAGGTGCTAGTGGTTTGAACCACAGCACCCAGCGAGGGACCAGGCATCTGACATACCCAGAAGTGTGATGGATGCTGAATTTTCTTCAGCTACTGTAGCAGTTTAAGGTCAAAAACATTTGTGGTATGTGCTGTGGCGCAGGAATATATTGTTTTAAACTATAGCTCAACGTTTGTTTTAAAATGTATTAAACACATATAACCATTTGTGTAAGCTAGTGTTAATAAAAAAAAAATACCTGTTCTGGTCAGTCTGCAACCACCTATGATTTTCTAGCACTGGCAAAAAAATCAAACAGGGTTTTGCTATATGGAGGCTTGTAGAGCACTGTTGGTGTACAGGACTCTCTTAGAAATGTCATTTCCTTCTTTTGATTGTCTCACTGTTGTTCTTGCAAATATCTTTTTTAATAAAACATCGACACTGATCCACCTTTTCAATGCAAACATCGGCTGGTAACAATGAGTGGTATTGTGCTAATGCTTGAAAACAGCATAATAACAGGTTGATGTTAACCTTTAAATTTCATTCTTCAATTTTTTTTCAGTTATGAATGAGGGAAAACCTGCCAACCAAGAGACTTCATCTCACTAGGGTTTCCTTTCCATAGATTTGGTCTTGGCTGTGAACATTCAGGTGTTCTGTATGGTTGCAGGCTGAGCTATGTATATCTAAGCCTATTTTTAAAGCATACATATCAGTAAAAAGAAAGAGATAAAGAAATAATGTATTCTGACTAAACAAATCTTAAAAGAAAATCCAATTTTTTTTCCTGCTAGCACTATGAGCAAAAATAAACTGATGTGCGATATGTTAGTAATGACATTTATAGCACAAGGCTGGCTAACATACATATTTCTGTTCATTTAAGAACAATTACAGATTTCACGCCCTCTAGCATGGAAACACGGCAATCGATAATTGGAGATCAGTAGAAGATTATGGGAGGATCATTAGATATCATGCCTGTTAGGTACAGAGTGGAACCAGAAATCCAATATACTGTCTTCGTCAATAATAAACCTTCTGAAATAATCTGCATTTCTCGGTTTGCCTATTCCCAGTTTTGTCAGTGGAGCATGACACATTTTAATGTCAACAGTAGCCTATAAAGACTTCCAAACTCAGTGGGCCCCATTCCAAGTGTTTCTAAACCAAGCCCTAGAAAGCATGCCTGCTATGGACGCACCTTATCTTACAACACGATAAATGATATGGCAAGACTGTTGTCAGGGCAGGAGCTGTGGAACGGACAGGCAGGCCTAATAACAACGCACTGGCTGACGACAACCACCACCCACAGACCGAAGTCCCTCAGGGCGCGGAGTCTAAGTCCCAGGCTGCCCTTCACCAGGGCCCCTGATGGTGGGGATGGACTTGACGCAGCCAGGAACCAGGTTTCGGCCCCCGAGACACTCCAGCTGCGGTAATGGCCGCCGCCAATGGCGTGTAGCTGGGAGGAATCAGATCAGACAATAGCGTAGTCGGGCAGGCCTGGTCGACAACAACGGGACAAACGGTATAGAACAGTAGACAAGAATCACGGGTCACAGGCCGGGTTCAGCAACATGAGGTCAGATCAAAGGAAAACGCAGAGAATGGTCTAGTCACAAGCCGAGTCAGATTCCAGGAGTCAGGATTCCAGGATGGTGGGGATAGACTTGACGCAGCCAGGAACCAGGTCGCGGGCCCCCGAGACACCTCAGTTGCGGTAATGGCCGCCACCAATGGCGTGTAGCTGGTGGAAAAGACAATAGAGCAGTCAGGCAGGCCGGGTCGACAACAACGGGACAAAACGGTACAGGACAGCAGACGAGAATCACAGGTCACGAGCCGGGTTCAGCAACAGAGTCAGATCAAAGGAGAACACAAGAATAGTCGAGTCACAAGCCTAATCAGATTCCAGGAGAGTCACGAGAGTCAGAACAGAGTAATAGCAACACAAAGACACAAGACACAAGTGCAAAGAGCATGTGCGGACCACAGGCTTATATGTCATCAGCCACACCCCTCTGGGGGATGGACCTCAGAGATCTGAAGGCATAAAGGATTCCCACCATGCTCAGCAGAAATCCAAGATGGATGCCAGCACATGGAGTAACATAACCTCTGGGAAAAGGTAGGACCTTGACAACTGTATGGGCAAATCTACATGAGAGACACAGTGTTGCTTTCCTAAACATCCCCTGCACTTGGTCACATCACCTCACAGAGAACATTGTGATTTGTGTCTGAGCAGGTCCACCATCCATCACATCTTTAGAGCATTTTCTTCATCATGGTGAGTACACAGTGAGGCAAGAGTGTCCAAGGAGAGCCCCAATCCAAAATTTGCACCTCAGCTCTTATGTTGGTACCTATGCCACTGTCCAAACTACTTACTAAAGGTTGCACCTCACCCAGGGGCGGTCTGACAACTCATGGGGGCAATAGGGGATCATGGGGCCCCTGTGTCCTTACCCAAACTCAAAAAATCCTATGAGAAAGGTACCAGGGGCATCTCATGGGGCCCCCTACTGACCCCGAGCCTTCGGGCAGTGCCCGAGTTTCCAAATGGTCAGTCCGCCCCTGACCTCACCAGTGCTTTTTTATCTCTGACCTAAAAAATAGGAATTTACTTCAATATATCAGTTACATAGCTACTTATAATTGCATAGTTAGTCAGGATGAAAACAGATACCATGGACCAAAAGTCTATCTAGTATATATGCAAGGATGTTTGCAATCCTAATTTTAGATTCTTTTGAGCTATAGATACTGAGACAGGCCATTGCAATCATTAAATTAAACAGATTTATGTGTAGATGGGTTTGCTTGCTATAATCAGACCGTTAGCCTCAGAGCAAGTGCACATGCATTTAGCATCCCTCAAGATGTGAAGTGTCTTTTTCACCAAAGACTAAAAGCTCAATGTAGTAAACCTACAGGACAGGGCTAGATATCCCTGAAATTGTACCTCACACTCTGAGCAGAATTCAGGAAAAAGAGTGAGCCAATCACACAAATAGGAAATTAGGTATCTGGGGGGTTACTAGTGTACAGAAAGCCCCCAATGTTTAAATGTTTGCAAGGAAGTAACATTTAAATTGTTTTTGTAATGGTTTTTGACCACCTTTATTTTATCTTACGTTATCAACTTGTTAAACTGCTGTTACATGTTTTTTTATGTATCTAAAAATTTTTATACAAGTAAATATTTGAAAGCGGATGCCCCCATGATGCTGTTTTAGCAGATCTAGGTTTTACTAAAGAGAGAGCGCAGTGGCAGCTTTGCAAATGTCTATCTTTAGTTGAATCGCTATAGAGCCCATTTGAACATAGCAGGCTGGGATACGTGAATGAAGGAGTCTTTGAGCTGTGTGTGTCATTTCAGACTCAGCTATTCAGCTTTGTAACCAACAGGCTTCTTATTGGCAAAACAATTCACAGTAGCCTGGTAAACATATCATAGGGAGCTTCACACTGCTTCTGGAAATAATACATATAAAATATGCATATGCTAAATTTTGCATTTACCTGACAAAAGGGCTTATTTTTCTAATAATATAATGCATAAAACAAGAAAATGTATATGTAAACACAGGAAAAATTCCATTTTATGACATTACCTTACTTGATCTGCAGGGTATGCATTGAACAGTCCAACCAAGGGGCTTGCGCAGTGGACACCAGCCCATCGGCATCTATTTACCTAAAGATTGATATTTCCCATGCAGGGGTCCTGCACCGAGGATTTCTAATAACACTTGTGTAAAAACAGCATTTTGTAGCCAGGAGTATACAGTGTCAGGTTCAAAACCTCAATACAAGTATGTGATATTACAGTTTTATGCTGCTTTATCTTTTAAAAAGAAAACAGCAATTTTTCGCACAAGTGTTTTTGAAGCCCTTTTTGAAAAATGAACCATTAAGTTACGTAATGGCTTGTGGAGCAAATATGTTAGTAAGTTTTGTTTTAGCAACTATGGAGATTTTTTTTTTTATTTTAACCCTCAAAGGCCCATAGGATTTAAATAAAAGAAAACAAGGGAAAGAATTGTAGAATAATTGTAGAAAAAGAAACACTCTGCGTTATTATGTTTGCAATGGTCAAAAAGGGGAACTATGGTTCTGTCTTCTGAACTCACGGGGCCAGAAGGAGTTATGTTTTATTTACCATCCTGCAGGCTCTCTAGATCAGCCTTTCTCAACCATTTTAGCATACAGGGTGCCTTGAAAAGACTTTCCAGTCCCAGGAAACACTTACTAATATATTATATCTGCAGCTTACAGTACATTAGTGCGATGGTTGGTGGGAAAAATGCCCCTTACACTTGTGGTCATTGGGGAGAATCCCATCCTCAGCTAAAAAGATCATTGTTGTCGGTGATTTCTTATCTGAGAGGCAGAAATTGCTCATTGTAAACAGCATGATCGTTCCTTATGTCATGTTGTTCACCATCTATACCAAGGGTCTCCAAACTGTGGCCTAGGGGCTGGATGTGGCCCTTTACTTGCTCATTCACACCATGGTGCAGAGCCATCAGTTTTTCTGCATGCATTCTGCAAGGGCACAACAAAATCAATTGTTCTCTATGTGCTCTGTTCACACCACAACACTAGTATGACTTGCAGATTTTTTCAGCACAGGAATCTGCAATGTGTGTAAAACTCATTGAAGTGCGCAAAAAAACAAGATGTAAACTGACGTCTTTGCAAATGAAATCTGCACGCAAGTTTCCATCTGTTTTTCTTCATATATGGTGTGAACGAGGCTTAAAAGTAGATGTAAACCTTAACTTGATGATGTTTAGTTTGGTAAAGCATTGTCAATTGATGGGATGCACAAGGAAATCAAAGGATCGGAATCTGCCCACAACTCAGTCTGTGAAATGCTTCTAAAAATACAAGCATCTTACTTCATGTGTATGTTGGGTTAAAAATAACACAAGTGTATGTAAACTATGCACAGCATTCCTACAGGTAGTCATTTCACTGCATAACCTTTTACATCTGAATATGGCAATTAGATATAGTCTCAATTTACATATATACATTAGACCACCTGCGTAAAGAACACTTGAATCTAGTTACACCTCTGTGTGGGATAAATATCTTATTGTTACAACGAGTCTCTACTTATATCTACTTGTTTCTGATGCAAATAGCATGAATGCAACATGCTGCGTTTTTATTTTTCTTTTGCCTGAAAGAAAGAAAATGCAGAGGTGGTTCTAATTAATCTTAGCATAGTTATACAATATGTAATCTTTCTCTCAAGTTGTCTTGAGAGGCAGCGGACATGTAAAGAAAAGGTAAGATTGAATATATTGGTAGGAATAAAAGAGACCACAGTAAAGGGATTGATTCTCCTTTATATGTTATCCAAACCTTAGAACACATCTAAGCCCAAAACCATAAACTGAATATGTCACAGCTTACTGCTCCTTAGCTGAGTTACCTGCATTAGGTTTTTTTTTTCTTTACAAAGATTTTTATTGACAATGTTCATTCAAACAGACAGAGCCAAAAGGATGACAGTTGCATTCAGCTTGAAAGTGACAAAGAGGTGACTATCACAACATCTGGAGTACCATACAATATGGGAATCATAAGTAACAGAACATAGTTGGTAAAAAACATAATGTGCTAAAGGCATGCGTCAGTTGAGGCATATGCATAAATTGACGAGTATTGTGAGACGCGATGCAAACCAGTTATGAGATCAAAAGTTACATAGGTCTTAACCATCATAGTCAGGCTGATACCCAACCATCAGAGCTTTACATCAACTGAACACGAATAAGAAAGCGGGTGAAAGGAGAAAGCAGAGCAAAAGCTAGAAAAGATTAAAGAAAAGAAAGTATAATCAGAGAAGAGAGGAAGTAGAGTCCCCAGGGTCCACAATGCCAGGTTGTTATATTGACAAAAGAGTGTTGTCAAATTAAGATGGCTGAGCATGAGTTATCCAGGGTTGCCAAACTCAGAGTAATTTCTCATGGGTATCTGATAGTATGGCAGTTAATTTTTTGTTTACCATAATTTCATTCATGCGATTTTTAACAGCTTCCAGGCTTTAGTTATAGTCATTTGGTAGCTGTAAAAAGGTGTATCACCAGTTGACGTTCAGAGCAAAGCAATTTCGTAATCGTTTTACAGAGAAGGACCTCATAGGGGTTCCTCTTGAGACCTGTATATATTTGGGTGCAGAGTAACGCATAAACCCTGACCCTGCGTCTGCATAACTTCCGGCAAGACCACAAGATGTGGGCCATCGTACCTGATTGTGGACATCCCCGAAAGCAATTTGGTGAGTAAGCAGGAATAAAGCATGCCAGCCTAGCCAGGTGTAGCTTAGCCTGGTGTAATACCATCTGTATAAAGGTTTATAAGAGTTTTGCACATTTTTAGAGCTTTTAGATATTGCTGCTGTCATATTTGCCAATCCTCTGGGTCGAGCCACTTCCCCATTTCTTATTCCCATTGTTTGTGAAATAGTCTCAGTGTTTTTTTTTTAAAGGTATTACTGAGAAGTAAATCAATGAAATAAGGCCTTTGGATTGAGGTAGTGCCCTACATAAACTTTCAAAAGGGGTTAGTGTATAGGCGTGGGCTGAGTTCCAAGTAACTGGGACAAAACGTGTTGGAGTTGAAAATATCTGTAGTGTTCCTGTAACAGGATATCATGAGAGGATCTGAGAGAGTCAAATGTAAGAGGTCTATTAGGGGTAAGAAGAGAGTGTATATCATGGAACCCATGGTTAGTCCACCAAGAAACTTGTGTTGGATTGTCAAAACCCAGAGGGAACAGTGGGCAACATAGAACTTGCAATAAAGGTAAGAGGGGCGAGATCAGAAAAGCTGAGTATTTAATGGAGTCCCACATTCGGAGGGTGTGTGATAAGATTAGGTTGAGCGAAGGTGGGCTGTGCTGCACTGGGAGTCAAGGTAAGGAGGATAAAGGGATAGGGTGTGAGTCCACTAAATCTATTGTGGCCCACAATGGGAGATGGTGGTACTCATATAAATGAGACAAGGGGGCAATTTTGGCTGCCAGATAATAGGCCCGAAGGTTCGGAATTGAAAGACCACCATTGATTTTATGGCAATCATTAGCTGCTTATTGATTCTAGGTCTGGAAGACCCCAAAATAATTTTTATAGTTTATGCTAATGGATGCATAAGATGTGAGGGGGGACTGGAACAGGCAGGACTCAAAAAACATACAACAATTTCG
Organism: Staurois parvus; assembly: GCF_062004578.1. Taxonomy (NCBI): domain Eukaryota; kingdom Metazoa; phylum Chordata; class Amphibia; order Anura; family Ranidae; genus Staurois; species Staurois parvus. The sequence goes on from NW_028319145.1 coordinate 885,411, forward strand.
GTAGATAAGACATGCAAATGGCAGTTATCCTACCAAACCAAGATATTGGAAAATGAGACCTTCGTAGGATGGGGTAAGCTGAATGCCTAAATATGGTAAAGCAGTGGACCATTGAAAGGGGAAGGATCTTTGCAGTTTGGCCAGTTTGAAAGGTGAAAGATTAAGAGACATAGCCTTGGATTTGGCAGGTTTGACATAGAGACCGGAAAGCAATGCAAAACTGCCCAAAACTGAGAATAAGTTCGGCAGAGAAATTCTGGGTGAGGTCAGGGTCATAAGTATGTCATCAGCAAACAAGGATAGTTTATGGGAAGTACCTGCCACTGGAATCCCTTTAATGTCTGGATGGGCTCAAATCACTTTAGCCACGGATTCCAATGCCAAAACAAACAAAAGTGGAAACAGTGGACATCCTTGGCGAGTACCCCTGCGTATAGGAAAAACTGACTATTCAAAACCATAGTATTTAAGTTTGGTCTGAGGGGAGTCATATAGAGCTGTTATCCAACAGAGGAAAGATGTGCCAAACCCATAGTGGCAAAGTACCATCGTGAGGTAGGGCCAAGACAAAGTGTCGAATGCCTTGTTATTGTCCAGGTACATCGATTCCACAGAACGGTAAAGGGCTAAGTGTTGTAAATACATTAGTATTTAGTTGGTTTGCCAAGATTTATGTAAGTATTTTCATGTCGATATTAATGAGGGAAATGGGCCTAAAATTGGCCCAGGAGGAGTGGTCACTGTCAGGTTTGGGAAGCATTACAATATTAGCAGTCAGTAAATTCAGAGTTAGCGATGTGCCATTTTTGATAGGGTTATATAGGTTTTCCAAGTGGGGAGCAAGGACATCCGCAAATTTGTTGTAATACAATGCCGTGTACTGTCGGGACCCAGTCATTTCCCATCTTCAACTCCTTAATACATTGAAGGACTGTATATAGGGTAGTAAGGCAATGGTGACATTCATCCAGAATGTATATGGGAATACTAGTAAGGACATTATGATGAGTACGCAGAGAGATCAGTTGGAATTTAGGGGCAACTATTAGCAAGTGTCGTACCCAGTTTGTTTGCCTTACCATTCCTTCTTTGGCAAGACCAGTGCAGTCATCATTCATTCAGCTGCTTTAGTGAGACAAAGATCTAGTTCAGTGCGGGTCTAATATAGCTGTTTATGGTTGGAGGGGGTTGGAGATCGTTTAAAGTTTGCCGAGAGCATTTCCAGATGCGCTGTTGTTTGAATTGTCGGTCGTGTTTACGTTTAAAGGCTAACTGAATAATATATCTACTAAGGTCAGCTTCCCAGAGGGTAACAGGAGAGGACACTGACCTTAGATTGAGCCGAAAATTCTCTTTAGATTTCTGCAGTAGGTAGGCTTGGATTTCCTTCAGTGACCAGAGGGAAACATTCATGACCCGAGGAGAATGAGGAGAAGAATGAGGAGGTTTACAAAGAAGGGAGCAGCAAACCACCAGAATAGGATCTTGGTCAGTCCAGGGAGCTGCAAGGATAGAGGTGGAGGACACCAAGGGGAGATGCTTTCACAACACAAAGATGTGTTCAATTCTAGAGTGAGAATGATATGGGTGAGAGTAGTGTGTATAATCCCTACCCATGGGGTGAAACTCCTGCCAGAGGTCAACCAAATCATGAATTTGCAGGACTTTTTTGGAATCAGGAGATAAGGAGGATCTGTCTGGAGGGTACTTGTCCATAGAGGGATTTAGGACTAAATTTGAGTCTCCCACCAGGAGAAGAGTACCTGTCTGGAGAGCAGACATGGGTCAAAAAAGGAGTGGTTATTGGGTGCATAATAGGTCATAATTGTAATTTCTACTTCCTGAAGCATGCCCTAGAGCAGACAATATCTACCATTCGGGTCAGCTATATGTTGTACACAGCAAAAAGTTTCCTGTAGACAGGCAATATCTACATGGTATTTTTGGAGATACCTAAAGATTTTTACACGTTTTGGGGAGAGTTTGTACCCTGGACATTCACAGATAGCCAATTAAGCACCATAAATATGAAGGAACAGAGTGATACCATTTGTCATGGACTCCGGGGACTACAAAAAAAAGAGAAAAGAAAAAGAAAGAATGAAGATACAGTAAGGAGGAGAATTAATAGGAAAAAGCACACTGAAGAGAGCCAAACACAAATTGGCTAGGCAAAAGTAAAATTGACAGAGTTGCATTAGTTAGTAGGCCCACTAGACCACTTAAGAGCTGGAGGTTGGACAGGGTAATAGCCCTGGCCGAGTTCAAGTTCATGGAGGGCACAGTAGCCCACCACAACCACATGGCTATCTGATAGAAAATGTGCAAGAACATAACAGCATAAGGGCAAACCATCAGGTACAATTAGTCTCCAAGGCTATAATACGTAACATAACTGGTGCCAGAAGGTGACTATTAGAAGGGGTCGCAGCTGCTCGAGTAAATGGGGAAAAAAGGGGAAGAAAGAAGAAAAGAAAAACAGAGGTAAAAAAAAGGAGGGGAAGGATGAGTTGGGGGGGAGGAAGGGAGAGAAGGGCAAAGATAAGAATACTCGAGTAGATGAGATGAATAATTTTACAACCCCAAGGCATCAACAAAGATCAAAATGGCCATTCAGTGATCAATAAGAAAAAAATAACTCTATAACAGGATAAATGATGTATCATTATGATACATGCCAGGAAGGGCAGCATTATAAATGACGGACCAAGTCCCACAACTGGTGACCCAAACATGGGTACCCAAAAAGAGAAGTAGAGACCAAGTCCTATCTCCAGTCATGGGAGAGACAAGAACAATAGGAAAAAAATAGCAGGCTATTATATCCCCATACTCATCCTGGAGGAACCTTCGTAAAGCACTGGGCCTGGAGGGATCGAAGTGTTTGGGAACTGCTTTGGGATGCCGAAGGAGGTTTACGGGATTTCTTTGAGAAACGAGGTTGAGGCATAGAAGAAGCATTCACAGTCTGTGAAGGAGGGAGGTCAAAGTTCAGCTCTTGGAGGTGACGGCAAAGATCCACTGGAGATGATGCTTGAAATTGGTGGCGTTGGTATGAAACAGACAGCTTAAAGGGGAACCCCTACCGGTATCAAACTCCATTACGCTGTAAAATTTGCAAGTAGAGTTTTAGATTTCTCAGTTTTGCAATTATTACCAAGGAAAGATCAGCAAATAGCTGAAGGGGGTTACCCTGAAAGCTCAGTTCTCGGCAGTCGTGGGCCACTTGCAGAAGTCTCTCTTTGGTGCGGTAAAAACAGAATTTGATGATAACATCCCTGGGGGGCCCTCTGATGGCTTAGGTGTCAGTGCTCTATGTATGCCACCAAATTCAAGGCATTCTAATGGATTGCCAGGAGCCAGTTCGGGAAAGAAAGCAGTAGCTGTACCTTGTAGGTCGATTGTGGTTTCAGGAATGCTGAAAATTCAGAGATTATCTCTATGGGCCCTCTTCTCAGCATCCCCCAGCTTATCACGCAGGGTTTCCAATTCTATGTTGAGTTTATCAACCTCTTCCTTATGCCCTTCGAGCACAGTAGTAACCAGGTTCATGCGCTGTTCCAACTGATTAGTATGATGGCCCAGTTCCTTGAGGCCATTCACTAGGTCAGAGGATAAATTGCGGGAGGCTGTATTGATTTCTTCTCTTACAGTGGAGCAGAACTTGTTTAGCATGGATTCGGGAGTGTGTTCAGGTGAGCCTCCCATGTCAGAGGGAAATTGGAGCTGGCTGTCCTTCTGCCGGGTCATTAGCCAAGAGCCACGTGGTTTTGTCCAGCTCTGGAGGCTCTGGCGCCATTTTGCCTGAATTTGGGGCAGGAGAGCCCTTCTGTTGTGCCCAGTATTTTTGTTTGTACTTGTATACCTAAAGGTAGCCCAGGTCTTCCCTCCACTCAGCAGGTGGATGAGAAGATGAAAGCTGTGGATTTTGTGCCGATCTGCTGTGTTTTAGGTCCCGGCGGCATGGAGCTAGGGAATTAGGCTGGGTTTCTTTTTACAATCTTTATTTTCACCTGGTACTTCTGCAAATAGCACACTTTCTGTCCCTCAGTAGCTATGCTCATTTTTCCACTGTATCTATGAATAGAACCATTGTTGTCCGCCAGGCTGGACATGTCTGCCTTTGTTCATCTCCATTTATTTGGTGGATTGTTGGATATGTAGTTTGCACAAGGAAGATAAAGATGTTTGTGCTTTCTTGAATCTCTGGCAAGACCTACAGCTATTTTCTGTACTTGCTTAAGATGCTCCAAGCCTGAAAAATTAAAACAAATGCAGACACACATTTAAGCACTGCTAAAGTGCCATGTGTTACTTTTTTGGAGTTAGTTATATTTTAATGTGTTATATTGTATTCATTTTTGAGATCTCATCTAAAAAAGGTTCAACACAATAGAGGAAGTGCAAGAAAGGTGGCAATTGTGAGCTTTTTTACAAAAATGTGGGTTGACAAAAATAATAGACTCTCAAGAGATTGCTAAAGTTGAATATTATGGCTAGAGATATATGCTGTACTGGTCAACGTCCATTTATATTCACACATCTTTTCATGTGTGTCTATCAGTGGACTTGTTGGTGGTTATAGAGGCAGGGGAATCAGCAGTCAGGTTGTTATGGGTCGCAGGGATTCCAGTGACAAGACCAGTGCTAAGAATTATAACAGGGACATCTCACAGCTGGAGCACACTAACACATATGAAACCATTGGGGGACTAAGGCCACCAAACCCCTCAATAACCAAAAAAGGTTTTTAGGTATATGGACAACAACAATGGGTAAAAATAGGTTACAAATGTATTATGGGGACTGGGTTAGGGTCTGTGACAAAGAACACTACCTTAAACCAGCAAAATCGCAAATTATACTGCATGGTATTTATTTTATTTCTGAAAAAGAAGTAGACACTTGAAACCAACAGCAGATTCGGTATTAAAATCATTAATAAATGTAAACGTACCATCTATGATTATAGAGCTGTCTGCAGAAAAAAAGAACAAATAGGTATAAAAGACTTGATGGATCCCTTGGTCTTTGCTTGTCTTGAGTATTTTCTGACTACAAACTGTTCCAGCAAGGCTCACGAATAAGGGCAGTTGCAGTACAGATGATGTATTTAGTATACTGAAAGAATAATACATCTGACTCGTGGCAGGAGACGGAGAAGTTTGGCTTGCGGCGGCTGCGAAGCAGGAGACATTAGCTGATTAGACAGTTAATATTTCCAAGTGCAGATATTTGCAAAATGAAATAAGGAGCATTTGGGGCAGAATTTCTTTTTTTAAAAAAAAAAAGCAAAAAAAAAAAAAAGTAAAAGAAAAACAAAACACAATGATGCTGTGGAGCTATTGATTTGATAAAGTCAAACAATATAAACATCAGGCTGACAGTTATTAAATCAAACAGAGCAGGGAGAAAGTTCTCTGATGGAATATTAGCATTCGTTCAGTAAATTTGCCATTTATATAAAAGGGACAGTCTGGTGCCTAGGATCCCTGGTCAAAATGAATTGCTTTCCATAAGAATAAGAACATTTATATAAATATACATCAATATAAATAGTGGCCTGCATAGAGGATAATAACAACCCTGCTATACTGAATACATCTTACAGCCTATCCCTGCTTTTAGAGGAGAGTACTGACTCTTGCCCTAATCAGCATAACCAATCAGGCTAATGTTCTGGTAGGGAAAGGAACCCCCTATTATCAGGGTGAGACCTAAACAAATGAATTACCTGCATCAGCTATGGCTTCTGTCCAGTTCATGGTTGCACCATGATCCTGGGGTCAATACTAGTGCCAGAACAGTACAAAACTGTTCTCCTTCACTCAGGGCAGTACTTGCCCCAGAGCTAGCACTATTCTTAAGGGTCAGATCCTGCTTAAGTTAGGACAGTACGTAACCCAGAGCTAGCACCACTCCTCAGATCCTGCTTAACTCTGGATAGTACCTGCCCCAGAACTATCTTCACTCCTATGGGTCAGGTCCTGCTTAACCCTGAATAGTACCTGCCCCAGAACTATCCCCACTCCTATGGGTCAGATCCTGCTTAACCCTGAATAGTACTTGCCCCAGAGCTATCTCTACTCCTATGGGTCAGATCCTGCTTAACCCTGAATAGTACCTGCCCCAGAACTATCTCTACTCCTATGGGTCAGGTCCTGCTTAACCCTGAATAGTACCTGCCCCAGAACTATCTCCACTCCTATGGGTCAGGTCCTGCTTAACCCTGAATAGTACATGCCCCAGAACTATCCCCACTCCTATGGGTCAGGTCCTGCTTAACCCTGAATAGTACTTGCCCCAGAACTATCTCTACTCCTATGGGTCAGATCCTGCTTAACCCTGAATAGTACCTGCCCCAGAACTATCTCTACTCCTATGGGTCAGGTCCTGCTTAACCCTGAATAGTACCTGCCCCAGAACTATCTCCACTCCTATGGGTCAGGTCCTGCTTAACCCTGAATAGTACCTGCCCCAGAACTATCCCTACTCCTATGGGTCAGATCCTGCTTCGCTCAGGAAAGTACTTACCCCAGGGCTAGCATCACTCTTAAAAGTCAGCTAATGCTTCATTCAGAACATTACCTGCCCCAAAAATAGCAGCATGCCTAGGGACCAGATCCTGCTTCAGTCAGGACAGTACCTGCTCCAAAATTAGCACAACTCCTTGGGATCAGATCCTTCTTCACTCAGGACACTACCTACTCCAAAATGACCATGACTCCTAGGGGTCAGATCCTGCTTCACTTAAGACAGCACCTTCCCCAGTACTTGCTCCACTCCTAGAAGTCAGATTCTGCTTTACTCATGATAGTACCTGCCCAGAACTAGCATCACTCTTAGGGGTCAGATCCTGCTTCATTCAGGGCAGTACCTCCCCAAAACAAGCAACACTGCTAGAGGTCAGATGCTGCTTTATGCAGGACATTCTCTGCTTCACTGAGAACAGTACCTACTCCAGTACTTGCATCACTCCTAGGAGTCAGATATTGCTTCACTCAGAACAGTACCTACTCCAGTACTTGCATCACTCCTAACTGTCAGATTCTGCTTCACTCAGAACAGTACCTACTCCAGTACTTGCATCACTCCTAAGTGTCAGATTCTGCTTCACTCAGAACAGTACCTACTCCAGTACTTGCATCACTCCTAAGTGTCAGATTCTGCTTCACTCAGAACAGTAACTACTCCAGTACTTGCATCACTCCTAGGAGTCAGATTCTGCTTCACTCAGAACAGTACCTACTCCAGTACTTGCATCACTCCTAGGAGTCAGATTCTGCTTCACTCAGTACAGTACCTACTCCAGTACTTGCATCACTCCTAGGAGTCAGATTCTGCTTCACTCAGAACAGTACCTACTCCAGTACTTGCATCACTCCTAAGTGTCAGATTCTGCTTCACTCAGAACAGTAACTACTCCAGTACTTGCATCACTCCTAGGAGTCAGATTCTGCTTCACTGAGAACAGTACCTACTCCAGTACTTGCATCACTCCTAGGAGTCAGATTCTGCTTCACTCAGTACAGTACCTACTCCAGTACTTGCATCACTCCTAGGAGTCAGATTCTGCTTCACTCAGAACAGTACCTACTCCAGTACTTGCATCACTCCTAGGAGTCAGATTCTGCTTCACTCAGTACAGTACCTACTCCAGTACTTGCATCACTCCTAGGAGTCAGATTCTGCTTCACTCAGAACAGTACCTACTCCAGTACTTGCATCACTCCTAGGAGTCAGATTCTGCTTCACTCAGAACAGTACCTACTCCAGTACTTGCATCACTCCTAGGAGTCAGATTCTGCTTCACTCAGAACAGTACCTACTCCAGTACTTGCATCACTCCTAGGAGTCAGATTCTGCTTCACTCAGAACAGTACCTACTCCAGTACTTGCATCACTCCTAGGAGTCAGATTCTGCTTCACTCAGAACAGTACCTACTCCAGTACTTGCATCACTCCTAAGTGTCAGATTCTGCTTCACTCAGAACAGTAACTACTCCAGTACTTGCATCACTCCTAGGAGTCAGATTCTGCTTCACTGAGAACAGTACCTACTCCAGTACTTGCATCACTCCTAGGAGTCAGATTCTGCTTCACTCAGAACAGTAACTACTCCAGTACTTGCATCACTCCTAGGAGTCAGATTCTGCTTCACTGAGAACAGTACCTACTCCAGTACTTCCATCACTCCTACGAGTCTGATTCTGCTTCACTCAGTACAGTACCTACCCAGAACTAGCTTCACTCCTAGGAGTCAGATTCTGCTTCACTCAGGACAGTACTTGCCCAGAACTAGCATCACTCTTAGTGGTAAGATCCTGCTTCACTCAGGACAGTACCTTTTTCAATACTAACACCACTCCTAAGGCTCCATGCACACGGGGCATTTTAATAACGCTGGTATCATTAGCTGTGTAAAGTCTCGTTAAAAACATGATTTTTTTTTCAGTGTTTTTTAGCATTTGTGCATTAGCGTTTAGCCATGGTTTTCCACGCTTACCAGCGTTAGAGTGTTTTTACAGCTAAAAAACTACTCTAGAAACCCACTAGTTCTGGGGTTTTTTTTCCAGCCAAAAAATGTCCCTACCAAAATTGCTGATTAAAGCCTATGTGTGCATGGACACATAGGATAACATGATGGGGGGTTTACTGGCTGTAGAAAAAATGCCAAAAGCCAAAATGTCCAAAATGTCCACTGTGCATGAGGACTAAGAGTCATATTCTGGTTCATTCAAGACAGTACCTGCTCAAAACTAGCATCACTCCTAGTAGTCAGATCGTGCTTCACTCAAGACAGTACTTGCCCAGGACTATCATTGCTGTACTGGAAATGACGTCACCACGCTTCCGTCCTATCCATTGCATCACATATCACAGATTCCTGATAAAGTCAAATGATACATGACACAACGTGTATGAAGAAAGCGTGGTGACATAATTTCCAGTATGACACAAGACGCCATATCGGTAAATCCTTCTGTTAGTCCTTATACTAGCAGCGCAGCAATATTTGTTCTATATATTGATTTTGTTGATGTGGGAACACATTGCGGGTGCATGCAGCAGCTTGAATTGCTAATTTCTGTGGTGTATTTACATCCTGTGGCAGCACATGAGGACTTGTAGTTATTATGCCTCAGTACTAGCACCACTCCTAGGAATCAGATTCTGTGTCATTCAAGACAGTACCTGCCCAGAACTAGCATCACTCTTAGGGGTCAGATCCTGCTTCTCTCGGGGCAGTACGTGTCCAGAACTAGCATCATTTCTAGGGCTCAGATTCTGCTTCACTCAGGGAAGTACCTCCCTGGAGCTAGCACTGCTCCTCGGAGTTGTAGCCTGCTTCACGGTATCTGCCCCTTTTCTTAAAGTGGTTGTAAACCTCACACATAAAATATGAACAAATCCTTCTATAGTGTGTGATTCTCTCAATCCAGACCACTAAGTGTCATTTCTGGCTGTTGCCTTGTTCCTCTGCTATCAGCATGAATCACTTATGATGAGTTTTCCTGACACCAAGAGAAAAAAGAGGACAGAAGAGGGCACAGCCTGTGATTGACAGCCTCAGCTCTGTTCCTGTGTGCTGTGTGAAGGGGGGTGTGTCCCTTCCATTCAATCAGCTCTCAGAGCTCCCCTTACTGATATAACTTCAGCTCCCCGCCCTCTGCTTTTCAGAGCTGAAAGATTCTGTGTAAGTTCTGCACGTTGAATGGATGTAGGGGACAGGCGACTATAGATAAAGAGGTACAACTTATGTCTGATGATTTGTTTCATTCCTGTGTATCACCTGAGGTAAGTCACTTCACTGGGTTTATGTAAGGATTCAAACCACTTTAATGACTGATACAATATCCTACGGAATATTAATAAATGAACTCAAGAAAAATGTTTTTCTGAATTTATAAGAGGATTCTCTTTTTCGAATAGAATCATTTTATAATCCTTTTTATGCATTGTGTTTTTGCTGTAAGTCATCAGATACGTGTTTTTTTGTTTTTCTTTTTTTTTTTTAATGATAAAATCCTAACAGTTTGTAACACACTCTGAGACTTAATTGGTATTTACATTTTAAGTACCTTAATTTATTTCTTAGAATTGATGTGGTTTGTTTGAGTACATATTATGTTTTATCACATTGACAGAAGCGTGAGTGTTCACTAGCTGTAGATTTAGCAGTTATTGGAAGTTTATGCACAGTGGCAAACTGTTTTATTGTTTGTCTCACAGTAACCTAATCATGTAAAATAACAAAAACTTGCCAAGCTGACACTGCTCGTTACGGGTGAAGGCCACATGGTACCTTCTTACGTGATTCTGTGGGCAGATTGTCTATGATGTGTTCTGGAAGCCTCCAAACTGACACAAACTTAGCAGACAATCTTCAACTTAGGTTCAGTCGGGTGTTTTAACACAATATCCCACAATGTGAGCCCTCAGTGAAGAGGGATGGGTGTATTGGGGGTGTGTTTCTGCTTCGACTTTGAGCTGAGTCCAGGGGCGGACTGACCAATTGGAAACTCGGGCACTGCCCGAGGGCCCGGGGTCACTAGGGGGCCCCATGAGATACCCCTGGCACCTTTTTCATAGGCTTTTTTGAGTTTGGGCAAGGACACAGGGGCCCCATGATCCCCTATTGCCCAGGGGCCCCATGAGTTGTCAGTCTGCCCCTGGCTGAGTTATAATGATTCTGAGGGTTCCAGGGTGTACTGAACTAGTGTTAGGTGGCCAAAGCTTAGAGAAGTAATGTTGTAGTTCGCCGACAACTTTCCCAGAAACATCACTACAAGGGCACTGCATGTTTATAATACATGTATGACTTGACTCAAAATGAAGCCAAAGTTTCAGCAGACTGCTGTGTATTTTGCAAGGGAGGGTGGGAAGCAAGCAGACATATTTTTTCCTCTGCTTTAATTAAAACCAACACCTTTGTTAGGTGTGTTTAGACCAGGGGCAGACTGACAACTCATGGGGCCCCTGGGCAATAGAGGATCATGGGGCCCCTGTGTCCTTGCCCAAACTCAAAAAAACCTATGAAAAAGGTACCAGGGGCATCTCATGGGGCCCCCTACTGACCCTGGATCCTCGGGCAGTGCCTGAGTTTTAAAATGGTCAGTCCGCCCCTGGTTTAGACTAATAGAGTGGGGACGGGAACTGTCAGTTTTGTATTGCTCTGTGTCTACTAAGGAAAAGTGTCAGAATGTGACAATGCACCTGACTAGGGTAGTCCAGATACACCTGTTGCCTACGTCAACTCTAAACCGCCCCCCATTTCCACCCTCTAGTTTCCTTAAATAACGACACCAACACCCAAAATAGAATTGGCCCTTTATTAAACAAAACCATAAATAACAAACAAAACATTCACCATTATAAACAATCCAGCTCCAAGAACAATTGTGGATCCTTGACAACAACCTCCTCACACCATTTTGGAGTCCGTGGTACCATTAAGCTAGGTTCTATCCCCAGCTGCTAAACACCGCCTCGGGGACTATCCTAACTGACCACAGACCCCTACCAACCTTACCTACCCGGTCAGTCTAAACTGAATCCAGACCATCCGGAGGACTCCATACCTGAGATGGGTCCCATCATTTACCAACATACCACGTTTTTATACCCCTGTCAAGGACCCCAACCGCACCCCACCTCCTACAAACCAAACCAACCCAATTACCAGGGCGTGAGGGAGGGACGTTCCACTGACGATTTCCAGCTTGCAAGTGACACCCTTCAATCCACCTCACCAACTGTTCTCTCATTAGCTCACCCCATCCACTCCACCAATCCGGTAAGTCTGCTCAGATTTCATATATCAACCGCACCTTAACCCTATAGTGTCAGGTTTGCTTCCACCCTGTCATGTATGCCCTGCGCTTATTCTCTTCTTTCAAAGCTCCAGGCATGTCTTTCAGGACATGAAGTGAAAGGAACTCTGCCTAGTGTAATACAAGCATCAATGAAAACCTGAGAGATGTTATCTTTTTCTGCTTTCCCAAAAATACTTTTTATGGCTATTTATGTATTCACTGGCAATATCTCTCCTTTCTTTTTGTTCCATGTATAGGGGGACAGGAGGTGAGAAGAAAAATTTGTCCAGCAGGGGCATAGACAGCAGGGACATAGACAGCAGTAAAAACTTTGCAAACATTCTTTATTGCCCATTCTAACCGTAAAATGCTTTAAAGTGCAAAAAATACCTCTCCACCCACCTTCGATGTGCTTCCATATGTGCTGTATTGGAGCTCTTGGTAAATACCCAGTGTTTGCAGGTTTGGGGGATTTTCTGATCTTTTCCCATGATTTGCAAGATTAATAATGAGGAGAGTGACCTCATTAACCCTATTTAAGCTCTGACACCATCCAACATGGAGGCTACACGGGGTGTGGCTTCTGTGCCCTTTTTGCTACCCAACAGAGGAAATTAAGAAACAAAAGAGTATGGGGAATGGAGTGATGGTGCATTGTTCTTACAAGAGACTCTGCCCCTTCTTCCTGGATAGACAACATTACAGAATCCTTTTAATGCAAGGCAATGAGAAACCAAAGCTTTGTATGATACCCACATACTGTACACCAGTCTTTCAACCCAGGCAGAATGTGACCACATACAATAGATCAATTCTGAGCCACAGAACAACGTTCTCAAAATAGATATTAAAAAAGAAAACTTAAGACATTGTTGCTGCTCCTTGCAGGGAACCCAAAGCTAGAAAAGTGTAACCTCCAAGTGATATTGTGCATAATTCAGAACCCCGTGAATATTAAAGCAAAAACAAAAGAGGACAGGGGAGAAATACTTAAAATGTCTTTCTTGTTTAGAAGCCAGACAGAGGTTATTTGTAGCACTTCAACAAAGACGAAGCAGGCCTCTCACGGATACATACAACAAAATGCACTTAGACGAGATGACATCTGCTCTAACTCAAATACGTAGGACAATGATACAGGACTTACGATGCACTCCTCTCATTTGCACCCCAGCAATCACTGATTATGTCAACCGTGAGTCATTAAAGTTGCATAAACAAATAATTCGGACTGTGCAGCCTAAGTGCTGTCATATTGTGCAAGTGCTCTAGTTTTCCTTGCTGGGGGAATTATGTGGCCTATACTGTAGAGACATATGCTTCAAGGCACCCTTAAAGGATAATTGATGCCATACATTTATGTCAACACATTACCCATAAATTATCAATTTAGACCTGGAAGATATACAAGAAGATAGCTGAAAACAGCAGCTGAAAAACTATTGCTTTTTCAGGAGTGTCTCACAATATATTCTGATGGCTTTAAAAGGAACCCACCCGATGGGAGCTGGAATTGCTGACTTGGGTTTGGAAAGTGCAAGCTCTTCATTGACTACTTGGTGAATTGCTGACCTAGAACAAGTATAAGCCCCTACGGTGCACTGACACTTTAAAGGCACCATGTGTATTCTAAGTCAGTCATTTTAGTAAGTAGTGATTGGAGAGCAACAAGCGCCACGCCAAATGTGAAGAGTCCAAATAGTTTGTGTTTTTGACATAGTGTACTTAGCACAAACATAAGCCAGCCCATTTCATGAGGTTGGGGACCCCCTTCACCGGGAATACATAAAGTATATACAGTCAGGTCCATAAATATTGGGACACAATTCTAACATTTTTGGCTCTATACACCACCACAATGGATTTGAAATGAAATAAACAAGATGTGCTTTAACTGCAGACTGTCAGCTTTAATTTGAGGGTATTTACATCCAAATCAGGTGAACGGTGTAGGAATTACAACAGTTTGCATATGTGCCTCCCACTTTTTAAGGAACCAAAAGTAATGGGACAATTGGCTTCTCAGCTGGTCCATGGCCAGATGTGTGTTATTCCCTCATTATCCCAATTACAATGAGCAGATAAAAGGTCCAGAGTTCATTTCAAGTGTGCTATTTGCATTTGGAATCTGTTGCTGTCAACTCTCAAGATGAGATCCAAAGAGCTGTCACTATCAGTGAAGCAAGCCATCATTAGGCTGAAAAAATAAAACAAACCCATCAGAGAGATAGCAAAAACATTAGGCGTGGCCAAAACAACTGTTTGGAACATTCTTAAAAAGAAGGAACGCACCGGTGAGCTCAGCAACACCAAAAGACCCAGAAGACCACGGAAAACAACTGTGGTGGATGACCGAAGAATTCTTTCCCTGGTGAAGAAAACACCCTTCATAACAGTTGGCCAGATCAAGAACACTCTCCAGGAGGTAGGTGTATGTGTGTCAAAGTCACCAATCAAGAGAAGACTTCACCAGAGTGAATACAGAGGGTTCACCACAAGATGGAAACCATTGGTGAGCCTCAAAAACAGGAAGGCCAGATTAGAGTTTGCCAAACAACATCTAAAAAAGCCTTCACAGTTCTGGAACAACATCCTATGGACAGATAAGACCAAGATCAACTTGTACCAGAGTGATGGGAAGAGAAGAGTATGGAGAAGGAAAGGAACTGCTCATGATCCTAAGCATACCACCTCATCAGTGAAGCATGGTGGTGGTAGTGTCATGGCGTGGGCATGTATGGCTGCCAATGGAACTGGTTCTCTTGTATTAATTGATGATGTGACTGCTGACAAAAGCAGCAGGATGAATTCTGAAGTGTTTCGGGCAATATTATCTGCTCATATTCAGCCAAATGCTTCAGAACTCATTGGATGCCGCTTCACAGTGCAGATGGACAATGACCCAAAGCATACTGCAAAAGCAACCAAAGAGTTTTTTAAGGGAAAGAAGTGGAATGTTATGCAATGGCCAAGTCAATCACCTGACCTGAATCCGATTGAGCATGCATTTCACTTGCTGAAGACAAAACTGAAGGGAAAATGCCCCAAGAACAAGCAGGAACTGAAGACAGTTGCAGTAGAGGCCTGGCAGAGCATCTCCAGGGATGAAACCCAGCATCTGGTGATGTCTATGCATTCCAGACTTCAGGCTGTAATTGACTGCAAAGGATTTGCAACCAAGTATTAAAAAGTGAAAGATTGATTTATGATTATTATTCTGTCCCATTACTTTTGGTCCCGTAACAAGTGGGAGGCACATATGCAAACTGTTGTAATTCCTACACCGTTCACCTGATTTGGATGTAAATACCCTCAAATTAAAGCTGACAGTCTGCAGTTAAAGCACATCTTGTTTGTTTAATTTCAAATCCATTGTGGTGGTGTGTAGAGCCAAAAATGTTAGAATTGTGTCGATGTATCAAAGCACATTAATAGAAAGTTACGTGGAAGGGAAAAGTGTGGGAAAAAAAAGGTGCACAAGCAGCAGGGATGACCGCAGCCTGGAGAGGATTGTCAGGAAAAGGCCATTCAAAAGTGTTGGGGACTTTCACAAGGAGTGGACTGAGCCTGGAGTCAGTGCATCAAGAGCCACCACACAGAGACGGATCCTGGACATGGGCTTCAAATGTCATATTCCTCTTGTCAAGCCGCTCCTGAACAACAAACAACGTCAGAAGCATCTTACCTGGGCTAAAGAAAAACAGACCTGGTCTGTTGCTCAGTGGTCCAAAGTCCTCTTTTCTGATGAGAGCAACTTTTGCATCTCATTTGGAAACCGAGGACCCCGAGTATGGAGGAATAATGGAGAGGCCCAAGGACCCCGAGTATGGAGGAAGAACGGAGAGGCACACACTGCAAGATGCTTGAAGTCCAGTGTGAAGTTTCCACAGTCTATGTTGATTTGGGGAGCCATGTCATCTGCTGGTGTTGGTCCACTGTGCTTCATTAAGTCCAGGGTCAATGCAGCCGTCTACCAAGAGATTTTGGAGCACTTCATGCTTCCTTCCGCAGACGAGCTTTATGGGGATGCTGACTTCATTTTCCAGCAGGACTTGGCACCTGCCCACACTGCCAAAAGCACCAAAACCTGGTTCAATGACCGTGGGATTACTGTGCTTGATTGGCCAGCAAACTCGCCTTACCTGAACCCCATAGAGAATCTATGGGGCATTGCCAAGAGAAAGATGAGAGACATGAGACCGAACAATGCAGAAGAGCTGAAGGCCGCTATTGAAGCATCCTGGTCTTCCATAACACCTCAGCAGTGCCACAGGCTGATAGCTTCCATGCCACGCTGCATTGAGGCAGTAATTGCTGCAAAAGGGGCCCAAACCAAGTGCTGAGTACATATGCATGCTTATACTTTTCAGAGGTCCGATATTGTTCTATGTACAATCCTTGTTTTATTGATTACATGTAATATTCTCATTTTCTGAGATTGTGGATTTGGGGTTTTCATGAGCTGTAAGCCATAATCATCAATATTATGACAAATCACGGCTTGAACTATCTTGCTTTGCATGTAATGAGTCTATCTCATATATTAGTTTCACCTTTTAAGTTGCTGCACTGAAATAAATGAACTTTTGCACGATATTCTAATTTTTCAAGTTTCACTTGTATATATACGGGCAGCATAGTGGTTGAGTGGTTAGCACTTCCGCCTGGCAGTACTAGTGTCGTTGGTTTGAATCCCAACCACGACACCACCTGCCTGGAGTTTGCATGTTCTCCCCGTGCCTGCATGGGTTACCTCTAGGTACTCTGGTTTCCTCCCACACTCCAAAGACTCACTGGTAGGTTAATTGGATCCTGTCTAAATTGGCCCTAGTATGTGTATGTATGAATGTGAGTTAGGGACCTTAGATTGTACACCCCTTGAGGGTTAGGGACTGATGTGAATGTACAATATATATGTAAAGTGCTGCGTAAACTGACGGCGCTATATAAGTACCTGAAATAAATATATTTGAGCTGCTATGTTTACATTACAGTGATTTTATCATCTCTTCATGTTGCTGTATTTTCTTACTTATACAGATTTGTAAATTTCTCCCTCTAGTGGCAATTTGTATTTCACTTCAGCCACAAAGTCTACCTGCTGAGAGAAACAAAGTAACATCAACTATGTAGAGGTATATCAATTGGATTGCTTTCAGTCATATCTGACAGGTAAAGCTGCAATATGCAGATCTAAAACATAACCACTGATCAGCGCTACTTAGCAGGACGCAGACTGTGCATATGAGATGAGCAAATATGCTCTCCACCATTGACATGCACTATATACTATTGAAAACTAAACACCAAAACAAAGTTTTTGAAAGATTAAAACACATTGATTAGATTGTTTAAATTCCTTTGAACTCACATGAAAATAAAAACTCCTCCCCTCTCTGGATTTTTTTTTTTTTTCTAAAGAAGTAATTTAGCAAGAAGAAAATTTGAACGTTGCTGCGGCACCCAACTCTCGCTCTTTCTTCTGCATCCTGTGTGCAAATTGTATCAGCATGGAAGAAAGCACACACACACACAAAACCCTGTATAAAAACATGGTCTGGCAGCCAGTGCATAAGAGATGAGCGCTCATGCCCTGCAGCAAAGATGATTTGCAGTGCATTCCTCAGCCCTCTCTGATACATCAGACAGTCGCTGTAATGTGGACAATGCATTTAGAAAGACAGCGTGTGGGCGAGTGCCTTCCAGTTCCCATATTGTCTTCTGCTTGCTGTAATTCCAAACACTCTAGGACACAATGGGGGATAGTAAGACGAAAGAAGAAAAAAATGCTAAATTGTTCTAAACATTTAAGTAGCAGAGGCATTAGACTCTGTGCCTGTAGGGACGCTAGTTTCAATTCTGTGAATATATGTGATAGAAGTAGTAAACATTTATAATATAGTGATTGGGAAGGGTGGATCTGCAATAGCTATCAACCCACAGAGTTCCTCCTTAATGTCTAAAATTTCCTTAATAATTAAGAAATTGGTACAAGGGACTTTAGTTACCTTTAGTGAGATGTACTCCCATGCTGAATCACTAACACAGGCGTAACATGTCCTCCTGAAACTTTCCGAACAGTAAATCGCAGTTCAGATTTATTTGATATCTGCTCACCTGAGTTTATTTAAGCACAGCCAAAATTCTCAAGCCCTGATGAAGGGTGTTTGGCTCCCGAAACACACTTGCTTTATTCTGCTATGAATCGATTTTATCATTCAGTTACATTGGACTACCGGACATTGGTATGACACTCTTACTGGATTGTATGTGTGTGGATCCTTAACTCTTGGAGAGAGACTCTGACACCGATCAACACCCCCTCCCCCATAAAGAGAGCCTGACATTGACCAACAACGTCCCAGCCCCTCCCCGACCCCTACCGAAGAGAGTCTTCCACTACCACTGTCCCCGATACACTGGCCAGTGGTGTATTTAGGTTTTGTGCTGCCATACGCAACACAAAAATCATCCGCCCCTCCACGGAAAGACCCTGACACCGACCAACCTCCCCCTCCCCCACAAAGGGAGCCTGACATTGACCAACACATCCCACCCAAGAGAGCCTTCCACTACCACTGCCCCCCATACACTGGCCACCACCCCACCCCGGCGAGAGAGAGAAGACACTCACCTTCACAGCTCCGGACATCCCCGGGAACAATAGTCGGGCTCTGCATGCACCAACAAGCAGCCCGCAGCCTCTCTCTGATCTCACCTGGTCCCCATGCTGTGTGTGTCCCTTCTTCCACCCCTCCTTCCAGGGGGCGGCACTGCCCCCCTGAAAAATACAGCTGTCCCCCTGGAAATGCAGTCCTAGACAAATGCCTTGTTTGCCTTTTGGTAAATACGCCCCTGCCTGTGACCCTTAAAAAATCTGAATCTAGTACCCTGTTTGTTCTTATGCTTGTGCCTCTGTGTCCTCCTTTGGACGAAATCTTCCTTCTCGGTGGTCCCCACTTCTCCCCTACCGCTGCAATCTTTTGGTGTGGAGGGCGTTAAAAGAACTGAGGGAGCTTTGACAGGCACTCATCCAGAGTGCCCAACTATGCCCAACCTTTCTGCCCAGCTCTTCCATTCCATGAATGAAACAGGATCTATGAATGGAGGATGGACGGATGAATGATTGCTCCATCCCTCCATTCATAGATCATTTCATTCATGGAAACTGTAGTAACAGTAATAAATAGTGGAGCTGGGCAGAAAGGGCAGGCATAGTCAGGCACTCATTGTGAGTGCCTGGCACAGACCCTTAGATCTATTAACCCCCATTGGAGGTGGAAGATTTTTTTCGAAAGATGGGCACAGCAGGGATGTTTGTCACTGAAGGTAAGTCATGTCCCTTGTGTTGATTTTTTGTATTTTTTTTGTTTTTACGTAAACTTAAGTTTAAGAGTCTGTACATAAACAGTAATGCCATCTTTTCGCAGGGTAACATACCTTATGTTAAAGGATCTCTACAAATGTAAAAGAAAAAGTTTTCATAAATAATAGTAGATCATATAGAAATAGGTTTTTTTATTTTTAGATATTTAAAAACATGAACAATTATTTGGAACTATCTTATGTGCACTGCAGCAGAGCCAGATTGTCTCCTCATGCTGCCCATCCTTCTCTTAGGCTAGGTTCACACTTGAGTGGCTTGGGAATGCTCACAAAATTGTCGTGCATTCCCGACCCGCAGGTAAAATGTGCTGCTCTTAATGGCAACCCATGCATCAGCAAAATGCCCACAATGTTGCTTGTGCAGTGAAATGAATGGTGTGCCCTAAACGCAGAATGCAGGTCACAATGATGTGAACTGAGCCTAAAGCTGGCCATACATTATACAATTTTCTTATTCAATTTCCTTTAGATATACCTTTGAGTGTGCAGAGCAAGAGCCTGCCTGATTGCATACAAATTGACAGTGTTTAGGTTTGACCTCTTATTATATAGTTTTGGTAAATCTAAAGGAAAATTGTATAATGTATGGCCAGCATTAGTCTAAGCCCTGCTGTATAGGAAATTACAAGAGGCTGATAATAAGTCAAAACCAGGTACTTACATGATCTGCATGTAAAAATATATTTTTTATGAACAAGTAACTGCATCCAGTGGTGTCTTTTATATGTCCTGGGTGCACTGTTAAATTTCATTTTCTAACCATCACTAGGAAAATGAAGCATAGAATTTGATTGTTGTAAAAATGGTTCCAGTTTTCTCTTTTACTGACTTCTCTTCAATTTGTCTACCAGAATGCCTGTAAAACAGCTTTCACTACAAGTCATTTTTCAGTGTAATGTTCCTTTAATTGTTATATATCAGGCCGACATTTGCAGATGTCCAAGGATTTGATTTGACCGGTAAACAAATGACTGCAGAGGCCAATCTCTTGGTCCGCTAATGATGTTGGTAAAGAGAGCCCTTTCAATGATTAAATTAACTTATCGAATGTCCTCTGTTTTGCGCTTAATTGTAGAATCCCTAGTTCATTCTATCAGCCTGCTGAGAATGTAATGGGAAATGTTAACCCAATACCTGCCAGGAGATCGGTTCGGACATTGTGAGAACTCCAAAAGTTTTGCCTCTCAATGTGTCTTATGCAGCTGTGCTCAAACTAACACACTGCTGTAGATGTCGCATACCTGAATTGGAGGCTATACAATGAAGGTACGAAGATGGCATCCCTTGCATCTCTGTAGATGTCGCATACCTGAATTGGAGGCTATACAATGATGGTACGAAGATTGCATCCCTTGCATCTCTGTAGATGTCGCATACCTGAATTGGAGGCTATGCAATGAAGGTACGAAGATGGCATCCCTTGCATCTCTGTAGATGTCGCATACCTGAATTGGAGGCTATACAATGAAGGTACGAAGATGGCATCCCTTGCATCTCTGTAGATGTCGCATACCTGAATTGGAGGCTATACAATGATGGTACGAAGATTGCATCCCTTGCATCTCTGTAGATGTTGCATACCTGAATTGGAGGCTATACAATGATGGTACGAAGATGGCATCCCTTGCATCTCTGTAGATGTTGCATACCTGAATTGGAGGCTATGCAATGAAGGTATGAAGATGGCAACCCTTGCATCTCTGTAGATGTTGCATACCTGATCTGGAGGCTATACAATGAAGGTACGAAGATGGCATCCCTTGCATCTCTGTAGATGTTGCATACCTGAATTGGAGGCTATGCAATGAAGGTACGAAGATGGCAACCCTTGCATCTCTGTAGATGTTGCATACCTGACTTGGAGGCTATACAATGAAGGTACGAAGATGGCATCCCTTGCATCTCTGTAGATGTTGCGTACCTGATCTTTAGGCTGTGCAATGACGGTATGAAGATGGCATCCCTTGCATCTCTGTAGATGTTGCATACCTGAATTGGAGGCTATGCAATGAAGGTATGAAGATTGCATCCCTTGCATCTCTGTAGATGTTGCATACCTGAATTGGAGGCTATGCAATGAAGGTATGAAGATTGCATCCCTTGCATCTTTATAGACTGGTGAATCCCAGAACATGGTGCTGACCGCCAATGGAGTAGCAGGTGTGCCTGGGTCTCAATTAGACAAGCTTGAGTCAACAAGAAGAATCATGGCTTGTGGACGTGGCTTAAAGTGGTTCTAAACCCCTACAAATACCCACAGAAATTAAACAAATCCTCCTACATAAGTTGTACCTCTCTATCTGGAGTCTTCTCTTCTCTATATCCGTTCAATGCCATTAATTTATAAATCTTGTCTGAGAGTTCAGAAAATCAAAAGGAGAGTTCTGAGAGCTGATTGGAGGGAAGAGATACACCCCCCTCCACACAGCTCACAGGAACAGAGCTGAAGCTGTCAATCTGCTGGAAGTCCCTTACCTGTCACCATTTTTCTCTTGGTGTCAGAAAAACTTGTCAGAAGTGATTAATGCTGATAGCAGAGGAATGAATGTGCCTTAAATAATGCACTACAAGGGGAAGTTTCACACATGTGTAAACTTAAAGAAGAAGGATAGTTTTAAAACGAACTGTTCTGTTACAGTATACTAGAAGCAGGGGTGGACCGACTATTTGGAAACTCGGGCACTGCCCGAGGGCCCGGGGCCATTAGGGGGCCCCATGAGATGCCCCTGGTATCTTTTTCATAGGTTTTTTTGAGTTTGGGCAAGGACACAGGGGCCCCATGATCCCCTATTGCCCAGGGGCCTCATGAGTTGTCAGTCCGCCCCTGACTAGAAGATATCAAGCTATCATATTCTCTGATCTTACCTTAAGGGAGAGCTTCATAATATTGGCTGAGGAATACTTGGAAACCAGCAACTTTTGAGACAGTGAACACTTTAGTTAGGACTATGTAATGTACAGCATAAATTACAGAGTGTAGCAGCCATGAGTATGTAAGGTATAGTACAACTTCCATTGTGCAACAGTCATGAGTAAGTCTGGGATGTGCAATGAGTATAGACATCAGTGTAGTGTGCCCTTACATTGGTGGATAGTGGCAAAGCATCCCTGTACACTTGTAGTTAGTAGAGTAGTGCCCTCCTATTTTGGTGGTCAGTCTAGTGCCTCTTTGCATTATTGCTCAGTGGTGAGGTACCTGTCATGTTGGTAGTTAGTTTAGAAGTGCCCCCATATATTCATAACCAGTGGATAAGTGCTTTATTATGTTGGAGAGCAATGAAAAAATGTCTTCTTGCATTGATCATCAGTTGTGAAGTGCCCCTGTCTATTGGTGGCCAGTGTATGTCCCATTACCTTGGTAATCAGTGGAAATATGTCCCTATATATTGATTAAATGTATACAGGTCCATTGCACTGGTGATTAGTGGACTGTTCAGGCACTGTGGGTTAAGAAATAACTTAACTCGGGGAATAGAGATGCCCATACTCCAATTATATCTACCAATTGCAGGATGCACAGAGGCATTCATTAACTAGGCCATGCCATGTGCTGTCAGCATGGTGATGCATAGTATACAATATGAGTCATGTAATATTCCATAAACTTCCACTTGGAATATGTGAGAACCTTTTTTCCATAGGTTATGTGGCCTCATATACATACCACATGGGGTCGATCATGGAAACCTCATCAGTTGAATTAGAATAAGTCATCTCATATTTAATCAAGTACCACTTGAAATGGCTCATTTGATGTTTCTTTTTTTTTTGCCATTCTTTATCATTTAATCTCAAACCAACTTTTAGTTGTAATTTATCATCTAATTGTTAATCAGTTGACACTTGGATCAAGTCCTGTAATTTCTCAAGTGCAACTAACTATTCTATGATTTACAGCCAAGGAAGCTGCCATCTTAGCCTTTGTGTGGGGCATTGCCACAGTGCTGTACATGTGATCAGTTATAACACCAGGCATTTGATGGTTTGACATTTCGGTTGAAAGGACAAGCAACAATTGTCATTCATGGCATGCCTTGATTGTATCTGTTTTTGGAAACAGTTAAATCAAAGAGTTTAAATCTGCTTTAGCTTGGGCCATGTGATCTCTTATGAGCAGCCACTGTAAATGTGTCAGGCCAACTGGCACACAAGTAGACTCCTCATTCCAGCCAGCAGTAGATTGGTAATACTCATTTATCCAACATTTTCTTACCAGCAAGGATGGGGTTAAGACAGTGTAATCATTTTTTGCACTCCTACTGTCATTTGTAATTGACTCATTTTAGCATAATATAACTCTCGCTTCATATGTTAGCAGTCCCGAAATTCCCCCCCGGAGGTTCCAACAGAGTAATGTTTTGTCTTTGGAAACAAGACTAATGTCTTAGATTGTTTTTAATAGAGGCAAGTTATGTCATCATAGATTAAATTAATTGAATTTGAGGTTATTTGTTCCTCCTTGATTTTTTTTTCCTTGTTTTTCTTTCTCTCCATTCTCTTTCAGGATTGTTTACTTTCTGCTTCATAGGTGAAATGTTTCAGTGTGAAGTTTTAATGCTAGCATGGCTTTCATGTATGTTTCTCCCCCGGAGAGAGCTAACAATGTTGTTTTTCATTATTTAAGAGATTGCTGAAAAGTTGCTCTGTATAAATTAGACTTCCAAGTTGCACTTGTTTCTTGCTCAGGTCTTCCCAGAATGCTTCACTTGTTAGATTCATATTCCTTTCTCTATCTATCAACATTTTTCTAACTACTTTCTCAATTCTTTATTGCATCTGACCCAGAAATTTTGAATGGTACAAGCAGTTCTACAGCTGAACTTTCTTTAGTTGTAAATGCTGACTAGCCATACGGGAACAGAAAGCAGGGAACATGCGTAACAAAAAGTATGTGTTTGATATAAAATGTGATGGATGTTATCTCTGTGCTCTTCTTGAAATAACATGGATTTTTTTCATTCTTTTATAAAGTAGAATTTTCAAAAATTGTGAATACATGAAATGTGTTTTTCAGTGAACATAAATTGAATAGAATGGTTGATTTAAAAAATAAATAACTAGTTCATAAGTCTATCAGATATAAAAATACCTTTGGAATGTTTAAGACTGCCAGAAATAAAAAAAAAGCTGCTATTGTATAAGGGTGCCAGACAACTTCCCGCCAACATAGTTGCTGCAACAGCCAGCAGCTGAGGAGTCTGCTTTTAACCATTATGTTATTTTTTAACCATTTTTGTTACCCTCCTAACCCTCTTGGCCTTGTTTTGATGGAACAATATATGAAAGTTCGTCCATTAACCAATCAAAGGTTGTGCAGCTCTAACACAAGGCTGGGGAAGTCCAACATAAACTGCAATGAAGAACAAAAACAAAAGTGCACCAACCTTGTGCATTACCTCAGTAAGTAAATGGTGAATTTATTGAATTAAAATATATACTCACAAAAGTGGCAAAAGTTAAGGCATATAAAATCCCAAAACTTTTGCCACTTTTGTGAGTATATATCTTAATTCAATAAATTCACCCTTTTGCTTACTGAAGTAATGTGCAAGGTTGGTGCACTTTTGTTTTTGTTCTTCATTGCAGTTTATGTTGGGCTTCCCCAGCCTTGTGTTAGAGCTGCACAACCTTTGATCGGTTAATGGACGAACTTTCATATATTGTTCCATCCGCCCACTTCTGATCTGGGTCCCTGAGTACAGGAGGTGTTGTATTTGTTTTCACTAATCAGAATTTCAAGCCCTGATGAAGGGGAGCCCCCGATATGCTTTCCTATATACAGTATGTAGATTTTATTGAATAATTTTAATGGGATGAATATTAATTGGACACAAACTTTTGGATGTGGCTCTCATTCTTTTTCTTCATCTCCTGGCAAACAACTGCCTGGTAGTTCGTAGTGGATACAGCTTGTTACATACTTGGATGGATACTTACATGCAGGGCTTTTTTTCTCATAGAATAGGTACAGGAACTCCCCCCTTCTAAGTCGCTTCTTGTCTTTGCCCCCCTACGCACCTCCTGGTTCTACCCTCTACCCACCTCCCAGTACTGCTGTTTTAGAAAGTATCATTTTGTGGTGCTACGTAATTTGTATGGAATTTGTTAATGATAACAAGAAAAGCAGTAAAATAGATCCCCCCACAGCCAGCAGAAATAGCCCCCCAGCATCAATAGATTTTCCCAACAACAATGGACCACTACAACAAAATACCACCCCAGCATCAATAGACCCCAGTAGCAACAAAAGTCCCAGAAGCAAAAATCAACAGACTCTACAGTAGCCAGCAACAATAGACCCCTCCCTCAGTAGTAGATCTTTCCAGCAACAATTGACCCCCCAGCAATAATAGATACCCCGCCGGCTACAATAGAAACCCCCAGCAACAATAGATCACCATGCAAAAACGGATTATCTCCAGTGACAATAGATTCCCCCAGCATCCAGCATCAATAGACCTTCCAGCACACCTCAGCACCCCTTGCCAATAAGTCTCCCCGTGTTCCAGCTGAAAAAAAGCTGCTTACAAACAAACATATATGCAAATACAGTACATATGTTGAGGTTGGGTCACCAGGTGGCCCACTTAAGATTTGTACTATTTAAATTGCTTCCAGAAATTATTTCACTTACTTCCGGGCAGGATTCCATAAATATGGTGGGAGGAGTTTAGTAGGGAGAACCCTGGCCATGGGAAGGGTTGCCATGTAGGAGATGAGCATCTAAGGGACTCTAAACCTTTTCTCCCCCTGGTTGGGTTCACCTGGAGATGGGCACAGCGATGCATCACCTGCCTTAAAGGGACTCCAGACAGTGTTTGAAGGAAGAATGCTTTGCTGAACTGTGTTGGGGGTCTAAGACCCACTTTGGCAGTATTGCCACTTCATATTCTGCAGTAAAAAAATTAATCTACGTGCTGCTTCAGTGTGCAGTTATTCAGGTATTGCAGTATATGTGGTGAGAGAGAGAACAAAAGTGTCCATGATGTTACTGGAATCCCCTACACCCCCAACCACTCCATCCCCCACAGCTAATTACCTCTTGTACCACTATCCCCTCCCTCCTAGATTGTAAGCTCCCAGGATCAGGGCCCTCTAATCCCTCTTGTATTGAACTGTATTGTTACTGTATTGTCTCCCTCCATAATGTAAAGCGCTGAGCAAACTGTCGGCACTATATAAATCCTGTATAATAATAATAATAATGTCACCTGGCTGACAAGCATTGGAAGGATGAGGGCCAGCGTCTGGATACCCTTGGGGGTGAGAGGTAAGGTTGCATAACCAGCAAGGTGAAAAGGGGGTCTGGTGTCTGGCCACCACCTGTATATCAAGAGAGATAGAGCGAGACCTACGGGGCAAGGTCTGGTGTGCCTGGAAGGTTTATGTTAAGTGCCCACTATGGCCACACATTAGACAGACTGTCACCTGCTAACACATACATACAAGGTACATACTTACTTGGATACTTACCTACGATGAGGAAGGAGTCACAGGATCCTGTTTATAAAAATCACAAGAAGAAAAAAATATTTATTTTTTATTTTTTTTAAAGCCAAAGCTATTATTTTTTCATGTTTACTGCATTTTGATACTGTGACATTTTTATGGCTTAGTCAGTTCTGTTATGGTTTTCATCCTATTTAAATACAGGTGAAAATAATGTTTTGTTGTTTTACAAATTCACTTTTTTTTCTTTTTGACAAAGGTGGGGAGAGCAGTGTTCGATTCAATGTGTTGTCCGGAATTGCTCTTTAAGTTAGACACAATCTCAGGGGAACTATGTTACTTTGTCTAATTAGCAAATTTTCTGTACCTGCAGGTGTTCCTTTTCAGGTCACAGATTTTCTTTAAGCCACTGACAATAGACAAACAGTTCTCTGTAACGCGAAGCTAAAGGTAATCAGAATTTGGAATGCAGCAGAAGGAGAGATGACAAATAGACAAACAGTTGCACAGATAAACAGAAGGACAGGTAGATGGGCACAGAGATAGATGGGTAGCTCGCTGTAATATCCCGGCTGATTCGCAGCCCATGCCCCGGAGCCTCCGTGTGTCGCATTTCTGGTACACTTCATTAGACAGGTATCTGCCAAATGTCTTCTGATGTCATGTGACAAATGAGCAGTGCCAAGCTCCTTCATCCAGGGAAGACGGGAAAGAAACTTCTGATATTTTCATGGCTAATAATCCCCCTCATTGTTCTTCTAAAGGGAAGGGGGAGGGGGTGAAACAGATATGACGTGCAGCAGACATTTCATTCTATGCAGATAATAGAGCTCTAGATGAAAAGCCAGATGCAATAATAATATTTAAAATGAAAAACAATTTCTTGCCTGTTCTTGTTATATTATAAGTAAAGATCCCCCACATTTGGGTTGAGATTAGGGTTTTCAACAAATCCCCAGGTTTTGCAAAGTTTCACAAACTGATGAAAAGTTTGTGCCAAAACCAAGAAACAGCCTTTAACCTCCCTGGGGGTATGATTATTTCAGATTTTTGGTGCTGAAAGCGGTACCATTATTTTGCATGGAAATATGTAGTTTTTTTATTGTAGGCCTGTAATATTTAGGAATAACTCACTGAAATCTGTCCGAACAAGAGTCTATTAAACATCCCGGGTATGATAAAATTTGAAACACAAAATAATAAATTATAATTTAATAAATAATCATAAAAAATAATAATATAATAATAATATATTTAATTCAATAATATAATCAAACCAAAAACACTGAAATTTGAAAATAGTGCCAAGTTCGCACATCGCTGAGCAAAGTCGCAAAATTGTTTTCAGTGTCTAATGACGAATTTCCCCATGAATCATTATCACTCAATTCTGCAAGTGGTTCTGATTTACTATCGCTGTTCTCTAGCTGATCTATACCCGCTTTTGACCTAAAGGGACGCTTTTTGGATGCCATGGACGTTTCTCAGTTTCCAGGCAGAAAGAACAGTAAAAATGCAGACGGGACAGGACAAAGCACTCGGGACAAAATGTATGTGAAATGGTTTGAAACAGCAATGTTTTACTATGTAATTTTTTTAAAATGTTCAACTTTCCCGCCGCCGGCGGCGCCCGTACGTCCCGACATCACAGGGACCGGAACACAGAAGCCGGATGCCGGCATCAGCCGGAGGAGATGGCCGGGGACGCTGCAGGGGACACATCGCGGGAGCAAAGGACAAGGTAAGCTCTGCAGGGACTCCCTATGCAGCGCCGCATGGTAAGCCCGAGTGTAGCTCAGGGTTACCGCTTTTGGTACAGAAACTTTACCCCGAGCTACACTCGGGAATACCGCCAGGGAGGTTAATGTGGTGCTTATGCTTTTC
The DNA here is from genome assembly GCF_062004578.1 of Staurois parvus. Taxonomy (NCBI): domain Eukaryota; kingdom Metazoa; phylum Chordata; class Amphibia; order Anura; family Ranidae; genus Staurois; species Staurois parvus. Next base: position 913,946 of record NW_028319145.1, read on the forward strand.
CTGGTCAGGTGAGTCACAATAGACAATAATTTAAAGGAAAGTCTCCTTTCTATAAATGGGCAGGCTCATAGCCACCAGATTTACTAAAACTGAACAGTGCAAAATCCGGTGCAGCTGTGCATAGTATCCAATCAGCTTCTAATGTCAGCTTATTCAATTAAGCTTTGACAATAAAACCTGGAAGCTGATTGGTTTCTATGGGGAGCTGCACCAGATTTTGTACTCTCTGGTTTTTGTAAATCCCTGTGTGTCTCCTCTGTGTGTCTTGGATCAGTTAGGAAGAGATTACAGGTTTTTTTTAGATTTTGGTATGGGTAAATGTTGCCCCCCCCCCATCAGTGCTTTGTTTCCCATGCTATTTGCTTGACAATAGTTTGTTTATTAACCATATTATTGGGCAGAACTGCAGCGTAAGATTCACCCCCTCCCCTATAGATTTCAATGGTGTTTATATCAAAGTTGTCAAACTTCAACCAAGATTTGCAAAACTCTTCGCAAACCAAACCCAATCAAATTCGCTCATCCCTTCCAAATGTATTTGCAGCCTTTAACAGTAAATGAAACATGCCTGCATCTGTAGGTTCTAAATACCAACAAACCAATGAGATCCAGTTAAACCTCAGGTTAAATATGTTCCTGGGTGAAATCCACAACACCTAGGCCAGGGGTTCTTAACTTTTTTATGATTAACCAACACCCAAAGTTCATCATGGCTACAGGGTTCCCCGTAGCCCGTTTCTAAGACTGTGGAAGTTATGATTGTAATAGTTACCAGGTATTAGGTACCTCAAAAGATGTCAGTAGTTTGAATGGATAGCTAGGAACAGAACAACTGAAAAAAACATAGGGAAGCTATCATTTTATTATATAAAATCAGAAAATCACAAATACACAAGCTAGCTATAACAAGTGAGATTTTTGCCTTTGCAATGAAAACATGGAATTGAGGTCCAGTTACTGACAATGTTCTTGCATGTCTGCACTTTGAATTCAGGTTCAATAAAGCAGAGTCTCCTGTTGTAAAACTTTTTAAATTATTTAGAGATTCAATCCTGTACCTCCTTTATTTGGTTCCAATACCACCAATACATATGAATAACTCAGTTATGAAACCCTGATCTGAAGAAAGCCTACATGGATACAGGGAGAACCTAAAAAAAACATTCTGATCTTGTCCCAGGTCTTGGTCAAACCAACCACTTCAGTACTTATACACTTTGTAGATACATAAAGTACATATACCTTCAGAGGATGATCATAATAAAAGATATTCATAATGAAGTAGGCATGTTGATATCCTGTTGTGTAAAAAAATAAAAAAAACAGTCTGCAATTATATTGCCTCATTATGTCTCCAGAGATGAGTAAAGCATGGCAGCAGGCCACCATTGTTGGTTATTTTCTATACTTGCCTGGGTTGTTTTTCTCATGCCGAGTTGTGAATGTTACTAAACCACTTCCAAACAATGCCATTTCCTTTATTTTAGATTTAGTCCCTGTATAAAGTCCTTTGTTATTCTGCATTGCTCCAAATGTGGTGGCATTGGCCTAGTTAACTGATTCTGTCTGTCTCTGGAGATTAGTGCATCTGTAGGTGCAGTGCAGGGAGGTGCCTGCAAAGCCGCTTCAGTGCAGTCCTATTGGCTCGGCATCCCAATACAGTTCTGTTTCACGGCACAACATTCTGCTGCATCGTAATGGAGTTCCTATGTACTCTTACGGCATCTCATTGTCAGATGGAGGGCAGACAGAGAATTAGTGAAGCAGAGCTGCAGAAAAAAATACAAACTTTACACAAGAGAGAGACTGTGGCATCGTCATTCATTACAGCTTCCTCCACATGAGTTAAACAAGGCGTCTTGCAGAGATTACGGCTGTTTTAATTGTTGTTTGAAAAATCATTGCCTATTTTGTCTCTTTTATAATCACAGTGACACAGCAAACTCACGAGAGAGATAGCGAAGAAGAGAGAGAGAGCGGGAGAGAGAAGAGATAGAAAACAGTGTTGCCTATAGATTTTACTGATATGTGAAATGGATCTTCCTTTAGCTGTGCATAGAATGACTCTATATGGGGGTTAGGTAAGAGACAAGCAATTCATAGCTTCCTGCTGGCTTTTTTAAATAGTGTTCCACCTTAAATGGAACAGCGCTGTGTTAAAGTGGAAGAATCACTTTGTTCCCTCTACGTACACGTGTACCAGACACCCTAGCGATTCCTATTAAATGCTGCGACATCGGGGGAAGATTTACTAGGCTCGAGCATGAAGTTTGAAGAATTTCCTAAGCTTGTGATGCTAGTATGCCGGAGACTTTTATGGTATTATACTTGCTTGTCAGTTCCCTGTGTGCTCATTTTCATTCCAGTAGTGTTCATGTGTCCCCAGTTTTGAAATGCACAAAAAAGCAAAGACAGGTCAGATTTAGAAAAACTGCAGTAGCTACCCCTTATCAGTCAATATGTTTAGTAACTTCTGCTGAAAGGTAAAGCCCAGCTGGTCACTGTAGGTCACAATGGAGTAAATTCACTAAAGGTTACCACATGTGATAACACTGTCACGTGACTCGTTTGCATAACTTATCACATGCGGTAACAAAATGTCCAATTCACAAAGAAATAAGGATTCTGCGGTAATTAAAAATGTGTCGGTAAATACTACAAAAAAACCCTGCGGTAAGCTGTTAAATCCAATTTACAAACACAACAGAAAGTAAAAAAAAGATGCGGTATTTATCACCAGGGTTTTGCTGGTGGTATTTTTTCAGATACAAAGAGGGGGTGCCCCCCAACCCCTAGGGGTCTGGTATGGATATTAAGGGGAACCCCATGCCAATTGTTTTTTTTTTTTCAAAACGGCACGGGGTCCCCTCCAAATCCATATCAGACTCAAAATCTCTTGGAATTGTGAGGGGACCTTCCCATAGACACACTCCTAAATCTGTGGACAGCCTTCCCAGAAGAGTTGAAGCTGTTATAGCTGCAAAGGGTGAGCCAACTCAATATTGAACCCTACGGACTAAAACTGTGAGGCCATTAAAGTTGTGCGTGTAAAGGCAGGCCGACCAATATAGTGTGTGTGTATATAAATAAATATATATATATATATATATATATATATATATATATATATATACATACAGTTTAGTTTTAGCAAAAAAGAAAAGGCTGCTTTTAAAACTGAACTCATAATACACAGGCTCCGAAGGCTGAGGATAGATATTATTCCTTCATTCCCCCTTTTTACGACAGCAAAACAAGTCATTCACTGGATGTTGCCTTGGGAGCTAAAACAATATTCACAAATGAGCTGATATATGGAATGGCGAGAATTCTGATTATCACGCTGGGATCATCGGCAGAGCTGGGCCTGCCTGCCCCCTTGAATTTCCACATGATGATCTTGGCTTTTATTGTTATTATCCTGTAAAAGATTGTCTGCTGTATAGCCACTGAAAATAGTACAACCAAGCCACATCATTTGTGAATTTCATGTGACAAGTTTATTTTTGTCTCCTCTTTTGACTGTACAAGAGACTTGACATTTAAAGGGGAAATCCATCAAAAATGCCAAGTGTTCTGGAATATTGTGTAAATATTAAGTTATCTGAGTTGACTGTTAGGGAGAGATTTACTAAAACTGAAGAGTGAAAAATCTATGCAGCTCTGCGTAGAAACCAATCAGCTTCCAGGTTTTATTGTCAGAGCTTCATTGAACAAGCTGAAGTTAGAAGCTGATTGGCTACCATGCACAGCTGCACCAGATTCTGTTCTCTCCCTTAGTATCTGAATGCACATTTTATTACAGATATTATTGTCCTAGTTTATTGGGTCATATAATACAAATGTGTTGTAAGGCTGGTCATACATTTTACAATTTTCTCATTTCCTTTAGATTTACTTTCAACTATGTAGTGCAAGGGCCTTCCTGATTGCATACAGATTGAGAGTGTTTAGGTTTGACCTCATATTATATGGTTTGGGCAAATCTAAAGGGAAATTGCACAAGAAAATTGTATAATATATGGCCGGCCTTAGTTGATCTTCCTTTATAATACTATATTAATTAAAGGATAAAATGAAATCATTTTGATGCAGAAAATTTATCCTTTCATCGTTGTGGGGCCAGGAACAACTTTTTTAGACACCATGTTGTGATTAGCTCTTTTCATGAGAGCTTTTATTTTGCCATCTGCTGGACCAAGATTGCCAGAGCTGTGAAAGGGTAAATTTTTCTGAACATTATGTTTTTCAGCCTAGTGGACTGTTATACTTCCTATTCTTCCCTACCAAACTTTGACTTTTTTTTGAAGGGAGAGAAGTGAAGGAGTAGATGTAGTCCTGAAGCTAGTAATTCCCAATGTACCTGGGTGCCTGTACAAAGCCTGAAGTGTATAACCAGACCACGCTTGTTATGTGGTGCTGGGTAAAATACAGAGGGGCTAGGACCTCTGTCAGGTTTTTACCACTATCTGATTCTCTGGGTTCAGTTCAAACCCAGATTTGGCTAAACTTAGAAGGCAGCTATCAGTGTTGATTCCCCTTCCTCAGCTGATTGGGATGGCTCAGACCAAAGATTTTTCCTTACTTCCTGTCTGGGGAAAGTGTTGTCACCTAGACAGTAACTAGCAAAACTGCAGATAGCAGTAAAAACCCTATGGAGTTTCCACTTCATCCCCACTGTACCCCCAATTAAACAAAATTTAAAAAGTAGCTGGAAATACACTTTAATCCCATTTAAAGAAGAATTACACTCTTATCTTAATAATTAATTACAACAAAGTTACTTTTAGAGACGTTTAGTAATAACAATCTACAGATACACTGCTCAAAAAAATTAAAGGAACGATTTTTAATCAGAGTCTAGCATCAAGTCAGTGAAACTCCTGGGATATTGATCTGGTCAGTTAAGTAGCAGTAGGGGGTTGTTAATCAGTTTCAACTGCTCTGGTGGTAATGAAATTAACCACTTGCCTGCTGGGCACTTATACCCCCTTCCTGCCCAGGCCAATTTTAGCTTTCAGTGCTGTCGCATTTTGAATGATAATTGTGCAGTCATGCAACATTGTGCCCATATGACATTTTTATCATTTTTTCACACAAATAGAGCTTTCTTTTGGTGGTATTTAACCGCTGCTGGGTGTTTTATTTTTTGTGCTATAAACAGAAAAAGAGCAAAAAATGTGAAAAAAAGTGTTTCTTTGATCTATTATCAAAAATCAAAATATTGCAAACAGGTAATTTTTCTCCTTGGGCGCTGCTAGGCAGCACTGATGAGGTGGCATGGATAGGCAGCACTGATAGGCCCTGATAAGAGGCACTGATGGGCGCTATTGATAGGTGGCACTGATGAGCTAGCACTGATGATGCTGCACTGATAGGCAGCACTGATGGGCAGTACTGATGGGCAGTACTGATGGGCGGCACTGCTGGGCACAGGTGGGTGGCACTGATGGGTACAGGTGGGCGGTACTGATGGGCACAGGGGGGTGGCACTGCTGGGCACTGATCATCAGTGCCGATCATTTCTCTGACAGTTGCAAGTTATCAGCAGTACTTTCCTCATGCTGTGACAGCATGAGGAAAGTGCAACCGATAACCGGCAACTGTATTTACCCAGTGATCTGCTGTCATTGGACACAGCTGATCACATGGTAAAGGGCCACTGTGATTGGCCATTTACCATATCATGTGATCAGTTGTGTCCGTAGGACACAGTGATCACCGGCACCGCCGGGTGTGCGCCGCTGGGGGCGTGTTCTGTAATGATGTCCATGGACATTGTCCCAGAACTGCGCTGTAGCTGTCTTTCAGCTATAGCGTGGTAGGTAAGAGGTTAACAACAGGTGCACTAGATGGACAATAATGAGACGACACGCAAAACAGGAATAGTTTTACGGGTGGAGGCCACAGACATCTAGGCTTTAGTTAACCCTAGGAATGTGAATGGTGCGGCGTAGTATGGCAGCAGAAATCACACAAAATCCACTTGTGAATAACAAGTCTTGTATTGATGAAACAGGTCAAATATACAAACTACCCAGTGGAAGACCACCTTGCTGGAGAACACTCACAGTTCTGTACAGCTTGCAGAAAAGAGCAGGTAAAATGCACCGACAGCAGAATGTGGCCTGGCCTGTCTGAACCCAGAGGGGAAGTTTTCCCCTACTTGTCTGGAACCTTTCCCTGTCGCTAATCACTTTCCCTGACAGGCTGGTGCTCTTTCCCTACCCTGTCCACTCGCCAAAAAGTGCGCCAAAGCCTGGGGGCAGGACCTAAAAGGCTCTGCTGACATAAGATGGCCACCATGGTCACCTGGATGCAGCGTAGTCAGCCTAAATGCTGCCTCCAGGGGCCAGGAGACCATAGAGAAACCAGGTTTTCCTCTCCAGCAAAGTACCGCTCCAGCAAAGCACCACCCACAATGGAGAAAGCAGACTGCACCTGCCTACAAGAAGGATTACGAATCCCTGAAATCAGGGTACACTGTTATGCAAGCCTGGCCCACTCCTTTCTATCTGCCATGCTTTATTCATGCCTCATCTCTTTGAGGGGTATCTTCACCATCTGATAGTGAAGTGTGGGGTGCAGAAGGCTAACATACTAGCCATAGTTGAAATTTGCATCATAGAACACTCTGGGTTTCACAATGCCTGAGACACAGGCTACATTTAGGCAACTGAAAGGGCCTGTTATTGCATCAAGGTTGGAAATCTTTAGAATCAGTACAGATTTGATTTATTGAATGGTGTAAACTAACTGAAGTTCTCTTCAAAGTTCTCCCTTAGCATTTACCCTAACTGAGGACTTATTGCTGGATTTGCTCTTTCTGGGAGGCAGTGCATTTGGTCAGTTTCTTTTCGCGACGTCATATAGGCCTAAGTCTTAAAATTCTCAACTCCCAATCTCCAAACTGGGACCAGACAGGCTGCAGAGCTGGGAGGAATATCTATCACTATGCTTTAAATAATGATAGGTTTTCAATAATTACATTTTGTCAGACAGCTTCTGGCTTGGGTAGACCAGACACAAACAGGCCATGATGTGCATCCAGGGCTAGGAGCTGCCTGGCAGCAGAATGGTGTGTCATTATGGAAGCCTAGACTTGGATTCGGAAACTGAGCCTCACACATGAGGAGTCATACAGTGCTTACATATAAGTATCGGGAACGTATTATCGCATCACACTGTGACTAAGCAACAAATGAGAACAATGATTCCTCGTAAACCTGAAAATGGAACAGATAACTGGCGGAGGTGTCAGGCTTGAGCTGTGTCTGGACAACTGTTCTATCAAGAAGTGTAACAGACCAGGCCTTTCCCATGTAATGAAGTAACATTTAAAGGAATACAACCCATGCTATATAAACTTCCAATAACAGCTGCAGATAAATATAAAATAACATTAGGGAGCTTATTGGAACATATCTTTGTTTGAAATAACTTAAAGCTCAGTTCCTGCACTAAAAACCCAAAACATCTATTTAGTTGTACCAGGATCAACAATAACAAAAGTGAGCGCTTAGAGAGAGAAGCAGCTAGCACAACAATTAGTGACAAGCCAAATAATAAGTAAACAAAGTGAATAAGTGCAGCGCTAGAAATAACGTGCATATGAGATATAAATTTCAATATAAAACCACATAAATTCATGCAGCGAATGCCATACTGAAACCTCAAGAACTTGGCTAATGCAAATTCTAAGTCACCACCATATAGTGAATAAAAATATAATAATTGTGACATAAACTAAGTGCTCAGTCCACAGAGAATGACCAAAAATGAACTCTTCATATATAACAGTTCAATTGTGCAGATGATCAAACAGTGAAATTTCCTTCCCTGAATCCACCACCACAATGCACTCACCAGAAAACCAAAAAGTATTTTGTCCAATGTGTCTTAAAAGCTCCACGGATCACCCGTCATTCAGGCACCGCCACAGACGGCCAACGATCCTATGGAAAGTAGCTCACCACTCGGAGCCCGAAATACATTTCATGGTGTAGTTTGTTTATTAAATTTATTGTAAACAAATAAATAAAACAACTGTTCCAGGTGAATAAACATGAACTGCCAGCTGTCAGATTTACAAGGTGGCCGCCGTTCTAAACAATGGACATGGTGGCATGATGTCGGTACGTAAGGCCCATAATCCACAACAAAATGTTATGTGCTAGTTCGTGCGATGCTTCACAGGCTATTTAAGGAGACCACGTATGATGTCACTGGTAGGCGTATCCCCTGAGGACGTGCTGGTGCACAAAACGCGCATGTAGGGGGCATACGTGCTGACGTCACATGTCCGTGGTTTGGAACGGCAGCCATCATAGTAATTCTGACTGCTGGCAGTTCATGTTTATCCACCTGGGACAGTTGTTTTATTTGTTTAATGTATTCATCTCTCAATACATTTTATAAAAATACTACATCATGAAATGTATTTCAGGCTCTGTGTGGTGAGCTTCTTTCCATAGGATCCATAGCTGTCTGTGGCGGTGCCTGGGAGATGGACGATCTGTGGAGGTTTTAGCACAAATTGGACACAATATTTTTGGTTTTCTGGTGATTGCAATGTGGTGGTGGATTCACGGAAGGACATTTCACCGTTTGATCATCTGCACAAATGAACTGTTATATATGAAGAGTTTGTTTTTGGACATTCTCTGTGGACTGAGCACTTAGTTTTTGTCACAATTGTTTTTATTCACTATATGGTGGTGATTTAGAATTTTCAGTAGCTAAGTTCTTAAGGTTTCACTATGGCTTTTGCTATACAAATGTACGTGGTTTTATACTGATATTTATATCTCGATTCACTTTATCTATTTAGTTGTGGTTAGAGTGAGGAAAGTTTAGAGCAGGGATAGAAACCCTGAAGAGTTGAAGACATATCTGAACAATAGGAGGAGATCAAAAGTCACCAGGATGCAGAATGCATTTTTATGCTTTTTTACCTAGCACAGGCTCATTAAAAAGTATAGAAGGTTGAAGAAAACTGAGAAAATATACCAATATGATCATACAAATTCCCCTGTAAAAATATAAGACTCTTGGTGTTCACCTAACCTATTCTGATGCTGCACCTCCTTCTTATACCTGTTTTGACACTGCAGTCCCGTTCCTTCACCTGTCGTCACTCACCTGGGGCTAGGAGTGAAGACAGCTGATGCACAATTGTCCACTCCCACTCAATAGTCTGGGCCACTGAATTCTTGACCAGGCAGCACTGATGGGTGAGAGACTGTGCTTCAATGGAAATTCTTTCTTGAACCCGGCGCACACAGAAAAGATGTGAGGCACATGCCCTGGGTGTGCACACTAGCAATGCCATTAGGCAGCATAGTGCGTCACAATCTATCCATCACATGAGCTATCGATGTGCTGATCATGACTGATTGGTTGCCGACCTGTGAACTAGACCCTCTTGTCAAGTTGTTATTGCCATCTGTGTACCTGTTGAGGAAAGCCCGTGTCTAGGGCAGGAAGTGATGGGAAATCTCTCCAATGTGGACCAAGATGTAAACACATTTGTAGTATAATGGGGAAGGGTTAGAATTTCTGACAATATTTTTTGTTACATGTGCCTCCTGTCTCAGCGACAAGCACTCAGCCTATTTATTGTGTGGATGTCACATGGACAGGAAAAGCAGAAAATGATCCCAAAAAGAATTAAAAAACACAAATGTGAACTCTTGCCACTGGATTTAGTCTATAGGATATTTTAGATAAATATGATAATGTTTTGTTGATGTTTCCTCATGCAAAATGGGCTTCCTGTTCAATGATCCTATAGTATAGTGTTTCCCAAACTTTTGTTGCCATGAAGTCTTTATGCACATTGCATCATGTCAAACATCCCTATGAAGCTCAACAAACTTCTTAAAAGCTGTAAGAGATTAACCTAAACCCATGGGTTGACCTTTCCTTTTAAGCCTCTGTTCCATAGGGCAGGTACCTCCTGGTGTCTCATCAAAGGCTCACTTTGTCTCTAGGACAGTTATTAACTACAAATTCCTATTGGCTGCCAAGGCACAGGGGTAGGAGCAGCATGCCAAATATACACTGCCCAGCTGGAAAAGGAGAACACCAACACCTCAAAAAAGGACTCACTAAGGGCAGGGAAACAAGTTGCTACAGAGAAATTTTTCCACTTCCCATAACCCCAGTTCAACCTATAACACCCCCACCCCTAAAAAAATCAAATATTAGTTTTGGATGGAAATTAGCTTTTTGTAGAGTGCCTGGATTGCTGGCTCACCTGTAGGAGCTCTGCATTGCCAGAGCTTTGATATAGCTGCCTCCGACTCCATCTAAAGGTAGAAAAAATGCTCCGTTGTTACACAAGCTTTTCTTTCTTATTTCATAAATGCAAATTAAAAAATGCTTATCAGCTCTATAAAGACTTGCCATGTTTAAATAACTATTATCCTTTCAATATATTCCAGTGATGTAGGGAATCATTATTCTAACAGATAGAATAGGCATTAAATCCACAGGGGAGTCATTAAAAGATGGCTATTTCTCTCTGTTTGACCGAAACCGCCAATGTAATGTATTTATTCAGGATTTAGCAAATGGAATTCAATTAGACCTGAAATGGTGTTAAATTGAGTAATTCCTATTGTATTTGTCTGATAGACAGGAGTGGCAGGTCTTGGAAAAAAAAAAAGAGGGCTGCTAAACACAGTCCCTTAGAATCCTTGGCTTCTTCCGTATTGTGAAAGCAAAGCTGTGCAAATTCCCAAAAGACCTTTAATTAATACCTAATGTAATATTTGGAATTGAAATGAGATCACATTTTTACTTGTGTGCAGTACCATGTTTCAGGATTGTATTTCATGCTCTGCTTTAGGAGTGCTCCCTCTGGTGACTGTTTCTGTCAGGCAATGCAGTCAACTTTCTGGCTAAATGGCTGACTTGGTATTTAAAAGGGAAAGTGCAGTATTCTGGATAGTCATGTAAATGAGGCCAGTTCACTGTAACTGATCTTCTCAATGAGTGCCAACATAAATTAAAATAAACATTTTGTTTAGACGTATTGTTTGTAATTATGTATGTACAGTGAGTACATGGAGACAGCCATACTTGCATTATGATAGTTCCTGCTTAGTGGTGTTGCACATTATCTTAACAGCTGAATCTCATACTGTATGGCAAATCTACCATGCAAGGTAGGTCTGACTGAAAGCAATAAACTAAATTCAGTCTCTAATGACATGAAGTATCCATTAAGCTCCTGGCAACCAAAACGCATGTGATGTAAGCTGCTTAGACTTTAGGTCATATGAGAGAGCTTGGAGCAGAGTTTTTCTTTCTTCATTGCAAGCAATGGGTAATGTGTTGATCTACATAGGGCACTTAGGCAAGCTGGCAGGTGCCCATTTATTTCAGGTGATGCGTGAATTCTGATGATAGGACAGTCCTCTTAAAAATCATATTGTTTTCAGTGAAGGGCAACCTACAGTGCTCTGAACATAAACTTGTACTCAGATAGAAGAAACAGTAAAGCACAACCACTGTGCTGCATTGGTAAAGTAAACTTGTCACTTTGCCCATTCATGACAAAGTAACAGGTTCTCTTCACTGTCCACTTCTCAGGTACTAATATTTTTGTTTACAGCCAGAGTTCCCATTACTTAAGTTATGGGAAAGCACATGTCAAATTCTAGGACACTTTAGTCATGGCAATGACCCTCCTAATCCCCAGCCCAGAAACAGCCAAAGCTCACCATTTGCTGAAATAGTGCAGAATGAAATGAAAACGAGAAGCGCACCAACCTTGCGCATTACCTCAGTAACCAAAATTTATTAATTGTAAAAATATACTCACAAACAGCGAATGAAATCAGTCATGTAAGGGTGTCCCTTCTTCATCAGAGCTACTTCGAAACGCGTCAGCTGTACTGAATATCCATCCCCTTGATGGGATTCGCGCTATCTTCAAGTCCCTTTGAGGACTTGCATGCCTGATTTCATTCGTTGTTTGTGAGTATATTTTTACAATTAATAAATTTTAGTTACTGAGGTAATGCGCAAGGTTGGTGCTCTTCTCGTTTTCATTTCATTCTGCAGTATTGGTCGGGCTTCCCCAGCCTTGTTTGGAGCCACACAACCCTTTATGCATTGGTGGACGATTTTTCCAGGTCTGGTTCCATCCATTCGCCACCTGTCTGGGTCCTAGAGCGCAGGAGAATTTGTCTTTGATTTTCTGAAATAGGCCATACCTCCTACACTATTGCAGGATCTTGAAAGTTCCACAACAGATGGCAGTTAATGTCAATTATTATTTTTATTTAACAGTTTTCAAGTGGAAGTCATAGAACCACAATAAATATGGAGTTCAAAAACCACTGGCGTATTCACCAAATTTGCATCCTTCACATATAAAAATTAAATTGTGAAACAAATCTCAATGGTTTCATCCATTCATCTTCCAAAGTAAAGCCCCACCGTCTTCATTCCTGTTTTTAAAATTGCAGCCTACTAAGATTGATGCAGAGGGTTAAGGCGGTAATGTGTTATTTGGTCACTTGACCATGGAAAAGACTTGCTCTGCAGAACACTGAGTACACATGGCGCAGTAAGGTAGTATGCTGTTAATCAGGCTATTGAGAAAAGGTGTGTGTGTGTGGGGGGGTGGTATAGGGTATAGAGGCTGACATCACTGAAGGGTTTTCTCTCATTGGACACTCTGAGCCATGGTGACACTGGAAGTAGCGGGTTCACTGCCATTTAATAGTTCTGCCCACCATTACAACACATTTGCGCTGATTTCCATTTTTGAGGTCAAGGTTGAGGGCTTGTTCACAATGGGTTTTGCTTCAGTAACACATGCGCCCTAACATGCTTTATCATGCATTGCCGCAGACTATTCCTTTTGAATAGGTCTTAAAAAATCAGTTCTGTTCTCTTTTTTTTCCCGTAACACGCATTGTGCATCGTGGTCAAAATGAATGGTGCATTTTGCCTTTACTTTCACTCAGTCAGCCTAAAAGATGTACTTGTTTTACCTGTGAATTCACCTCCACAAAAATGTAGATTGCTAATTGTTCTGCTGTCAATTGGGACTGAAAGGAAAGTGAGAAAAAGCAAGCATGTGGAAACTGTAACATTTCTAAAATTAACAGTAAGATGTTAAGTAACAGGAAATTTTCAGAAAAAAATATCCCTTGTGTTTTTGTTTTTCTCCACCATGCAGATGCTAATGAGATACAGGGATGAAAAACACAGAGCAAATAAAACCTGCTGGTTTTGTTTATCATTGAAGAGAGATCCTTGTTTCATATCATATAAGTCTGTATAATAATATCAAGACATTTTGGGGTTGTGGCAGGCGCCTGGTCCTGTCTGAAGCAGAACTGGCAAGATATTTCATTAAAGAAAATGTAAACCTTAATTGAATGACATTTAGGAAGAGATTTACTAAAACTGGAGAGTGCAAAATCTGGTGCAGCTGTGCATGGGAGCCAATCAGCTTCTAACTTCAGCTTGTTCAATGAAGCTTTGACAATAAAAACTGGAAGTTGATTGGTTTCTATGCAGTGCTACACCAGATTGTTCACTCTTCCATTTTAGTAAATCAATCCCTATATTGTGAGCTGCTACTTGGGTTATCAAATTCTTTAGTAAATTTATTTCTGTCTGAAAAGCTCACCATGGTCTTTAAAATTGGCCAAACACACATGGAGATTTAGCTGGTGTTTCTGTTTAGCCTACCCTGAAAAGGGTCCTTTCCAAATGCTATGTAGGAAGATTTTATAGGCAAATTTTTGTCAGAATGCAAAGCACAAGCAATACGCTGGAGCAGATTTACTAAAACTGGAGCACTCAGAATCTGGTGCAGCTGCACATGGTAGCCATTCAGCTTTTAACTTCAGTTTGTTCAATTAAGCTTTGACAATAAAACCTGGAAGCTGATTGGTTTCTTTGTAGAGCTGCATCAGATTTTGCACTCTCCAGTAAATCTCTTAGTAAATCCCCCCCCCAATGTATATGTTAGTGTGTTCATCACCCAAATCATATTATTATTTTAAAAACACGACCTTGTATATAGTTAGTACCAGGGGCGGACTGACAACTCATGGGGCCCCCGGGCAATAGGGGATCATGGGGCCCCTGTGTCCTTGCCCAAACTCAAAAAAGCCTATGAAAAAGGTACCAGGGGCATCTCATGAGGCCCCCTATTGACCCCGGGCCCTCAGGCAGTGCATGAGGTTCCAAATGGTCAGTCCACCCCTGGTTAGTACATATACAGTATGTGCACATATCACCATTATTTGCTCATAACTTTTGCAGGTGCTGCTTATAATAGTGTTGTAATTTGCAAAATGTTTGTGAAATGATGCTCCTCATAATCAGTGCAAGTATAAAAAGTATATGGATGAACCGGCTCGAAAAGGTCAGTTCAGTTTAAATTAGCAGTCAATAAACTTGTGGCTCAGACCCCCTCCCACCCTTCCCCATTAGGCCCTACATTGTATATTTTGCTTCTTTTTTTTTTTCAAGTTTTCAGGCCAGCCATTTGACAAGTCCTCTTCTTCTTATCATGGTGGTGGCAGTCCTAGATGATGCAGAAACCAACACTGAAATAATGACATCTATGCCATTCTCAGTATCTGTGAGTGACACCCTGCACTTACAGTATCTTCTCAGTCTTCATCCTGAAAGACTGAGATCATCTTGGGCCAAAAAGAAGCATTGCAGGGGTCAGCTCCTGATTGATGGTGAGAATTGTAGCTAGAGTTGCCTTTTTTAACACCTATTGGGGGACTATTCATTGTTTCCTTTATTTTTTAACAGATGGAGTTGGGTTTTATGCCACTACAAATCTTTGTATTGAATACTATACAGTAAAAAAAACACAGCAGGCACATTAAAACATGAAAATCACACTACAAATGAAAAAAAGTGAAAATCACACCACAAATTAAAAAAGTGAAAATCACACCACAAATTAAAACAGTGAAAATCACACCATAAATTAATTTTAGGTAAATGTTATAATAACTCTAAACTTGTGTAGATGGGCAAATGCAGCACAGATTCAGGCACATTCCGCTTTCATTTAACATTTGTTTGAGACATGAGTTTCATCAGGGTCCCTTCAGCATTTGACCTGTATGTGATCTTCTTCTGACCTGCTTTCACCTCCATATAACCTGCATGTTAATCTCTTCTATGCTGCTCCAAGTTGCCTTTGCATTCCAATTGACGTGTATGGACAGAAAAGTACTTGCCCTAAATGTGTACCTACTGAGTGTACCCTACCACTTTCTATTTTTGTGATGTTTCCAAACGACACCAAAACCTTTGTATTTGGCTGAACGAAGCACATCTTCTACCTCTGCTACCCTCTTCCTTCACAACTTAAATGACAGGTTGTTTGAAAAGCAAGTCTTTAGAATAAATTGCTGCCTCCACTCCAACTTTATACCTGTAAAAAAGTGAAGGATGTTAACAACATGCATCAGCTTTAACCTTCTTTTCGAACACCCAAATCTGCAATATGTTATCATAATATATTGGGTAATGAGAAGCATTAATGGGAGCTGGATGGTTAAGAATGAGAAAGAGGAGGGATAGCAAGACAAGAGACTGAACAAATCTTGCTGAAAACAGCTGTGCTGGGAAGCTGGATTAGCATTTGCAATGTGCCCCGTGGCTCCAAACGAACGGTCTGCCCTGGATGAGAGCAGCATCAAAACCATTAAAGGAGCTCTTTCAGACACATGGCATATGTTATTGTATATTCCTGACTTCACAATAATGGATGTCTCTCGTCAGCCAGCTTCTCCCAGAACGTTGAACTTTAATGGTTGTTTTACACTCACAGAGCCAAACTACCAACTCTGCAGCCCCCAGTTAGCATAATTCCTTCATAAAACAGAGTTCTCTCACTATCGCTCTGCTGAGCAGGGAACAGATTGTGGAAGATATAGGTCTGTTCTGGTTGCATCATCAGGGACCTGTTTTAAGCATGGCAGAGAGATCTACTCACTGAGCCTGAGATGATTAAATAAAGTCTGAAATGGGAGAACCGCATGGGATGCCATTGCTGACCTTGTTCTGAGAATGCTAACTGTCTGGCTGTCATTCTGATCTTCTGGCTTTAGTGCTGAACTGAAGTCACAGAACAAAGTATACAGTCTGTTAGCATGTGGGGAACTGCATGTTTATTGGATTGTACTATTACAAATGTGCGTTCAGTGCCCCCCCCCCCCCATGGTCGGAGGACAAACTATTTTGCCAGGCCCAACATGGAAGGATAATGTTCTTAACACTTGCCAGTGACACCTGTGCCAGTACTGACTACAGAGTCACTTTGAGAGGAATAGTATTAGGCGTCAATTTTCCTTCACCTGCTCTTCTCACACTTTACATTTTTTCATGTTCAGAGGGGAGCCACTCCACATACTCCGCACAACCTCACACACCGTGGTTCCAGGCCAAGACCCTAGGAGTGTTCCACTTCGCAGCAGGCCCTAAGATAAGGGCACGTAACTATTCAGAAGGGTGCATCACATGTCAGACCATTGTACCTAGGGAGCCTCCATCACCGATCACAGCAGCTCCCTCTCCCAAGCTGGATGTTGTTCCTTCCTGTTTCTACTTTTTGCTTTTCATTGCCCAGAAGGTTAACTAGAAAGTTGAACTTCGTTCCCCATTTCAAAAATACATTATAGAAGCACACTCATCAAGAAAATCAGTTGTTGCTTAACCAGAACTTTGTTTACTGGAGTACATCTTTGGTACATACAGTTCCTTAGTTGTTAATCACAGAACAATGCAACATTCCAATGGGTAT
Organism: Staurois parvus; assembly: GCF_062004578.1. Taxonomy (NCBI): domain Eukaryota; kingdom Metazoa; phylum Chordata; class Amphibia; order Anura; family Ranidae; genus Staurois; species Staurois parvus. Next base: position 930,750 of record NW_028319145.1, read on the forward strand.
TGGTATTACAAATTCCCAGTTTAAAAGGTGCGGCTGTGGTGCACTTACCTCTTTGTTTTGCTTGTTCCCCGACAATCGAATAGCAAAGATTTATTATTTTATCTTGTCTCAGGGTCCCACTACAAGTTAACCCTACTCTTGGTGCAAAAGCTACATGTCCACATGTATGGTCTCACTCCGCCCTAAGGTTCCATCGTCTTCTGCATACAGTACCTTTTCAACGGAAAGTGACACCACATGGGAAGGCACACCATTAACCCCTGAGATACCAAGCATTAACCCAGTAAGCACAAAATATCATTAACCTTTAGGCACCCGCCTACAACTCAGATAAAATATTGTACCAGCAATCTCAATTTTCAGAGTCTTACCTCCACTCTTCTGTTACAGCAGTGGTATAAAGTGTCTGAATATTATTGTGCAGTTCAGTAGGCACCAGAGTTAGACCCAGTGCTCTTCAGAACCTGGTCTGACTCACCCCTCTTTTCCTCTCAATATAAGTTTGTGCTGAGGGGTGTGGCTGTTACTCAGCTCTGCCAGTAGAGAGCACTAGAGATGAGAGCAGGAAAAGTGTTTTAACCACATCCAGTCCGGACACTTTTACCCCCTTCCTGACCAGGGCAATTTTCAGCTTTCAGCGCTATCACACTTTGAATGACAATTGCGCGGTCATGCAACACTGTAGCCATATGAATTTTTTACCATTTTTTTGAGACAGATAAAACGTTATTTTGCTGGTATTTATTCACCGCTGGGATTTTTATTTTTTTGCTATGCAAATGAAAATGTTCAAAAATTTTGAAAAAAAGTGTTTTTCTTATAAAATTTTGCAAATAAATAATCTTTCTTCATAAATCTTGGCCAAAATTTATTCCGTTATCTTTTTAGTAAAAAAAAAAATAAGCCAAATTAGTTTATAACCAAAAATTATAATTTTTAAACATTTTTTTTTACATTTTTACTTTTTTTTATATTATTGTTTATTTTATTATTTATTTATTTTTTACATACTGTCACCCTAGCAGTACAGTGTCACCAAGGTACTACTTGTGGGGGGTGATGAAGATTTTTTTTTTTTTTTTACCCTGATTGCTTTTACACCCATATAGGATGTAAAAGCAATCATTTCTCTTTCTCTCTGTCTGCATTCTTGCAGCCATTGAGAACTACTGAGTGAGCTGTGATTGGTCACAGCTTGTCACATGGTACAAGGCTGTTGTGATTAGCCTTGTACCATGTGACCTCTGTGATCATTCACAGATTTCACACGTAGTAAGCAATGATGTCAGAAGTGACATCTTGCTTACTACTTTGCATGTGATCACTAATTGGCCAATAAGTGATCACATGATCGGGACCTCGTACAGAGGTCCCGTCCGATGATCGGTGTTTCACTGTGTCTAAAGGACACAGCGGGCACCGGATCGCGGTGCTGCACGCTCCCGGGAAGCGCGCACAAGCAGGGTGCGGGGAGGCCGTTTATAAATGGCCACCCGACCCTGCAGTGCCACCGTCTGGCCGTTTATATACAACGGCCGGTCGGGAAGTGGTTAAGTACTTCCAAGCAATAATCAGCCACCAGTCGTAAAATGTGAGGGCACATGCCTGTGAGGATTTCAACTGGTCTTTAGTATTCTCTAAGTTGCTGAACTGGAACACATGTTCAGTAATTGAAGCTGCCCATCCTGTCCATTAATAAATGTTGTTGGATTATTTGCCTCTTTTGTAAAGAAATCCTGCTATTCACCGGCCAGCCTGCCAAGGGTAACCATTGTCTTTAAGGGGCACGCTTGAAGACATTGTCTGACCATAATACATTATGACCAATTTGGCAGTCTACAAAATCACCTCTGGTGAATGCTTCAGACAGACAGGCATTGCATTCTAAGGCCCAATCACTTTCAATTTGGCACATGTACTGATACCTAATTGAAGCAAGGATCTCCATAAAATAAAACCTTTGAAACAGCTAAAGACTTAAAATAGCACAATTTAGGGGAAGTTAGATTTTGCTATTTGGATAGTATAGAATAAGAAAATAGAATGATATAAAATACAATGTATGTTGGCGTGGGTAAGTAGCACAGAAAACATGATGTACAATACTAATTTAAGTGTCTCTGTTCTTTGAGTAGCACAAACATAGAAATGTTTGTAAAAAGGAAGTGCTGAAAATAAATATATTAATATTTCCTATAACAAAAACATATTTTGCAATAGCGACTTTTGAACTTGTCTTTTAAACTCTGTTATGCTCCATTCAACCCCTGCCTTCCATTTAGATTTCTTGAAGATAGCTCCCATCTCTAGTGATACCCATGATACCCTTTGAGTTTCAGAGAATCCTATAGTTAGGAGGCACTTTACACTTTCTTCTCACTATGGGGTCCAAGCATGATACTAAACTGAGTTAGGGTCACTGAAGGCATTCAGTATCCTCATTGTGCAGCTGTTTTTGACCACCACACTATCATGGAGCTCTCAATTTCTGAGCACAGAAACGTACAGACTACTCATCCAGGAAGTTTAGTTTCTGCCAATGCAAAGCAAAGATATAACTCAGTGCCCCAAGTATGGTACACAGGCATCGAAAGCTGCCGTTACCTGAACCCCATCCACCTCCCGTCTTCACCACAGCAGTGTGAATAGGATTGGGCAAAATTGGCTAAAGTTGTTTAAACACAACTATTAAAAGTGCCGTTATTAAGAATGCAATCTATCCCACTGACCACCCGTTGTAATGAGTCAGTTGCCACAATTTAATTTGTAGTTATGCTCTTGATAGGCAAGTTGCCTTTTTGTCTGCAGCCTGCTCCAGTCTCTCATACCTTCATATTAGGAAAAAGCATCCTGTGGCAAATACCACATCCAAATCCTTTCTTCTTAGGTGACACTCCCTTACAGCATAAACAGCGACGCAGCCTTTAATCTAAAACCGAGTAAATTATAAACAGAAACCACAAACAAACTATGTTTCAATGAAATATATTTGTCTGTGACATGTTCCCTAAACTGATATTTTCTTTCTCTTAATGCTGTGACATTTAGAATTTTTTTGCTAGCTGTTTTATGCCCGAGGCTGTTACCTTCCCGAGAAACAAGATTGCCATGCCGCACCGCATCCATGATAAGTAATAAAACTTAAGTAGACATAATTAGTGTATTATCCCAAGAACAGGGCAATTATTTATTAATATTTGATGATTGCTTGGATTCCGCAGTTGACAATGCAGAAGAGCGTCACAGAGAAACTTCAGAACTTGGTAAATGTTGACATTTAGGAAACGAAACAGCATTAAAAAAATTATATATATATATATAAATATATATATATGCAGCAAAGCAAATGGAAAAGTGACAGTGCTGGCTTCTGAATTAGTTTAAAACTGACAGGTGAAAAGAAAACAAAGATGCAGTAATGTTTGCAACTGTGAAATGCAGTGGATTGTGCCTATTAGTAGGGTTGAGCAAATATACCTGGGCTCCATTCATGAGAGGCTTGTCAAATAGAGCATGAAGTCTGCAGAATTTGAACTGAGCATCAAACCCCAATAAAGTCTATGGGTGGGTCTTGATACTAAAATCTGGACATTTTTAAGGTTAATTGGCAAGCCTCTGTCAAAAAAAGGAAATATGAAATATTATTATTATGGTTATACTTTTTGCATATGCTTTATTGTGGGAATTGGATGCATGTTGCTCTAAAATCTATTCTAACGTCCTATTCCCGTCTGCGATACGGGAGAACATATATGAAGATGTGCACGGACTGCGATCCGTATCTGTCTATGATCTGTTTTGTCTTTCTTACTTCAATAAAACTTTTTTGGAATAAAAAGAAATATACTAACTTGAGCAAATTGAAAAAAAAAAAAAAAAAAAAAAAAAAAAAAAAGGAAATATGGGTACTGCCACTGGGGACAAACATTTAAAAAAAAAATACCTTACAGTGGAGGAAGGGTCTTTTCGTGTGGAATGAGGGCAACATCACATGCTTGGGGAATGCTTTAAAGTGGTTTGACAGACCATATGTTTGGGCGGTTTTTGTGTCTTGTCCACTAGTTATTCCTCTATGTTGATCCTGATCCCTCTACTAACTATCAGCTTTCATTTTGTTGTCCGATTTTTTAATCCCCTCTACAGCAACTGGTGAGTGTATTTTGACAATCCAGACATGACTACACAAAATAAAGACACCAACCCACAGCTGAATGTACCTCTCAAGATGGTGCCCTTCCCCAGCAACCTGCCAAAGAGAAATACAGGGAGGCCATGCAGAAACTTGAAAAGTTTGCTCGCACTCCAGCTAAAGAATCAACTGGAAAACAAAATCAGAGACAGGAACATTGCCTCTCACCTGAACAAGCTCCAGCTATAGGAGAGGCAGACAATAACATACAGCCATGTAACTCCTCTCACTGATTTAACAACAGAAATTAAAACCATAAAGTAAGAGATTTCCCTGAGCTGCATTAACTTTATAGAGGATGACCTTGAACCCCTCAAGCGGGATGTCCACCATGGAATTAAAATGCAGTAGACTTTATTGAGTCTTGGCTCATTACCACTTTTAGCCTCGCACTCCTGTTTGCTGTAGATAGAGAGTACAAAGGCTCCCAGCGAACCCACATCGCTGGGATACCCTCAAGACCGTTTCTTGCTAAATTGCTCAGATAAAAGGACAGAGATATTATCTTAAAAAGAAGCTAGATTGCTGGGAAACATTGAAATCAGTGGCTCTAAGGTTCCATTGTTCCTTCATTTTTCAGCCAAATTACAGTATCAAAGAGCCAAATTTCTAGGTGTAAAAAACATCTTGAATGTCTAAATATATCTTATAAAATGATATACTCGGCCAAGTTGAAAGTAGTGTCCAAAGAAGAAACACACTTTTTTAAATTGCCAAAAGCTCTTGTGAGTTGCCTAGAACACAACAAGCAAGACCTGAAGGATAGTTCAACTCTCTGCCTGTCCAGTTAGTGGGATATAAGCCTGTAATGGGATATAAGCCTGTAATATGTATAAGGTGGAAATAATCAGCCTATGCTTTGTGTAATGTTCACTCCTCAGTATACCTACACTTGATAGTTATGGAATACTGCAGGCAGTCAGGCTACATTCTGCTTCCCACTCAGTTGTCCTGCATGGGCTTTCATTGTTATTGTTATTGTGTGTAATTGTTGGAACTGTATTTCCCAAATGTTTTCCTCCCACTTTGGCTACAGCCTCTTTTTTGAAAAGTTGTTGAGACTTTTCATTCGATTCTGGGATCTTAGGAAGACCAGGAATGTCAGGAAATAGATAACTTGACACAGGTACCTATCAATACATATTCAGTAAAATCCAGCTATACTATTAAGTCGGTACATACAGTAGTTCCATTCAAAATAACAAAAACAAATCCCCAGCACTTGCCCCAGTGTTTTCAAGGCTGTATCCAGATGGGCTCCATGCTCCATATTTGGTGGCAATGCCCTACAAAAGCAACATTTGCATTAGGGTTTTCAACTTGATCTATTCTATAACTAAAGTGAAACTTCTCAAATTACCAGAAACTGCTTTATCTCTCAAATTTAACAAGGAAATTCCTAGGCACTTAAAATGTCTAATGTTATCTTATTGGTTGCCCATATAGTGATAGCGAAAAAACTGAAAAAGGGTGACTGGAAATTTGTTAAACAGAAATTAATCTGGATCATGGTTAATGACAACCTAACATGTGTGATACAGAGAACGTTTGACAAAATGTGGGACCCACAGAATTCAATATTTATTAAGAGAGTTGTAACCCCCGGGACCATTTACCCCTTTATTTTTTACCTACTTTCTTTTTGTCTTAGCTACTGCTACCACTATCCTTATTTTTCTTCTCCTCTTTCTCCTTCCCTATTATTTTTAAGGTAGACTCCTGGTTTGTCTGAAAGGGGTAAGCCTATCTATATGTAAGTTGAAACCATCTTCAGCAATCCAATTTTCTTTTTAATACGTTTTTATTGTATACATATTTTATTTTGCAGTACGATGATACAAACATTATCAAACCAATGTCAAAAGATGGATGCACCCTCAAATATGGTCAGGGGTCAGGTTGTCTCAGTCAAGTTACATACAGACAAAAAGAACCAATCCTGACAGGCTGGCCCTGCCTAATAAAACAGTAGCTTACAAAGGGTGTAAAGCTCAATAATTGTGCTTACCCTGTTGCAATGGACAGAATAAAGTCATCGCTTTGGAAGAACAAATGTTTTACTAAAAAGGTGTGGGTGCTATAATGTCAGGTAATGTTCCCAGCATCTCAAGGGGCAGTGCTTTGCTCCCAAATATATGCTAGGTTGGGAAAGGCTCTATGGTCCCTCCATTGACATCCATATGAAAATAAAAATCATAAAGAAAGTAAGAAAAGAGGAAAATAGAGGGAAGAAAGGAAAAAGAGATAAAAATGGCAACTAAAGGCATTCCTTTGATCCAGAAACCCGGTCCCCAGGGTGTCCTGATTATTATCCAGGATATTTTGTGTTTGAAAAATGCAACAATAACTACAGGTGAATTCCATGCTCGGCAGGCTAGGGTAATTTTACCTGTTAAAAAAAGAAGAAGAGGATGAGGGTTCGAAGATGTCTGGAGATCTCATCTGATAGCTTGGTGAAGAACTATGGTGTTTTTGGGTATATTCTTCCCCGTCACTAAATAGACAAGATTGAATATTCTAATCCAGAACCATTGGGCCTTCAAACAGGACCACCAGACAGGATACATATTGTGCACATTGTCAAAAGAAGAGGAGTGAGGTACCAGGATAGAGTTTAGCCAGCTGTGCTGGGACAAGGTACCATCGAGGCAATACCTTATAATTTGCCAATCCAATTTTAAGGTCCCCAACAATCAGCTTGTCTGCACTGAAAATAAATGATATATGATATGTGAAGGATATAACAGTATTTTTGTACCTTTATTATTACCATGATATTTGGTATTCTTAAAATTGGGACCTAAGTTTTATTTTTACTATGGGGATCTGAGGGATATAGTGAACAGGTGATAATGTGAGGTGATTTTGATGCATATTGATGCATATTGTGGGGTTTCTTCCTTTTTCTTTAAAATGTTGTAGCAGGCAACAACAAACAGCAGGCAGCTACCAGAACTAACTGGCAACAAAAATAATGCTGCTTTTAAAAAATCCCATACTTAATAAAAGGCCCTATCAACATAAAATACAAATCAAGAAACCCACAAAAGAAACAAAAACCCTAAAATAATACCCCCTGAAACAACATTCCAGTTCTTTTAAGGGAAGTTAAAATTGGTTTAACCTAAAATAATGGACCCAAAACAAAAGCCTCTTTTTTTTAAGAGGAAGTCTTGCAGCCAAAAGGTTTGTTATGAACAGGACACTAAATCAACTACAAAATACAATAAGCTCACAAAAGAAAAAAAAAAGGCAACAAAAGGGTTGATTGCACAAAGAGCTAAAATTTGTTTTTAAAAGTATGATTACCTACCTAAGCCTAATCTCTCCGTATGCAGTTTGGCAACTTTCCCTATTCTTTCCCTACAGCAGCTTCCAAAATAGTGGCACTATGGCTGCTCTGCACCCCCCTTTTATAATGAGAGGGCTGGCACATAACAATGCCCCCATCACTGTCCTTCGTAATCCAGTTGATGTAGGTTCAAAGGCTGTTGCAGTGCCTTACAAAGAATTCAGGAAGAATATTTCCAACATTAGTTTTTCAAACCTCAATCAGGCATGATTTGCCTCGATCCCATAGCAGACTCAACCTGAACCTCATCCCTACTTGTTAATACATAAATATTTAAAAAGACAATTAAAAGCAGTGGTGTAAGTGGAAACCATTCAAATTTCTGTCTTTCATTTTTTTATGCATGATATGAATTAATTTTCTATTTATGATTTTTGTTTGGTTGCTGGGGTTAATGCAATGTGCACATTGTAAAAATGGCATGTCTATACAGTATATGTAGATGTAGGATGTTTATATATGTGTGCTGTATGTGTCTGATTTACCAAAGGGTTTAGGAATGTTCACACGTTAACTTACATGAAGATTCCCTTCAATTATCACGTCAAGTGAAAATAAAATTCCTGTTTACTCATTTTTTTCTGCAAATGGTTGGATAATAAACTTTGATCATTTATTATGTGAAAATTCTCAATTCCTTTAGTAAATCAGTCTTTTGCAACAGGTAACACGAAGGGGTACTGGTGTACTGAGCTGTTTGGCTCAATATGCCCTTTCTCTCTTAAAACCAGCAAGGACACTCTGTGATCATAGGCAACAAAAGTCAATTATTATTATTATACAGGATTTATATAGTGCCAAAAGTTTGCGCAGCACTTTATAATATAAAGGGAGACAGTACTATTACAATACATTTCAGTACAGATGGAATAGGAGGGCCCTGCTCTGTGGTTAGTATTTTGAATTTTGTACATTGCTTTAGTGGAAGCCAGTGAAGGGATTGGCAGAGAGGGGTAGCAATCACTGATCGGTTGGTAAGGTGTATGAGTCTAGCAGCAGCATTCATAACAGACTGAAGGGGGGATAACCTGTGTAACGGTAGACCAGTAAAGAGGGAGTTTCAGTAATCAAGGCGGGATAAAACCAAGGCATGGATAAGTTGTTTTGTGGTGTCATTGGTCAGAAAAGGGCGGATTTTAAGGCGGCAGGATTTAGCCAGTGATTGGATGTGGGGCCCAAAAGGAGAGGTCAGAGTCTAGGATTACACCTAGCATCCTGGCATGAGGGGAAGAACCAATGGTTGTGCTGTCGATCTTATTGGTAAAGTCATGAGTGGGGGATCGGGGAGGAGGAAATATTACAAGCTTGGTTTTGGAAAGGTTGAGTTTAAGGTAGTGGTGTGATATTCATGCTGTTGCTTAGTGGATTTGTGATACAGGAGGAGATTGAGGGGGTGAGCTGGGGAGTGAAGAGATAGATCTGGGTGTCATCAGCATAGAGGTGGTATTGGAAGCTGTGGGAGATTATCAATTGGCCCAGGGAGGAGGTGTAGAGAGAGAAAAGGAGGGGCCAAAGGACAGCCTTGGGGCACTGAGAAAGGTAAGAGGAGAACCAGGAGAGAGCAGAGTCACGGAGGCCCATGGAGTGGAGTTTACTGAGGAGAAGCGGGTGGTCGACTGTGTCAAAGGCAGCGGAATGGTCTAGGAGCATGAGTATGGAGTAATGGCCATTGGTTTTAGCAGTTAGTAGGTCATTAGTGAGTTTTAGAAGGGCGGTTTCAGTGGAATGTTGTGGGCAGAAGCCAGACTGTAGGGGATCAAGAAGGTCGTTGGTTGGTGAGGTAGCAGTTCATACGGTTGTGAACAAGGAGCTCGAGAAGCTTGGAGGCAAATGGGAACAAGGAGATGGGTCTTAAGTTATTCAAACAGGTGGGGTCCAGCGAGGATTTTTTAAGTATGGGGGTAACCAGTGCATGTTTGAGCGGGGAGGGAAAGGTGCCCCTGGAGAGTGAGAGGTTGAAGATGTGGGTTAAAGAGTTTAGGATAGAGCAGGAAGGAGGCTGCAACAGTTGTGAGGGGACAGGGTCCAGGGGACAGGTGGTGAAGTAAGCCTTAAAAAGGAGTTTGGTAACTTCCTCAGTGGTAACAGGGTCGAAGGAGGACAGTGTTGAGTGTGGTGTTGGGCCTGGTATGTTGGTTGGAGGAGGAAGCTTGACACTGGAGATCTCATTACGAATATTGTCGATCTTGTTCTTGAAATGACTGGCAATCTCCTGTGCAATTGGCTCCCTTTAAATTTTAGTCTAATTCCAGCCACACCTAATGACATTTTCCCATGCTTTCTACCACTTTCAAAGAGCTTTCTGTTTCAATATTTCTATTACGAAAAGTTTGATTTTTAAGAACATATCAAGCTCAAAATATGCCCTCGCAGGGGCAGAGCAGAACAATAACATATAGACAGGAACATCCTGCTGCCTTGTAATAGTCAAATAACAAAAAAGTCCTAAGACATCAAAAAGGGACGGCAAACAACAGAGCTAAAGAGCAGCAATAATCCAACATTATATTAGAAAAAAAGGGAACAGAAAAGAAATTAGAAGAAAAGAGCAAGAAAAGAAAACATGAAAGAAGGGAAATTAAAGGGATCACGGATCTGGGGCTAACACCAGCAGGGACTATAGGAGGCCACAACTAGTAGGAGGTAGGGATGGCAAGGAATAGCGTATCCAAGGTTCCCAAACCTTAAGGAATCTCGGATGAGAATCATGAAGAATGCTAGACATCTGCTCACTGAACAACATAGCATTCATCCGAGTCCTCACCCCTTGGAAGGCTACCGAAGGGGTTCTCCAAGCTTGAGCTATAGTACATTTAGCCGAAATGAATAGGTAGGATGCCAATTTCTGTTGAGACCTAGACCCAAAATTGGGCAATGCAGGAGGGCCACCCTTGCATCCCTACGGACCATAATATGAAATAGCATTTGAAGCAAACCGAAAACCCTAGACCAGAAGCCGATCAATCGTGGGCACGACCACCAAATGTGCAAGACGTCCCCACACAGACCACAGTTCCGGAAACACCTATCTCCGCAAGTCGGATTAAAGTGAGCAGTCCGAGCCGGGACCCAGTACCACTGAAGTAGAACTTTGTAGGCTGCCTCAAGAGTGACTGTATTAAATGAACATTTCACCACCGTATCCCTGGCCTTACACCAATCCTCCACCGCAATCAAAACACCCAGATCTCGCTCCCACTGAGAAACATAAGACAGGGGCGATTTCAAAGAACTTTAATTTTCAAAAACAAATGAATGGATCGAGCCAACCTACGGCCAACTTCTTAGATCATTTCACTTTATTGGCAGGAACTCTTCCTTGTAGGTTGCTTTCATTTCGGTCATTTATTTCAGATTACATCCTGGTTGGAAGTGTTTGAAATTGTTTGAAGATTGCCTTGTGTTTGACCAGCAGTAGAACCTGGCTGCCATCTAGATTGCCTTTATTATAGTCCAGAAATTATAGATAAAGAAATCATGTAGTAGGTATCTCTAAAGATTTGTACCAAGTGATGTCTTTCATGCTGAACTTAAAAGTTCTGAAAATCACTATCCTAATCTTCCTCATCTGAGGTCACATAACCAATGCCTTATTATTTGGTCATGTGACTTTCACCAAAAAAATATGATTCTATCATCATAGGTATATATTTCAATTGCACTTTTATCATTTCAGTGTATAGTGGGGTGGAAAATTGGAAGGAGGGTGGGGATAAATCCACTGTACTTAGCATCATCTCATTTTATTGAGGCATCCACAAAAATGCATTCATGTCCCAGGTTTCTTATATCTTAAAAAAATATATGGTTGCTGTATATTATGACATGACAGGAATGTATTCATTCTGACTCATAAAGTTACTGAAAGGTTCTCTTTAATCTTTGTGATAAATTCTGCCAGCGACATGAGGCTACTTTAGGTCCTACTAGGATCTCTTTCTTGCACATTGGAGAAGTGATTATCAGATAGGTCATTTTTAAATCTGTTTAGATTTTAACAAAATATTGTATCGCGGTATCATTCCCCTAAGGTCTGTGTTCTACCGTGTATTTAAAACCCTGAAACAAATTCCTCTTCTGTCTTGCAGTCTCTGTGAACATTAAAGCAGTGGTCTAATGTTTGCCCCCAGGATAATGAACAGATAAAATTCCGGTGATATCTGTGTAATGAAGCTATGATGAGTTTCTCCTCTGAACTCTTCCTGGTATTGTCTGTGCGTAGTTTACATCTGCTTCCTCCTGTTAGTGGCTTTGGACAGGGGTGATCCGAGGGAGGGAGGTAACAGTGATGTGTGTACAGGAGAAGCAGGAGGCCCTTTAAATGCACCTGATATGAAATTTAGAAACCATTTGGCTCATTCTGACATAGCATCATTAGTGTGGTAATAAAATTCGCTCTGTGGAGGCAGGAAAGACATAATGGACTGTGATTACATTATTTTTTCTACTATGTAACAACTAAATGACATGCAGGAAAAAGAGATTGTAAGAAGTAGGATAGTGATGGTTACGGACATATTTTTCCTTTACCGCATTGATCCTCATTTTATTTACACTTCACTGTAGGTAACTGCAGTATATTTTTAAATGGCATGTAGGATAGGTACTACTTTTGCTTTATTCTGTTATGAAGAAGTATATTATGGAAATGTGTTAAGCTCTTCCCTTTCATACCATTAGGTCTCACTATAAGAAGGATTGAGTACTGTTGGTGATACTTTTTTTATTTTGCACTGATATCCAAATTTTCAGGACAAGCTTTTGGGGTGTACTCATTTCTTCAAGGTCCATTACTTTTTGGGCCTTGAAGAAGGGGGCATACTCCAAAAGCTTGTCCTGAAACTTTGAATGCTAGTCAAATTTTATAAAATTATCACAGAGAGTACTCAATTGTTCTTGTTGTAAGTTCATGAGTATGGCTACAGTCGCTTCAAGTATCACTACAGAAACTTGTCATTTAAAGTCAATCTCTGGGCAGAATTGAAATCCATCCCACTCCTTAACATTCACCCCTTTCACAATGACTTTCCTCAGCACTTCTTCTGTGAGTGAAGACTAATGATACACCACAGCAGTCTAGTTGTCGCCCCTCACTGTGACATCATCAAGCTACTGCTGGAGTTTTCAGGACCCTATGAGGTCCACGCTAATGGAACTTGGTGACGTGGCGACCTGAAGAAGGACCTGCAGTGAAGAAGAAAGAAGATTCAGGTCAGTGTTTGGTGCATTTAGCTTAGCTTTTAAAACTATAATTGGAGGATTAGCTAAATGTGCATGGGGTAACATTTAGTATGGGAGGGTAATCCTTGCCTTCATCAAGACACGGGTGTCTCTGGTTTAAATACTTTCTGAGTCACTGATCCAGAACATGCAACAAGTAAAACCAAAATCCTGATTTTGTCTACTTGCTCTGGATCAGGTACTTAGAAATATGGCCTCTCAATTGAAAAAAATAAGTGCTGTATCACTTAATTGTAAGTGCATCTGCCCCTACCCAGTTCCTTTAGATCCTTCCAGTATGGCTCACCTAATGCATCTTCCTGTGATGGGGATTACATTGCTGCACTGCTACTGAATTCAAGCAGCATTGTCCCTCATGTAGGTTGTGACTGCATAAACTACAGTGGGATAAGAAGACACTGGGGGTAGTGTGGCTATCAGCAGTGCCACTGTTATAAGCCTGTAGCTTGCCAATCGTCAGCAAGTCACACTTAGGCCTGTCCACAGCTTTTTTGAACTGGCAGAACTGGCTGTTCATTGTCATTGCTGATTCATAAGTATGTAACTGTTTGTTCAGCACCTAGCCACGCCCAGTCTTGCCCACTGCTTTCTTGATTGGCAGCACTGAAACCCTCCCACTTATTAGCTGCAGTGTCTGGGAAGGGGAGCAAGTGAGGCACAAATGAAGGAAGATTTGACTCACTCAAGGGAGGAAAAAGACATTTTTTTGGTTGTTGTTTATGTTTTTGAAATTTAAGATAATGTGCAGCGTATAGTAACATACACTGGATTTGAACTCTGTATAGGTTACCACACAGGAACCTTGAGATACACGTCAGTAAACATATATTACCAAGTGACAGAAGATAGATAATTCACAGTTCATATTATGTAGCTGTCAGTCAGAAGCAACTCATCACTCAGAATCTACTACCAGTACAGGTTTACTTTAATATGCTTACTATAGTTTTATAGATCTTTTGATTTCTTATCTTGTGATCAGTGTTTTGATCAGTGTAGCTGAGACTTGCTTAATACTAGTAAAAATTAAATGGAAAATAAGCAAATGTATAAAAGCAAATGTCTTTTTGTAGCACCCCCCGACACCCCAGAGGCATAGTGGCACATCCAGAGGCCAGCATTTCACTCCAGGGCTGAGTCCTTGGCTAAAATAGAGAACTGAGAAAGAGCATTGGGCACCAGTCACTTTTGCCTTTTTAAAGATTTGCTGTATATCAGTCAATGAGGTGAGGTTTAGCAGTCCCAGATAACAAGCAGATCACTGGAGGACTCTCCAGATCCAGAATATTCAGCTTTCAGTGCCAAAACCCTTAAGCCAACCTGGCGACACTGTAGTAGAATTATAGCTGGTTCACAATCTTTGCTCTCTCTGTTTTCTAGGCTCAGTGTGTCCTTCAAGCGATTCACCAGGCCCTTGCGGCAACAAGGGTTGTACATTGGTGATTCAGTCTTTGCCGAAATGTTGCTAGTAGCAGAATTGCTAGTGTGACATCAGCCTTATGGGCAACACAGACTGAGAAAGTGCTTCCCAAACACACTTTGATAATTAAACCTCATTATTCCTTGTGGTAAAACTCTCTTTAGCATGCCCCACATATTTCACTATGATTCTCCATCTTCACCAAAGCAGACTGTTATTTACATCATTACAACCTCTCCAATGTGTGGCCTGACCCCTCTAATGGTCTCTGAGGCTTTCTAAAACAAGCAGTATCCACGTTAGCATTTACCCGATTGCTGCACGGCGATCGCTTAAAAAGTCGTTTTATTTAAAGTTCACGCAATTATGTTTTAATTCTCCGACGGATGGGAGAGGCACTAAAATTACAGTCATCCACAGCAGGACAGAGGCACGCATCAGTGAAGAAGGCGGCTAATTTATGAGGCAGGCTGAGCTTCACATTAACATTCCATGCAGTAATGAGGAGCCACATCAGACAAGCACGGGAGAAAATTTTTTTACGACGAAATCATTTCAAATGCCATAAAAAGTTTGCACAGCTCTTCAGATTTTTTCAGTGCACAGTTATTTCATTTTGTGGTTTGCTATTAATCAAATGAGGAGTATTATGATTGTATCTTAGTCTTTTGTGAATTTTATGACCGGCAGTGGTTAGGCAGTTTATTCCAAGGGTAATGTCAACTAAATGGTCACTGCATATGTAACTTGGATCATTTAGCTGATATGTGTAAATCATAACGGTCACTAAAGGAACTATATCAGATGTAGGTAGGGTTGTGCCTACCATGAGGCTTGGAGAAACAAATTGTATGCATTGCCTTCTAGGCAATTTCTTTCTGGTCTTTCTGACCCTTCCTCTTATTTGCCAGTAAAGATCCCAGGGAAACCACAGAGAGATACTGAATCTACACTATATGACCAAAAGAATGTGGACACCCCTCCAAATTATTGAGTTCAGGTGTTTTTGATGAGGGGTACTATCAATGATCCGTTATACAAAAACATTTTAGACAACTGCATGCTTCTAACCTTGTAACAGTTGGGTGAAGGCCTTTTTCTGTTCCATATATGAATATGGTGCAGCGCTAAAGATTTTATATACTATAAATATTAAATCATCAAAAAATAATTGATAAAACATCAAAATATAACACCAGTGCAAGTTGAATAATACATAACTCTCAGTGAGACATTAGTGCTAAAATATCAATGTATATCTTAGTAAAGCAGTGAACAGATAAAGTCCATCCAGTATGTGTCTGTAATGTGACAAGAATACAGTCAATTTGGTGAACAAATATTGTGTCAGTGGCACTACAAGACACAGCAGCAACATGAATTCCAAACAGGTGCTATAGGATCCAGTGAAACATTCCACCACCGTTATGCACTCACCAGAAAGCTACTGGTATAGTAGCAGAAATCGCTGATCACTCAGATAAAATGTTCAGAATCTTTAGCCAAGAGGACTTATCCTAGGAAAAAAGCTCACCACACGGAGCCCAGAAAGCGATATATAGTGTAGTACTTTTATTAAAATGGATATAAAACATTCCACGTGGATAGATGAACAAACAAAGGTGAATTCACATACCAAGATGTGATGTTTTCAGGGTGTTAATACCATTAACTCCATTAACTTCGTTAGGGGCATTTGTGGTGCGGTTTTAATGCTTTGAAAACACCTATGAAACGCCTCAAAAATGTGCATAGGATGTTTCAGGAACATTAAAAATGCTCCCCAAACGCCTGTCTAATGCCTGTCAAACGCTATAGGGGCATTTGGGAAGGAATTAAGTGTGAACAAGCCCTAAAAGGTGTGACACTGTTCAGTCTCATAAAGTTACTAGGCATCATCAGGGTTGTCTAACCTCCAAAACTAAGGAAGCAACATTTTCAAAGCCATGCCAGAGAATTACAAAGTTCCAAACAGAGTTTGGTAGGGTGGACATTGCAAAGGCTGATGACTACTAGTATGGACAGTAGGGAACAGGGGCGGACTGACCCTTTGAGCGCTCGGGCATGGCCCAAGGGCTCGGGGTCAGTAGGGGGCCCAATGAAATGCCCCTAGTACCTTTTTTATAGGCATTTTTGAGTGTGGGCAAGGACACAGAGGCCCCATGATCCCCTATTGCCCGGGGGTCCCATGAGTTGTCAGTCCACCTATTCTTGTACTTGTAGGGGGCTATAATGACTTTCAGTCAGTACAGAAACATAAAGCAGAATAGGGCATGCAGCATGAAAGAAGAAACTCCAGTGAGTGGAGGAAATCCTATTGGGTTCAGCAGGGAAACTTTGCTGTTGAAAGATAAATCAATATAGTGTTTTATTTAGTCCATGAATCAGACAGCGCCTCGTACATAAAACTGGCAGATATACAGTGATTCTGTTGTCCATGTTTTAAAATCTCCATACGAAGGAGACCTTGCATGAAAAAAATTTATTCTGGTAGTATAATTTACATTGGATATTCAGCTTTATAAATGACTTTAAAGGGTAAGTGCACTTTTTAGGCAAAAATAATAAATGCACATTTTTTTGCAGGTACAAAAATGTGCATTTATTATTTTTGTCTACAGAAGCCTGGAAAGCATTGCACCAGTGATCAGTAGATACTGGTGCCATGCAGGTCTCCTGCAGACCTGTCATAATATCTGCTTGCCATACGGGATGTACGAGAAAGTAGATATTCTGACAGGAAGCTTCAATGAATTACCACGGCGCTCCACATCACCATGGTAGTTCATTGAAAACTACAAGCCCACAGCTGCTGAGGCTGTCAGGACTTGCAGTTCATTCATTCACGGAGCCTCGCACGGCCATGCTGTTTTCAAATTTGACAGATTGTATGGGGAGACTTCTTCCTCTATTATCTGTTAGAGCAGTGGTTCTCAACCTGTGGGTCGTGACCCCTTTGGGGGTCGAACGACCCTTTCACAGGGGTCACCTAAGACCATCTGGGAAAACACATATTTCCGATGTGTAAAGAGCAGCTACTGTGTAGAAAGCAGCTACTGTGTAGAAAGCAGCAGTATTGGAGGTAAAACGACACTTCATGAATTATAATTACTGGGTAAATAATTTTATGGTTGGGGGTCACCACAACATGAGGAACTGTATTAAAGGGTCACGGAATTAGGAAGGTTGAGAACCACTGTGTTAGAGGGAGGGAGGGTGGTGGGCGGCGGCTGTGGCTACAGGAACATGTTACATGTTCCACCCTAAAAATGGGTGGAACATGTAACATGTTCCCAAAGGTGAACTTATTCTTTAAAGTTGAATTCCAGGCATGTGTATTTTTACATCATTTCAGCTTGGACCAATGTAACTATGTATATACTGTATCATACAAGGCCACAGGGGCGGACTGACCATTTGGAAACTCGGGCACTGCCTGAGGGCCCGGGGTCAGTAGGGGGCCCCATGAGATGCCCCTGGTACCTTCTTCATAGGCTTTTTTGAATTTGGGGAAGGACACAGGGGCCCCAGGATCCCCTATTGCCCGGGGGCCTCATGAGTTGTCAGTCCGCCCCTGCCAGGCCAATGCCCCTGAAAGATGGAAATCACTGAAATACGTAAGGGGTCTCCTACTGAGAGGCTGGCCTAATACCTTGTGATTAGAGGAGGTCAGCACTATTCAGAGAACGTTTTGCAGTTTCTGAATTAATGCAAAGAATTCCATGATTGGAAAAGTTGGAGAACATGACATCACCACCCTGCCTCTCCACCTCATTCAAATCATCATTTATCAATTTACAATCTTTCAAAAATTGCAAAGCTTTCTCTGAATGGTGTCCATGCCGAGCAGTCAACCTCCTGTTTTCACAAGGCATGAAAGCTGGCCGCTCAGCACAGGACCCAGAAGCAAGTGGCAGTCCGTCTAGTAGTGATGTCTGCTTCAATGATTTCCAGCTTCCAGGGGCAGTGGCCAGGTATGGTATATACTGCCGGACCAATGTGACTATGTTACCTACCATGCCTGGATTTTGTCTTTTTTTAACAGTAGTGGGAATTCTTTTTTATTATGTAAGAACATTGTCTTAGTTTTGCAATGATGTATAACACCTGACCTTAGATTCCCCATAAGGCATTTCTTTTGAGAAAAAGGAAGTGGTTAAATAGTGCAGGCTTCCTGATATGTGACGTGATGTGAAGTGGCTGCATATGAATCTGCGTGTTTGTTAGAAAAAAAAAATGAACGCTCCAGAATACAGTTTGCACAGAGAATGCATACCTTATTTGAAGCAGACATTGGCATCTGCAACTCTGATCCATCATTATAGCAGCATAAATGTGTTAATTAGAGGAGTGTGGGGTTTTGCTTTAGCTCACAATGCAAGGTCTTCTTTAATATTTATATACTTGTGTTACTAATGTGACCACAGCAAATCAGTGAGACCAAGTTTCATCAGCACCTGAGCCATTATTACCCAACCTTGCAAATCTTATGAATATGCAAATGTATGTCTGCAATGCAAAACCCATCCCTAGCTCTCCCATCGCTATCTTCATGAAAACAGTGAGACTTTAAAAGGCTGTTACAGGCAATGGGAGAATGGAAAAAGACAGAGGAAACTGCACAACACAGGAACATAAGGATCTGCTCTATTAACCAGACAAATAAATAAATAAATGAATCACAAAACCTACTGGGAGGACAGCTGTTGGGTTTGTGTGCTGAACTGTACTCAGGGCCTGTGTGTATTACTGGATTTGGAAGATGCGCCAGTTTAAATTCTTGTCTGTACAAGACGGGATCACAGTGGTACAGTCATCAAAGGGCTGGTTTATTAAATGCTGCCGTCTCTGTATGAACAGCATGACAATGTAGTATGCTTAAAGAGAATATAATGTCTTTTTAGATTTTTTTTAGATACATGTCATAGTTGGCAGCATTTTAAAATAATTTCTTGGGACACTTTCCTGCTGGGCTGCTGGTATCAAAGCTGATCATTTAAAACTCTCTTGCAGGAACTGTAAAGCTATGCTCAGCAGTGACCATACATTTATTATAGCAACCTTGCCACTACCCTAATGTACTAGAACTGAGATAGGACTTTAAAAGGAAGCTTCAAAAGGTACCTGCAAATATCATCTATACTCCTTCTGTTCACCCCGCAAGTCTGTAGGCGCAGTAAGAAATTCGGGACTTGTAGCTTTAGGTGGTCTAGTGTTTTTGAATTCTTACAGCAGTTGTTTATCAAGTATATAGCAGGGGCGGACTGACAACTCATGGGGATCCCGGGCAATAGGGGAACATGGAGCCCCTGTGTCCTTGCCCAAACTCAAAAAAGCCTATGAAAAAGGTACCAGGTTCATCTCATGGGGCCCCCTACTGACCCTGGGCCCTCGGGCAATGCCCGAGTTTCCAAATGGTCAGTCCACCCCTGGTATATAGTAAACAAAATACGATTCCTCCTGCGCTCCAGAACCCAGGCCGGAGGCGAGTAGGTGAAATCAAACCCAAACGAAACGACCACCAGAGCAGAAAAGGTCGTGCAGCTCCAAAACAAGCCTGGGGAAGCCCGAACAATACTGCAAAGTGAAAAAAACAAGAAGCGCACCAACCTTGCGCATTACCTCAGTAACCAAAATTTATTAGTAAAGGAATGGTACTCACAAACAGCGAATAAAAACAGGCATGTAAGTCCTCCAAGGGACTTCAGAGACAAAAGGCCAGCGCGAATCCCATCATGGGGGTAGACGCTCAGTACAGCTGACGCGTTTCGAAGGTCGTACCTTCTTCCTCAGAGCTAAAGTAAAATATACTCTTTATCATGTTAATGCAATATCAGAAGTCTGTTTCAATAAAACTTGGTGATTCCACTATAAAGATTCTTGTTTATGCACTTCTCGTTGTAGAGTGGACACGCTTTGTCCCTGTCTCCCAATTGTGCTCTTGTTGTCACCCTGTTACATGAGCCTCAGACAGAAACCACAAATGGCCCCTTCAGCATATATTACACATATCAGAAATCTGGTTCAATAAAACTTGGTGATCCCACCATAATGATTATTGTTTAGGCACTTCTCGTTGTAGAGTGGACAAGCTTTGTCCCTGTCTCCCAATTGTGCTCTTGTTGTCACCCTGTTACATGAGCCTCAGACAGAAACCACAAATGGCCTCTTCAGCATATATTACACATATCAGAAATCTGGTTCAATAAAACTTGGTGATCCCGCCATAAACATTCTTGTTTAGGCACTTCTCGTTATAGAGTGGACAAGCTTATTCCCTGTCTCCCAATTGTGCTCTTGTTGTCACCCTGTTACATGAGCCTCAGACAGAAACCACAAATGGCCTCTTCAGCATATATTACACATATCAGAAGTCTGGTTCAATAAAACTTTGTGATCCCACCATAAACATTCTTGTTTAGGCACTTCTCGTTATAGAGTGGACAAGCTTTGTCCCTGTCTCCTAGTTGTGCTCTTGTTGTCACCCTGTTACATGAGCCTCAGACGGAAAGCACAAATGGCCCCTTCAGCATATATTACACATATCAGAAGTCTGGTTCAATAAAACATGGTGATCCCGCCATAATGATTATTGTTTAGGCACTTCCCATTATAGAGTCGACAAGCTTTGTCCCTGTCTCCCAGTTGTGCTCTTGTTGTCACCTTGTTACATGAGCCTCAGACAGAAAGCACAAATGGCCCCTTCAGCATATATTACACATCAGAAGTCTGTTTCAATAAAACAGGGTGATCCCGCCATAAAGATTCTTGTTTAGGCACTTCCCGTTATAGAGTCGACAAGCTTTGTCCCTGTCTCCCAATTGTGCTCTTGTTGTCACCCTGTTACATGAGCCTCAGACGGAAACCACAAATGGCCCTTTCAGCATATATTACACAGGTATGATCCACTGCTCTCATCTTTGCAGACATTTGAGGGTTGATTTACGAAAGGAAACAAGGCTGTTTCATTTGCAAGGGAAGCTGCACTCTGCAAGGGAATTTTCCTCAGAGATTACTGAATGTGGGTACATTTCATTTTGCAAAGAATGCCCAATCACATGCAAGGAAATACTGAAGAAAAAAAACAAATTTTGTTTGCACATGATTGGATGATGGAAGTCAGTAGGTCTTCAACCACATTCACTAAGCTCTGTGGGAGATTCTTGTGCAGAGTGCAATTTCCATTGCAAAGTGAACAGCCTATTTGTCTTTAGTAAATCAACTCCAAGGTAACTGTATGGAACTTCAGGAGATCTGCAGCACTGAGATATAGCCAAGGAAAAAAAAAAAGATGAAAACAAGTATTTTATTACAAAATGGCTGTTGTTTATGCACAATTTTTCTGCAAACTAAAGGGTAGCATATAGATCAATCAGCTTCCAGGCTTTATAGTCAAATCTCAATGGAACAAGCTGAAGTTAGACACTGATTTACCATGCAAAGCTGCACCAGATTTTGTACTCTCCAGTTTTAGTAAATCTCTCTGTAAATGACATTCAGTTAGGGTTTACATCTGCTTTAATGAAATACCTTGCAAGTTGTGCTTCAGACAGGACCAGGCGCCTTGAGCAGCATCTTTCTACACCATAAGTGAGACACAGAAAGCAGCAGGGAATGGCTGACAGAACTTTGAAAATTCAGATTTCTTCTCGTGTTTCTGACTGTTATGCTGACCCTACGCATGGTAATTTTGTCAACATTTTGGAAGCTTTTCATCAACTTTCAATCCAAAAAACATGCACATGAAACAATGATCTACAGTAATCTGCCACCTGTGGTTTTAGTCATTTCTTGTTTTTAAAGGACACTGCTACTATTAGGACACTGATTTCAAAGGACAAAACTATTAGAACTGTAGTGGATATTGATCACAAGCACCACTATGTCAGTGGAAATAAATGTTCTATCCCCAATTCATTTGGGTGCTCAAAACCAGGAAGGGATTGAAACTGGCTGGAAGGTTGCTGTGGATTGCTCAGTTTCATTTAACAAAAGCAGATGGATGTTATCAATTTACCACTTCAATGGCCAATATTAGAGACATCCATGATACCTTCTTCCTTCATCCATTCTCTGCTTAACAACATTTAAAATTGAAGAACAAACAGGTTGGACTTCTCACTATTGGGGACTTCCAGGCCTGTCCAGGGCTTTCTACAATACTTCTGCTAAAAACGTTAGAAGCTTGGCCATTGGGAATACAAGTTACCTATCCTTATGTTCAGTTCATGCACTGTTGTTCCTCAGGGCCAGGCCTTTCACATACATGACATTTTCACAGAACACCAGAACACTGCATGAGCAACTGGCAAGTCTTGGGCATGCTTGAAGTAATAAGTCCTACTTGTCTGGATTTGTGGCCTTTACTCAAATATTAAAACTTTATGAAGTGGTCAGTATATGGGATGAGGGATGGGCTCCAGGATGTTTGTTAAAATATATCTGGGTGTTACATTTACCTGCTACCTGTAACTTAACAATGAATAATAAACTGCAAAAATAGTAGTAGTATAGTTTGTTAATGTCTGCATTTTACAAAAAAGTTTGGAAATTCTGCAAAAGGCTTAAAAGTTTAACAATTCCAAAAATATCACGGAGTATTGGTTTGTTAAAATGAGAAAAGCCCTCTTCACCTCCAGTGACTTTGTTACAAAAACTTTACATCTATACTAGCAGCATATTATACTAATTAAGGGAATGCTGGGGCAAGATGTAAAATTCAGCTGCCCGGCCAGGCTTCTTATATCTGAACGGGATACAAAGTACAGGAAGACGTAGTCGTCCATACCAGTGGAAATATGTCTGCTTTGCCGCAAAGGATATGATTAATATTTCATATTTTTTTTCTTTTTACTTTCACAATACTCAGTAAAGTTAAGAAGGCTCTAAGGCTTCCAATAACAGAACAGTATAAATTTATTCTACAGCCTCTGACACAGGAAACTTGGCACAGCTTTTTTGAGTGCCTATGTTTGGATTGCAGTATCTGTTTCTCGAGATACAGTTCAAATCTCATCACAGACAGTTATGATGGGTTGCTCCTAGAGGGGGTGCAAGTGAGCTAATACCACTGCCTGTCTATGGATTTCAAGAGCAATTCTCAGTAACAAGTAAAATCTGTCAGTGAATTGCTAATGATACCCACATTGCAAGTGTGCTGAAGTCATTAACATCTGTTCAGTATATGATATTCTGAGGTTTATGTAATCTTTTATAACCAGAGTGTAAAAGACTCCCAGTTATTCTTAATGTGATTCAGTTTTACTTAACTCCACAGGAGCAGCTAAATACCAGCCTGTCCTAAGATTTACACAGCCTTGCCATAAAGCACTGGATACACATAGATTCCATGGAAGCACACATGGACTTGGAGACTGGGGACATACTTACCTTCCATTCACACCATGGAAGGTAAGTATAAGCTGCTTGGGAGGGTTAAGATAAAATCCCGTGCATAGACAAAACCACGGGTTCCCCAGCTGCAGGAGAGTCGTGACGGTAAGTGTTGACAGCTTATTCCTGCAGCTTCTTATCCTGACCTTGCTGACTATTTAGAATATTTCTTCCCACAAGAAAGTTGTTTGAAACTTGTTGAATGCTTTGTGAAAGCTTGCTGAACCTAATGCTCTTCAGACATGTGTCTACCAGCCATCATTAAACAACGGCTGTATGTACAAGGTCTTACTAATGCTGCAGAAGACCATTGGTGTCCTTAGTGGTGCGTACTGAATTATTTTCTTAAAAGAAAAACTATGGATAAAGTATCACAAGAAAAGTTTGAGTATGCAATATATGTATATATAGAAACCACACGTATTAATGTATTTTCTTATTCAATAAATATGTGTAAAATTATATCTAATTGAAACTAGTAAAAGTACCCTAAATTTGATTTGGCATAAGCTTGTGGTTACCTTGTAGAGTTATACCCAGAATGCACAGGGAGGGGCAGCACTAGTAACCAATTAGGTGTGCTGCACGCACATATATGGACAAGGAACATGCTGATAGGAGGAAAGAGCAATCTGCTGAGCTACTCAGTCTGATGAGAATAAAAGTGAAGAAAAAAATGTGAAGAAAAAAATGCAAAAAAAAAAAATAAAAGTGAAGAAAATAAAGTGAAGAAAACTCAGTCTGCTGAGTCTCCTTCAGCCCGGGTTCAGATATATGTGGTGAGGTATATTGCATGTGATTTGCACAGTAACCACACCGCATGCCTGTGAAAATCACATGCGATTTGTGTGCGGTGCGATTGGAGCCATACATTTTTTATGGCTCTAATCGCACCACACCCTCACCAAAAAGGTGCAGGACCCTTTTTTGGGTCCGCACTAGAATCAGATCGCATGGACATTCACACCTATGCGATCTGATTCTGCACATCACACTGTATTTTGCGGACTGCTTTTGGGGTGTTGTTAACCTGACATACACACCCGCAGCAGTTCGCATGAATGGGGTGCAAGGCAATGTAGAGAAAGAAGAAGGGACAATATATATTCATTCCAACAAAAAGGAAATTATTTCATTCTTTTTAGAAACTCAAGGGCAGGAATAGGACAATCCTACCAAAGAGACTTGATAAACAGAGGACAGTGGGAAGGCATAGGAACGAAAAAGAGAACGGGAGATGCCCCTAAAAACAATTACAATTTTATCCCAGGAAAATCAGAAAATGTAAACTCATAAAAATGCAGAAAATTAAAAAAAAGAAAATCTGCAATCTTTCATTGAAGAAACCTGAATAATGTCTACCTTAATTTTGTAAAGCACTGCGCAAACTGTTGGCGCTATATAAATCCTGTATAATAATAATACTAATAGCAGAGTGCTTGGAAAAGGGACTTGTCTTTGTCCCAGCATCTAATTTTATTTTATTTGATCAGATTAAAGACCTAAATGTATTTGCAAGGAAGCTTTCACTGACCAAAGAACATGCAAAGGATAAAAATGGGGGTACTGTTAAAAGTCTACCAGTGAAAGGAATGTTTGAGACTACTTGAGTCCTTACAGAATAAAATAAGACAACTTAGAAAGAAGTATTAGGTCCCTTCACAAGTTTGAAGCACTTCTTTTTTCATAGGTTATCAAAATATCCAACTATTTGTGAAGTTAGTGGAGAATGAACTCCACAATCTGAGTTTAAATAGTAAACTGATGAAGATCAAACATAACCTTTAAAGTAATGAAAGACAAGCATTGAGAGATCTTGAATCCAATAAATATATTCTAATCAACCCTGCATATAAAAGTGGGACCATCATTATAATTGATAGGGATAACTATCTGAACATGTGACTAGCATTATTACAAATTACTACAAACTACCAAAATTTGGGGGAAGATCGCACAGTAAAATATCTACAAGAAATGGAGGATAATTTGAAAAAGGCCTTAAAATGGAAATAGATATTAAAAAAATAGTTTTATATCCTCTTATATTGTAATCCAATGTTTGCTACTTTATATGTTTCCTATATTGTATAAAATTAAGAAAACTTTCAAGCTGGATGGTAGTGTTGGAGATCAAAATCTTATCAAAAGTAAATATGTTGATGCAATTTAGAGGCCATTTGTTAAAACATTTCCATCCTACATGGAAGACTCAAAATATTTTGTGAAAAAATAAAATGACTTACCTATTTCTACATGTTTGGCAAGATTAGATTTTGAAGCACTATATAGAAACACTGAATATTCCTTGGATAGTGAGAAGAAATATTAGGGGGAAATTTACTAAAACTGGGGCAGACAGAATTTGGAGCAGCTGTGCAGCCTAACTCATCAGCTTCTAGCTTTAGCTTGTTCAGCTGAACTCTGAAAATGAAAGCCAGAAGCTGATTGGTTGTCATGCATAAGTGCTCTGTCTGTATGCTTCAGCCTTACTAAACTACCCTCATTGTGCTTAGGGAAGATATGTTTCAATATACAAGCTCTTTACTTTTGGGGTCCGCTTTATTGATGACATCTTTATATTGTGGGAGAGATCCTAGGACATTTTTGAAGAATTCTGGAACATACTGAGTAATAACAAGCTAGATAAGTTATTTACAAGTAAATTACAAGTGATTAATTTAAATTCCTTTGGACCTGAGTATATAAAGATGTTTAAAACTACATTTACATCCGCAATTAGGGCCGTAGCGAATTGCAGTGGCAGGACTTTAAGATTCCTGATGCTGCTCTCAGAAGCTAGGTGCAGCCACCCCCATTCACTATAATGACAGGTCACTGATGCCCACAGCTATTTGCGGTTCTCTGCGGTTACCTGTGGTGATCACTGCTGGACGCACTTTGAACAGGACCGTCGACTGCGCCTAACTGCTGAGAGTCCTAGCAGGAACCTCTGATTCCTGCTGCTACAATTCGTACATAGTATTTTATAGTATTTTGATACAATTAGAAGGAATGGTGAGAGAAAAATAGCTGGCTTCCAGACCACCCAGCCCCCCCCAAAGGATGGTATCATTGTGGACATTGTAAGGCATGTCAATATATATATATATATATATATATATATATATATATCATGTCATAATTTGTTAATCTTGAATATTTTTTTTTTTATGTTATTAATTTTTAGAATTGGTTGATTTATAAACTGTAGCAAAACAAGACTGATCTCTGTGGCAAAGTGTCTTTATCATTCCCCCTATGTGGGAAAGGCAATTGGGAAGAAGAATTTCAGAGCATAAAACAAACATGAATTTGATATGCATCATTCTCATTTTATATATAGGAAAAAGATGAGGAAAAAGGGGAATGCTTACAATTTTGGGGTCCACAAGTTTTTTTAATTAGGCCCCAGAAAAGGAAATTTGGATACAAAATAGTTGTGCATGAAATGGGCCCAATGGACTTCACCACGTCCAGACCAGCATACTTATATACGTATATGTTCTCGTCAGGAAGTGGTTTTACCAGGATGCAGCAGCAGCCATGATCCTGGTGTAATTTTTGCTCTTTCTTGTAAAAGTGTTCCAATGGCTGTACAGCTGTCCATTCAGAAGGAGGGAGCAGAAGCCCCCCCCCCCCCCACTGCCTTGCCCGGGCTTTCCCATTTCACCGGAGGGCCCAGGACTAATGTGACCTGTCAAATCAGAAGGACAATAAAAATTGGGAGGAGTTTCCATTGCCCAATCTCTTTTCTGACCTAAGAAATCGGAAGCAATGAACATTTCATCACTTCCAGTTTTGGCTGCCTGTTTACTAGCTGCTACTAAGTAGTGAAGCAGCCGATCAAACTGATCTCGGTTTGATCAGTTGCTTTGGAGGGCAGAGGAGGGATCTGGGGTCTACTAGACAGTGAGGGTCTGGGGTCTATTTTCAGAAAATATATAATGTTTTAGGATTCTAAGTAAAATGCAGATTTTTACATGTAGGTGAGAAATGTCATAATTGGGTGGGTAGGCAAGCTGTTAATGAATGCTTTATGTATCTCCCTTTTGTGTAAATAATAGTAAATATAAAAAATAATGTAAATTTTATTTGATGATAAATATACCTGAAAAGGAGAGACATCAAAAGGAATAATAATTATTCAATATATTAATAAAACTGAAAGGTAGATATAGGGAAAGAGGTACACTAAAATAGTTATGCTGTCCTACTAACGGTTAGCCAATAGCTAGCCAAAAAAAACTGACAAGCAACATTGTGTTTCATTCCAAAACTGAATTTATTTCTTTGAATAGTCCTGTAAAACTGCAATACAATCACATACAATGACATAAACTGAAGTTACAATATGCTTGAAAACATGTCTCTTATAAATGCATACAATGAACACATTTCTTACAAACAGCTACCTACAAATCACATTAAAAATATTGAAATCCGATCTAGATACATACAGCAGAGGCGTAGCTGGGGGGGCCAGGGGGGTACATATGTACCCGGGCGCCAAGGTACAGGGGCGCCAAAATGAGGTCACAAGATCACTGCAGCGGCTGCAGCAGACGCGTCATCTGATACGTCTGCCATCCACAGTGAGTTATGAGAGGAGAGAGGAGCCGGCCGGGAGAGGAGTGGAGAGGAGGGCAGTGAGCCGGGCATGTGCCGGAGGGAACGAGGGGAGAGCCGAGCCGGGTGAGTAGTGCCATGGATGTAGGGGGGGGGGGCAATGTGATCGGGATGGGGGGGGGTGTCTACATGGACCATGTGAAGCGGGGGGGGTGTCATGAGGTGGCCATTCGTCCCCGGGCTCAAAATATCCTAGCTACGCCTCTGACATACAGTATATGACTTTGACAAACACAATGAAAGAACTTACAGGCATATGTGTATCAAAGGGAGAATGGAGGAGACCTTCACTGGTGTTCTTCAGGAAGCCAAAATGGCTGCAGTGGTAGATAGAAAATCTTTATTTTTAACAAGCATGACACACTTCCTGTTCTTTATTGACAAAAGAGTGCAATTGCAGTGAATGCCTAATAGATAGCTCCCTACTCAACATAGTGATCTGAATACAAAACAATTGTCCAAAATGCACTCGCTACAGTTGGGGCCACATACCTGCCACTGCATGCCTGTCATGTTAGGATGTGCAGATGCTGCATCCCTATAGCGTTGATTGGGAACGTCACAGTCCCATCAATTTGGTCCTGTTGGTGAGCGCTCCCTGAAACAGGGGAGCCAGAGCTTGTGCATCACATGACCAGTCCGAAGCGTATTCAGAAAAGTTATTTAAATATATATACAGTATATATATATCTTTTACAAACAGTATATGGCATAGGTAGGGAGAGAGGGGAAAGTAGCATTTTTAAGCAGACTTATATTTACCCTAAAATTCCACTTTAAGAGAATGTACCACAAGCTGTATATTTGAGATAATTCAGTAGAAAGGGACAGACCTGAATGATGTCACCTGATGCAGACCCACATAGTGATGTTAACGTATATGATGATATCATGATGACATCATCAGACTTTGCCAATGGACAAAGAAACTAGAGGCTCTGAAATATTGTCCTTAGTGCAAGTCTTACAACAACAAGCTTTGTGTGCTGTTCACCTGAGCACCAGAGTGCAAAATGAGCATATTTATATCCCTGGTGTAGCTGTGAAAAGAGGCGAAACACGTTGGGGTATGGAGAAAATGAGAAAGATTTAATTAGGAGGGGATACAGAAGAGAGATGAGTATTTAGAGAATGATAAAAGCAGAACTGAACCTATGGGAACTTCTTAGTGAAAGAATGAGAGATGCATAAGAGAGATAGTAAAAGTCAAGGAAATTATTTAGTAAAAAGATTAGAAATTATTAAAGAAAGACAGTAAATTTTAGAAGGCTCTAGAAAGAACAGAGAATACTGGAGAGACAGCTAATTTCATGTAGATTCACGTAAGAGGAGAAATGAGAAAATGGAACCCATATTTGGTATCCTTCCTTAAACCATATGATGATGTAAATAAGCTGGAATAAATAAAAACACACACAATAGACAAAAATGAATAATTTTTTTGATTGAAATAACAATTAAAGTCTAGGCTTAAAGTAACTCAGATCATGCAAATTAGGATTGTGTGTCAAAATTCACTATAGCAGATATTAAAGGATGAGTTCACCACATGTTCCACCCTAGCATAGTCGCCAACTGTCACGGATTACCCGGTATTACCGATTACCGATATTGTGAATGATTTCCCGCCATTGCTTTGTCCCAGCCAGTGTTCCGGAAATCTAAGATCAGGTTAGGGACAGACGCAGATAGTGCTTCTTAATTCTGTGTGAGCCTAGGGCAGTGAAAAAAATTAAAAACTTTCTTGTTGCCATTTGCTATGTGGGAAGAAGGGCCGCGGCAGACTAGGGACTATTTTTTCATTTTCAGGTCTGGCGGACTAATTTGTAGTACCGCTTTTTTTTAATAATAAACAAAACTCCCTGCCACTTTTGTATCAATCAGCCAGGTTGCCCCGGCGGATTGATGTAGAAAAGGCCAGGACACTAGTTTAATTCACAGGAGCCTCTGCACTGCAGATTAGTCCGCCGGCCCCGAAAATGAAAAAATAGTCCCCAGTCAGCCGTGACCCCCCTTCTCACATAGCAAATGGAAAAAGGAAAGTGTTTATTTTTTTAACTGCTCTAGGCTCGTGCAGAATTAAGAAGCACTATCTGCTGCTGTCTCCTCCCAAATCATGAGACACAGGACAAATTGGACCAGGGGGTCGATCACTCCAGACTCTTCATCAGGGAACAGAATGGATTAGTGAAATGCATTGCTCAGTGTAAATACCTGCCACCATACACTGACTGACACACATTTCCGCATGTTGCACATGGGGCAGCCTATTCACTTCAAAAGCCTGACCTATGTGTGCTTATCCCCAAATAGAAGCTCCTGCTCCTTTTTTGGGTGACAAGCTTTGCACAGTTTTTAAACTCGGACCCTCACCTGTGGTACACCTGCAGTCTCTGACCCTCTCCTGTGGTACCCCTGCAGTCTTTGACCCTCTCCTGTGGTACCCCTGCAGTCTCTGACCCTCTCCTGTTGTATTCCTGCAGTCTCTGACCCTCTCCTGTGCTATGCCTGCAATCTCTGACCCTCTCTTGTATTACTCCTGCAGTCTCTGACCCTCTCCTGCATTACGCCTGCGGTCTCTGACCCTCTCTTGTACTACACAGGCAGTCTCTGACCCTCTACTGCATTACTCCTGCAGTCTCTGACCCTCTCCTGTACAACGCCTGCAGTCTCTGACCCTCTCCTGTACTACTACTGCAGTCTCTGACCCTCTCCTGTACTACATCTGCAGTCTCTGACACTCTACTGTTCTATAACTGCAGTCTCTGACCCTCTCCTGTACTACTACTGCAGTCTCTGACCCTCTCCTGTACTACATCTGCAGTCTCTGACGCTCTACTGTTCTATAACTTCAGTCTCTGACCCTCTCCTGTACTACGCCTACAATCTCTGACCCTCTACTGTACTACGCCTGCAGTCTCTGACCAACTCCTCTACTATGCTTGCAGTCTCTGACCAACTCCTGTACTACGCTTGCAGTCTCTGACCAACCCTGCACTACACCTGAAGTTTCTGACCAACTCCTGTACTACGTCTGTAGTCTCTGACCATAGTACTGTACTACGCCTGCAGTCTCTGACCATAGTCCTGTACTAACTGCAGTAACCTCTAGAAACCAATCAGTGAGTGTGGACCAGTTCTTTATGTTTACATTATTACGTTTTTTGAGATAAAGTCTATGTGGGTGTTTGTTTTTTGTGATGTTGGGGTGGAGAGCAAAATTGCATGGGGGAGCCCAAGAAAATCTCAGACTCTGTTTAACCACACCCCCTTTAACCACTTGCCCTCCAGAAGATTTACCCCCCTTCCTGACCAGGCTGGTTTTTGTGATACGAAGCTGCTTTTCTTTAACTCATGCAACTCTGCACCCAAATTAAATGTATCTCCTTTTTTCCCACAAATGGAGCTTTCTTTCGGTGGTAATTAACATACTTCTCTGCCTACACTGTGTTTCTGGACATGCAGGAAAAAGTGTCCCTAAAATTTTTTTTTAAATGTTGGCAACTATGCCGTTGTAACATGTAACATGTTCCAGCATCTGCACCCCGCACCCCCAATCCCCATTCCCCTGTGACAGCGGGCGGGGGATCGTCTCCTCACACCCATTGTCACAATGTAAAAAGAATAGCCAACAAGTATATTCAGCTAATGTGGCTGATGGCTCGTAGTTCTCAATGGACTATGAGGGCATTGCTGAGCGTTCAATGATTCTTCCTGCTCTTAAGTAGCTGCCTTCCCGTACGAGGTACAGCCAGACAGCTATCCTGAGAGTCTGCAGGAGCCTGATTCTGCACCCGTGATCTGCTGATTGTGGGTGCAATGCTCTGCAGGCTCCTTAGAAAAAATAATAACTGCAGATTTTATTTACCTGTGAAAAATGTGCATTTTTTTTTGTTCAAAAGGTGAACTTAGCCATTAAAGCAAAATTAAACTCATCTCCCCTCACCGGCGCCAAATTCTTTGCCTGATCTTCTTCCAGGCATGGGATCATCAGGCATCTTAACTGGCAAGGCTGGGATGATGTACAGTAAGTCCTGCATGGGCGCACTGGATTTGATCATTTTTGGCTCCAAGGTATACCGAGAACGTATGCTGAGCTGTGCATGAAGTAAAGCACAGTGGCTTAGCGGTTGGCACTTATGCCTTACAGCCCTGGAGTCCCAGGTTGGAATCCTAGTCAGACACTATCTGCATGGAGTTTGCATGTTCTCCTTGTGCTTGTATTACATCTATTATTTCAGGT
Organism: Staurois parvus; assembly: GCF_062004578.1. Taxonomy (NCBI): domain Eukaryota; kingdom Metazoa; phylum Chordata; class Amphibia; order Anura; family Ranidae; genus Staurois; species Staurois parvus. The sequence continues at coordinate 963,217 of NW_028319145.1, forward strand.
GGTTGCCTTGTAGTTAGCTTTAAAATAACTGCATTGCTAAGGATTTTCAGTAATATGGTAATGTGTTTTTGTCGAAATGCAAATGTTTTTTATGATTTCCCCTGCCTCCTACAATTTATAGTGTTTTAATGGCCTCCTGAAAAAAAATGTAAATGCAGGTTCTATATTAAGTGAAAAATTGCTGACTTTCTCTTTGAGCTGTGCTGTGAGTTTCACCCGTGACGCGGTTATCTTGAATCTCAGGCTCTCGGTAGCGGGTTAAGCGGGCCCCCTCAGTGTCCACTACACGGAATGACTGTGAATGCGGCTCAGAGCAAACATAACAAAGACACATGAGAAGAGTCTGATTGTATTAGCATTAAATCAAATGAGATTAGAACACTAAGGCGATTAAATAGGATTTTATGCAATTAATCTCCGGAGATTAATCACCCAAGGGGGAAAAAAAATCAGTATTTCTAATGAACGCTTTGCTAGAGCATCCAAAATTTTCTTGCAAATAGCAGTTAGAGCGAGGTCAGGTGATCACATCCTGATATATTTAAAGTGCAAGTCGAGACAAAACTTTTTTTTTTCTAGTTTTGGATAGTGTGGGAAAGGATTTAAACTGTTGCTATTGCTACGAAGGCTCCGTTATAGAGATTTCCCCTCACGTCCCGTTCCAGTGACAATGGTATCAACTGACAAGAAAGAAAATATCCGTAACAGGGACATGGACTGAAATAAAGTTCTGACACGGCCTTCCCCTGCTCCTTTAACCCCTTCACACCTAAGGGTAAAACAAATCTTAATGCCTAAGCACAATTTTGCAACGTTGACATGTGTTAGTAAATCCGTACATATCATCACAACTACTTTTTACATCCAGGTGAATTATACCGCCTTTTTTTCAGGACAAATTGGGCTTTCAATTGGTGCTAAATGGTAATGGATATCTCCTGATTTTTTTTATTATCAAAGGAAAACTGGCCCAGAATAGTAAAAAAAAATTTTTTTTTTAATTTAGCTGTGTGCTTGTTACTACCATAACCTATCACCAAAGAACAACCCAAAATAAATTTTCCAGCTCTTGATGATCGCAGCCATACCATATATGTGTATGTTATTTGTTGTTTGTACCCGTAGTACAGCCCAGAAACAATAGTGCGCATTTTGGGTTTTTTTTTTACCTAAAACACACTGACACTAACTGAAACTAATACCAATTTTAAAAAAATCCTAACCTTTGACCTTGACCCAAACACTAACCCTGGCACTGAACTAGATAAAACCTTGATCTATGTATTTTATTCTTTCTTTTATTTTTTTAATCTTTCTTTCTTTCTTTCTTTCTTCCTTCCTTTCTTTCCTCCTTTCCTCCTTTCTTCCTTTCTTCCTTTCTTCCTTCCTTTCTTCCTTTCTTCCTTTCTTTCTTTCTTTCTTTCTTTCTTTCTTTCTTTCTTTCTTTCTTTCTTTCTTCCTTCCTTTCTTTCCTCCTTTCTTTCTTTCCTTCTTTCTTTCTTTCTTTCTTTCTTCCTTTCTTCCTTTCTTTCTTTCTTTCCTCCTTTCTTCCTTTCTTCCTTCCTTTCTTCCTTTCTTCCTTTCTTTCTTTCTTCCTTCCTTTCTTTCCTCCTTTCTTTCTTTCCTTCTTTCTTTCTTTCTTTCTTTCTTTCCTCCTTTCTTTCCTTCTTTCTTTCTTTCTTTCCTCCTTTCTTCCTTTCTTTCCTTCTTTCTTTCTTTCTCTCTCTTTCTTTCTTTCTTTCTTTCTTTCTTCCTTTCTTTCTTTCTTTCTTTCTTTCTTTCTTTCTTCCTTCCTTCCTTCCTTCCTTTCTTCCTTTCTTTCGTTTTCTTTCTTTCTTTCGTTTTCTTTCTTTCTTTCTTTTTTTCTTTCATTTATTTATTTATTTTTTTTTACACCTCTATGTCAGAAGTTAGAGATACAATTTATCCATTCATGAAGGAAAAAAAACAAGGGGGCCGGGCTGTACAGAGGCTATCACAGCGATCATGTGACCTGGAATTGGGAGACCCTGGTCCCGATCATTAGAACGGGACCCAGGGTTCTCAGTAACACCCCGATCTTTGTGCTGGGAGCGAACTGTGTGGCGCGCTCCAGCACAAAGACAGGTATGCAAATATTCTGCCCCACGGAAAAAAAAGCCCAGTTCTGTGAGGCCGCATATTTTTGTGACATCGGCGTGAAGAGGTTAAAGAAAAGTATTTTTATTCCTGTGCGTGTTACATATTTTTCTGCACTTCCTCCCATGTAAAATATTGTCGGGAAGACAGGAAGTGAGTGGAAATCTCTTTAACTGATCCCCAGATAGCAGAGGAGGCTGCAGCAACTCAAGAGCAGACCTGAGGTATGTGTTAATGCTGGAGTTGGGTTCTTTCCACATGATCTCGATCTCTGGGGGGGAAAGATCATGGCTGGGGGACTGTAGCCACCAAAGGGATCTTACTGGCCGGCATTGCCAAGAATGTACGGCCAGGTTAATGATTATTGGTAATGATTAACCCTTTTATTGCTAACAGATCCTTGCTGGTTGTACATCTCGGCTAGTAAGATCCCTGTGGTGGCTAGGGATATGATTAATAATCATGTGTCTAGCCACTACTGAAATCTGGCTGGGTCACTCGTTGGCAGACGCCCAAGAAAATGAAGCAAAAGCCAATGCATCTTTACCTTGGCTATCCTAACCCTGAACTCAGAAAATATTTCCTCTAAGAAGTCTCCTCTTTCTTGTAAATCAGCCCCACTTCACTTTTTTCTTTAATGAAAACTAAAGCAGTCAACCAAAACCATTTTTCATTCTAATTGCTTTAAAGTGACATAGGATGAATTCTGACTGGTTGTGAAGGGTTTTAGCTGCCAGCCCACCAACACACTAGCATGGTGGGCTCAGATATAGTAAATGATAGCATGAAAACCTGATCCGGAAAAACATGGCGCCTCCATCTTTTAATTGCTGAGCAGTTTAGAGTAGTGCTGGACGTCCCCTTTAAGTACGGCGGATTGTACGGCAGAGCCTTCACACCCAGCTGATATTTATCTGTCTTGTCACTGACGGCCTGCAATGTACTAAATACAACTGACACTCTGCTTTATTCTTCTGTAAATACGTTGCAGAGTTGAATTATTTTTATTGCATCTTATTGTTTTTCCACAATCTGAAACACTGGGTACAATTGATGGTTTGAAGACGGTAATGCGCAGATAGATGAATCTCTTTTACAGGGGAAAGCCCCCATTTACAGACATGGCAGATTTCTCATAGATATGAATCCACACATAGAGCTTTATTGAACCACCGATTGGATTTATTAGGACAAACGTCACATTTTACTGGCTCTGCTGTTGTTGTTCCAGGATGTAATGAGATTGCACCATTGATTGGAGGCTTATAATGAACCGAATGATAAAACAATGGGAGAAGCCTCTGATGGAAGCAGCCACTCTCCCATCCCATGCTAGCTCTGGGGCTGTGATTATACGTGTAGTGAATGTGGACAGGTTTCGTTTTCTTGTTCCAGATCTGCTATAGGGTGGAAATGACAGAATGGGCAGCGTCCATCTGAGCCTTCGCACACAGGCTTTGTTGTGTCATGACAAATACTTATAGGTAATATCCTAATATTCCTTCCCGGCACATTTGTTAGAATAAGATGAGGATAAGTGATTCTATAACCATGCTGTATTGTATAATATATGTAGGCGGCCATTGATGGCCTCCTAAAGAGGATTTACCCTAGCTTCACACCTAAGCGTTTTTCGCAGCGTTTTGCTATGTAATATAGTCCATTTCACATGATTTCCTATGGGACAGGTTCACATCTCTACGTTGTCACCCACTGCATTTTTTGGAAAGGGTCAGGGACTTTTTTGAACGCAAAAAGTTGCGTTTTTTTTGGTTCTATAGACTTTAATAGAAATGCTGCAGAAAAGCATTTAGTGTGTTTTTGCTGCGTTTTTGATGAGTTCTGCCTAGCAACAAGAAAAATTAAAAAATGGAACCCCCCCCCGCAAAATGCAATGCAGCAACGGGTCAAACGCAACCTGCATAGGTGTTAACCAGACTTTAATGCTGATTGAGCGGGCACAAGCATGTCAGAACTGCTGATTACATACTGGTTCCAGGTCAGTGACTCAGAGAGCATTAAATCCGCAGGATCATCAGGACATCCAGGTAATGAGCATGATGTGCTCTAATGTTTACATGATGTCTTTGTAATGTATTGGGGATGGGGTTTTGTTCGGAGGTGTATGGCTTGGTCAGCAATCAGTCTGGCTACTATTGTGGGGAGGAGTCCCCCCTGCTGACTATTACATGATGAAAGCTGCTAGCTCCGGCTGCCAGAGTACCTGAACAGTGCCAGCTGCTGATTGGATGCAGTTGCTGTTCAGCTGACAGTTTTTGGCTCAACTCCTGCAACAGATATCTGTTGAGTAATTGCCTTTTGTCAACCTGGCAGAGCCATCTACTGTTAGGATTTCATCTGATTATTCCTATACCAGCTTTGCTTTCTGAAGAGCAATCAGTGTCCAGATCCCTCTTCAGGGAGTATTTGAAGAAGGCACCATATCACCTCCTTACTGTCTATTTTAATCCCCTAACTTCCGAAATACCGCGCTGCAACGGCATGTGTTGTGCATGGCTCCTGGGCGGTAACAATGTGGCCTTATTCATTTGAAAAGGTCGCATTCAGCGGGTGTCAGTGCCCACCGAGTGTGATAGCGGTACAATTTCTGCCGCAGCATGTGTATATCCCCAGCCATTGCCTTCCCAGCTAAAGAGGGAGTGGTTGAGAGGCAGTAAAAAAGCAGCTCAACTGCAGGGTTTTACTGCACCCCCCCAAGTGCATGTGTAAATGGTCCCTAATGGCTGGTTTATCATGGTGGCAAGAACTTCCACTCCTCTGAAAAGTGATTCACACTGGTATAAAATATCCTTCCTCACCACCTGTTTCAACACTCAACTGCGCTGAGGTCATTGTGTGCACATTGCATGTGGTTGCTGCGCAAGTTCTTACACTTGAATGGGTTGTACTTATAATTTCTGCTGTGGCCACAAAGCAATTGATTGTGGCTGCAACCACTGCCTTTACAGCTAAAGGGAAACCGTTGAGGGGCAGTAAAAATATGGCTCAACTGCAGGGTTTTACCTACCTCCAACCAGTAGAGTAAATGAGACCCAACAGTGTATGACCAGGTTTAGTCCATCCCATAGATGGTCTGAGTCTTCTCTCATTAGCATACAATGCAGGAGGCCATCTTTAACTGCTTGCCCGCCGCCCTATAGTAGAAGTACTGCACAAAATCACATACATATACGTATAAATGATTTGCATTTCCTGGTAGGGGGCGAGCGTGTGTCACCCTACCCACCCCGCCATTGATGGCTACGGATACAGACATTCCCCGCCAGCATCCAGCGATTGTTGGGGAAAGCTGACAGGGTTGTTTAACCAGCTGCCGACCGCAGATAGCCGAATGACGGCTTCACTGCGGCCGGCCAGTTCTGGGTGGACGTCATATGACGTCCTCCCAGAACGCGCTGGGGCGCGCACCCGGCGATCTCCATGATCGCTGTGTCCTACGGACACAGCTGATCACGTGATGTGGTAAAAGGCCAATCACAGCGGCCTTTTACCACGTGATCAGCGGTATCCAACGACACGCTGATCAGAGGGAAATGCAAGTGCCGGTTCTCGGCTGCACTTTCCTCACGCTGTCAGATCGTGAGGAAAGTACTGCCGAGAACCGGCAGTTGTCAGAGCGGGGATCGGCACCGATCATCAGGGCACTGATGATCAGTGCCCTGATGATCGGTGCCCCGCAGTGCCACCTGCAAGTTCCGCCCAGCAGTGCACCCACTAGCTCCGCCCACCCGTGCCCATCAGTGCACCCACCTGTGCCCAGCAGTGCACCCACCTGTGCCACTCTGCAGTGCCACCTACCTGTGCCCAGAAGTGCCACCTACATGTGCCCAGCAGTGCCACCCACCTGTGCCCACCCACCTGTGCCCACCAGTGCCACCCACCTGTGCCCACCCACCAGTGCTGCCCACCAGTGCCACCCACCAGTGCAGCTCAGCAGTGCTGCCAGTCAGTGCCACCAGTCAGTGCCCAGGGGTTGTGCCAGTCAGTGCCCAGCAGTGATGCCAGTCAGTGCCGTCTATCAGTACCCATCATCAGTGTCACCTATCAGTGCCGCCTATCAGTGCTGCATATTAGTGCCGTCTATCTGTGACCCCTAATTAGTGCTGTCTATCAGTGCCGCCTATCCATGCCACCTCATTAGTACTGCCTATCAGTGCCCTTTAGTGCTGCCTATCAGTGGCCATCAGTGCCGCCTATCAGTGCCCATCACTGCTGCCTCATCAACGCACATCAGTGAAGGAGAAAAAATACCTGTTTGAAAAATTTTATAAAAGAAACAAATAAACTTTTTTTTTTTTTCAAATTTTTTGCACTTTTTTTATTTATAGCGCAAAAAGTAAAGCACCCAGTGGCGATTAAATACCACCAAAAGAAAGCTCTATTTGTGAGAAAAAAATGATCAAAATTTCCTATGGGTACAATGTTGCATGACCGTGCAATTGTCAATCAAAGTGCGGCAGCGCTGAAAGCTGAAAATTGGCCTGGTAAAGAAGGGGGTATAAGTGCCTGGTAGGCAAGTGGTTAAACACAGGTCTCTGCTGTCATCAAGGACATGCACAGCAGAGAAATACAAAACAGCATGTCTCCATAGTAAAAAAAAGAAAGAAGAAGGGGGGAGAGAAGACACAAGACTATGTGGGCGGGGCAGACACAGGAGGAGAGGGCGGGAGGAGGAGAGGGCGGGAGGAGTCCTGTTGAAGTCACGCGCTGTGACGTAACGCGTAGGGTACACCGATGACGGCAATCTGATAACCAGAAGTGCACGTGCCGCCATTTTGGAAGACGGATTTCTACATACACTTGGCAGAATACACTGTATAATATGGAGCGATCTGGATCTTCTTAAAAGTGCTGGCAAAGAGTGGGAAGATCTGTGTACCATTACACCCTCCCAGGTTAAAGGGAAAAGCGCAGTTTGACCTGTCATTATGGGTCAAACTTGGAGGTGAGCGCAATAGTGTGTTGGATGTGGAGGAGCACTAAGGGGTGACACAGGAGCACCGTACACGTTATGTAGTAGTGTGACAACACTGGTCCACTTGCAGTACAGCCGATTTAAAGGGACGCTCCACCACTATTGAGTCTATATTCAGTTGACACTTTTTTTTGGTGCATTCGGATCATGATACACAGGAAGTATACCACACAGGTTTTCGTGATGGTATTTAGGATTTAAAGGGACAGATAACCATTAAGGATTATGTATTTTTGTATTTGTCTGCACACAGCATTGATCATGTGATCTACGCTAATGGGGGGGGGGGGTAGCACCAGCCAATAGCAGTAGTTATTTGGTGAACTATTAATAAATAGCTCTGTAACTTCCTGAATTTCTTAGGGATCCTCCCCCATGTTCACAGATTTCCATTGTAATACAGAACACTGGCGGCCATTTTTTGCGCTAAGGTGCTCCCCCTCCTGTGTGAGGAAGCACCATACACACCATGGCAGGGCGATAGAGAAATAATGATGTGCCCAATAATACCCACAGGTATGCCTGACATGGCACTCCAAATCTTTGAAGTTTGCTGCTCACACATCACATAGTTATATGGCGGTCACCCAATGTCTATAGGAGGGTGCATTTCTCTGACAAAAAAATAACAAAGTCATCTCCTAAAATGTGAATCCTGTAGTATACTGAAATGTAAATGGTTTAATCCCCCTGTGATATCACAGGTAGACTTCTCCATATGTTTACAGTGTTTCCTTTTCAATAACGAATACCAGCGGCCATTTTGTGTGCTGAGGCGCTCATTCTCATGAAGGAGGAAGCACCATACACACCAAGGCAAGGGTCAAAACAAATACCGCTATGCCCAGACGATGCCCACAGGTAATCCTTGCATGACCCCTATCTGTTTTTTTTGTATTTATCAAAACCCACCTGCCATTCTTACAGGCTCTGTATATTCGTAGAGGTCACACCGCAGCAAGACTTGCATGCGCACGAAACGCGTTGGGTGGAGCCTTATGTGCTGATGTCACACAGCCGTGGCTTTTATGCATTTAACTCTGCTGTATCCATGTGGATTGCTTTGAACTATTTATAATAAATACTACACTATATTGCCATACCTTCGGCTCCTGTGGTGAGCTTCTCCCCCTAGGAGGATCCTTTGCTGATTTTGCATAGCCCTGACCCTGGAGAAATCTGATCCCTATTTATGGATTCCTGAGACCCCCCCATAAGGATCAGCATTGATGCTATTATACAAGTAGCATTCTGGTGAGTGCACATCCACATAAGGTGGTGGATTCCTAGGTTGGATCATGTGCACTCTTGATCATCCCAGCTGGTATTGCTGCACCTTGTAGTTCCATGAACATTGCTATGACCTGTAGTGCCACAGACTATGTATAATCACCATTATTGCTAAATAAGCACACATATATCACTTGGCACTTCTGTGACCTGCAGTGCCACGGACTATCCACTATTTATATTCAGAATTTTAGAGTTTTTTTATGATTTTATGTGATCTGAGACATTTTATTTGATTTATTGTATCAAATAAATAAAGTGTTTGTATGAACACTTCTATTCACATAAGCTCTTTATGACTGCATTTGTCGCTTATGCTTTAGCGCTGCACTTACATTTGAAATGAAATCTATACTGTTCAGTGCATCGGTAATAATGGTAGATTTCCTCGTGCTCACAGGACAAACAGAACACGGCGGCCATGCTGTGTGCTCCTCCGCTCCACATACCACCCAATGGGATTCTACATTCAGTTTCCTGACTTAAATTTAGGAAATATTACACTGAACATAATAAAACAGTGTATTTCTTGATGTATTTGTTACACAGCTCAGTATGTTAGGAAGACCTCAGGCCAGTCTGGATGTGGGGAATATTTGGATGTTATTGACTTTTTTTTCTTTTTTCAGATTCTGTTTATATAATACTTCAAACAAAATAAGAAAATAAAGGAAAAGCAAAGAAAAGAAGAAATGAGGTAAAATTATTAGAAGAGTTAGGACTCATTCACACGGGATTGTAGTGCCAGAATCCAGCATATTCCTGGAGTCACATGTGGATGGTTAGCTGTGGCCCCTCAGCCTGTACATAGCAATGACAGGCTGACAGCAGCTGCCCATGGGGGGGAAGGGTTTCTCCTTGAGTGTTTACCAGCAGTTATGGGCACATGATCACCCCTGGATGCAACCCTCTGGCAGGAGTGGACTGACCATTTGAAAACTCGGGCACTGCCCGAGGGCCTGGGGTCTTGTGGGTTTAACTAATCATTTTTTGTATAATTATCGGGGGCATGGCAGGGGGTGTGTCCTATGCCTACATACTTTTGCTAATAGGTGTCCCTCGTTTCCATCTCAAAAAGTTGGAAGGTTTGTATGACTGCATGTGGTGTTACCCAATCAATTCATCTCTTTATATTCACCAACCACAACCCTCAGATGTACCTACCTCCAAACTCTACAACTTGAGAATGAGAAGCATCTAAGGGTTCAGTGACCAAACTGGTAACAGTGGGAGAGGCTTAAAGCGGAGTTTCACCCAAAAGTGGCAGCTCCGCTTATCTGCCTCCCCTCCCTCCACTACCACATTTGGCACCTTTTGGGGGGAGCGGGTACCTGGTTATGACCAGGGGCGGACTGACCATTTGGGAACTCGGGCCCGGGGTCAGTAGGGGCCCCATGAGATGCCCCTGGTACCTTTTTAATAGGCTTTTTTGAATTTGGGCAAGGATACAGGGGCCCCATGATCCCCTATTGCCCGGGGGCCCCATGAGTTGTCAGTCCGCCCCTGCCCTCTGGTTAAAGTCACTTTTACTGTTTGTGTGTGACAGCTCAGTGTGTTGCTCCTAGCCCCGAAAGACGTCTTTTGATGACGAAACCAGTCGGGCGGAGCTTCGTTTTGACTCCATCACAGATTAAGAGTTGAATGCCAGATTTTTATTCAATGATATGCACATTATTCTCAAGAGAAATGTGAGTAATACATTTTTTTGCTTTTCATGAGCAATTGAGTGGTGAATATCACGGCCAATTCTGAGTGCTGATGTCCCAAATACATTGAGGGTCCACTCATAATGCCCAAAAAAGCATTCTATGACCACCCCAATAAAAAGGGGGGTCACATGGAGTCAGTAAGCAAGCATTCCATCCGTCACTTTGGGTGAAGGTGCCTACGTGTTCATCACTGAGCTCTTATGGGATCTTAGATGAACTGCACTTCAATTCACTGTCACGGCACCTATTACTTTATATGTGGACTTTTCTAACAAATGTATTAATGAACTCGCTGTTTAGGGGGTTGTTTCCTTTTTTCTATAAATTTTTATTTTGATTCATTCTTATATATATTGCTATATACCGTATTTGCCGGCGTATAAGACGACTTTTCAACCCGTGAAAATCTTCTGAAAAGTCGGGGGTTGTCTAATACGCCGGTATATGGCGAGCCGGTGTCAGGGCGCCACTTTTTCGAGGGGCGGTGTCCTCTAAGTATAGGGGTGGGCAGAGGGGCTGCTGTACCTTACCTGGCTCCGGTCTTGGTCCCACGACGATCCGGTCCAGGAAGCGCGGCTGCTCCTTCTTTCAGTTCGGCCGCTCGATGGTCCCGCGGCCGCTCGGCTCCGCCTCCTCACCGGTGATTGGCCGCCAGCGCACACAGGCGACCAATCACCGGCGAGGAGGCGGAGCCGAACGGCCCCGCGAAAATCAAGCGGCCGAACTGAAAGAAGGAGCAGCCGCTCCTCTCCCCCATTGACACTAACGATGGGGCACTATTCCTCCTCCACTGACACCAATGATGGGGCACTATTCCTCCTCCCCACTGACACCAATGATGGGGCACTATTCCTCCCCCACTGACACCAATGATGGGGCACTATTCCTCCCCCACTGACACCGATGATGGGGCACTATTCTCCCCACTGACACCAATGATGGGGCACTATTCCTCCCCCACTGACACCAACCATGGGGCACTATTCCTCCTCCCCACTGATACCAATGATGGGGCGCTATTCCTCCCACTGATACCAATGATGGGGCGCTATTCCTCCCACTGACACCAATGATGGGGCGCAATTCCTCCCACTGACACCAATGATGGGGCGCTATTCCTCCCACTGACACCAATGATGGGGCGCAATTCCTGCCACTGATACCAATGATGGGGCGCTATTCCTCCCACTGATACCAATGATGGGGCGCAATTCCTGCCACTGACACCAATGATGGGGCGCTATTCCTCCCACTGACACCAATGATGGGGTGCTATTCCTCCCACTGACACCAATGATGGGGCACTATTCCTCCCACTGACACTAATGATGGAGCGCTATTCCTCCCACTGACACTAATGATGGGACACTATTCCTCCCACTGACACCAATGATGGGGCACGATTCTTCCCACTGACACCAATGATGGGGCACTATTCCTCCCACTGACTAATGATGGGGCACTATTCCTCCCACTGACACTAATGATGGGACACTATTCCTCACACACTGACACTACTGATAGGGCACCATCATTGGTGTCAGTGGGAGGAATAGTGCCCCATCATTGGTGTCAGTGGATGAAATAGTGCCCCATCATTAGTGTCAGTGGGAGGAGTAGTACCTCATCATTGGTATCAGTGGGAGGAATAGTGCCCCATCATTGGTGTCAGTGGGAGGAGTAGTACCTCATCATTGGTGTCAGTGGGAGGAATAGTGCCCCATCATTAGTGTCAGTGGGAGGAGTAGTACCTCATCATTGGTATCAGTGGGAGGAATAGTGCCCCATCATTGGTATCAGTGGGAGGAATAGCACCCCATCATTGGTGTCAGTGGGAGGAATAGCACCCCATCATTGGAATACCATACTGAAATACCATACCATATTGAAATCAAATCTGATGTTTTTTCATTTTTATTTGGTGTGCGTTGGAAGAGGGGTAGTCTTATACGGCGAGTATAGCTCAAACCCTATATTTTAACAGGAAAAGTAGGGGGTCGTCTTATACCCCGGCAAATACGGTATTTATTTTGATAAGGATATATGGGGTGAATTGATGTTTCACATGAGTAATATTTGCAGTATGCATATATGATTGAATATTGTTATTCACATAGATATTTTGTGGAGACTCTGATATATGTCATTGGGTTGTGAGCAACACAACACTACAAAGCTACCTTTACTATTTGTCCTGGTGGACATTGTGAATGAAAGTGAGGGAAAATCCAAACTTTTAGAGTTGTCACCAGAATAGGAGATGAGGGAAATCTTCCTGTGGAGACACTTATTCCAATGACAACTGTCTAAGAAGATGTTTCACTTCCTGTTGTGTTTGTGGCAGGAAGTGAAAGCTCTTTGGTGGAACACAGATGGAAAAAGAGACAGCACTTTTTTTTTTTTTTTTTGGCTTTTGATACATTTTAACAATCACATGGACATACAAGCATCAATGTATTGTCTAGACCAGTGGATGTCAGCCTTTTTGAGATCAGGACCTGGTAAATTCTTCCAAAACCTTCTGTATCCAGAAAAGAAAACAAAAAGAACAAAAAGGCTATCGTCACACAATAAAAGTATAGGAAAATAAAACGTATTGAAATTTTGAGGCTCTGGTTGGGGCTGGGTGTCACTGTGGGTTGATGAGGGTTTCTGGAGGAGGTTAAGGGATTCTGCAGTAGCCTTGGTGGCTCTATAAGGGATGAGGTTTCTAAACGCAGTTAGAGGTCTCTCAAGGGGGCTGGCGGTTTTGCAGGGGCAATGTGGGAGCCTGGAGGGCACTACAGGGGGTAGGGGACAGTAGGACACCACTGGGAGCACTATGGGGGGCTGGAGGCTCTGCAGCAAGCTAGTGGGTACTGTGGGAGGTTGGGGGGCACAGTGAGGGGATGAAGGTTCTGGAGAAGGTTAGGAAACTCTGCAGTTACCTTGATAGCCCTATAAGGGATGAGGTTTCTAGAGACAGCTAGAAGTATCTCAAGGAGGCTGGAGGTTTTGCAGGGGCAATGTGGGAGCCTGGAGGGCACTGCAGGGGGTAGGGGCACAGTAGGACACCACTGGGAGCACTATGGGGGGCTGGAGGCTCTGCAGCAAGCTAGGGGATACTGTGGGAGGTTGGGGGGCACTGTGAGGCGATGAAGGTTCTGGAGAAAGTTAGGAAACTCTGCAGTAACCTTGATAGCCCTATAAGGGATGAGGTTTCTAGAGACAGCTAGAAGTATCTCAAGGAGGCTGGAGGTTTTTCAGGGGCAATGTGGGAGCCTGGAGGGCACTGCAGGGGGTAGGGGCACAGTAGGACACCACTGGGAGCACTATGGGGGGCTGGAGGCTCTGCAGCAAGCTAGGGGATACTGTGGGAGGTTGGGGGGCACTGTGAGGCGATGAAGGTTCTGGAGAAAGTTAGGAAACTCTGCAGTAACCTTGATAGCCCTATAAGGGATGAGGTTTCTAGAGACAGCTAGAAGTATCTCAAGGAGGCTGGAGGTTTTGCAGGGGAAATGTGGGAGCCTGGAGGGCACTGCAGGGGGTGGGGACACAGTAGGACACCACTGGGAGCACTATGGGAGGCTGGAGGCTCTGCAGCAAGCTAGGGGGTACTGTGGGAAGTTGAGGGGAACTGTGGGAACTGAGAGCTCATAGAAGGCCTGGGAGCACTATAGGAGGTTGAGGGGCACTGTGGTCTACTATAGAAAGTATGGTGGCACTATGGGAGCTGGGAGGCACTGTGGGACATAAGGGGATCTACAGCTAGCTAGTGGCCAGGGAGGAAGGAGGGGGTTGCAGCCCATCAATGGGCCACAGACTGGCATATGAGAACCATTGGATTAGCCCTTTAGGGCTCATTCATACCATATGCTTTGGGCAGTACTGGGCAGGTGCACAACACAATCCTAACGCACAGACAAGGCAATTTGCTTTATGTTTTGTAGTTTCAGTTCACACTAACATGCTGAGGCAGTGTGCCCTGAAAAAATTAGGACAGGGTTCATTTTTATGTGGCACAATGTTTTGTGATGCATTATACCACATGGCTACACACCAATATAAAGATGAATGATATATAATTTTTTGACATTTCAATAAAGATCAAATAGTGTGATTATTATTATTATACAGGATTTATATGGCGCCAACAGTTTGCTCAGTGCTTTACAATATAACGGGAGACAATACAGCAACAATACAGTTCAATACAAGAGGGATAGGAGGGCCCTGATCCTTGGAGCTTACAATCTAGGAGATATGTTGTAACAACACATTGCACTGCCCCTTCATAGTGCCACACCAGCAAGAGTGCACTATAGAGAGCATAACGCCTGCCACCAATGTGAATGGGCCCTTGTATACAGTCAGCAACTGCTGTTCCGAGAACACAGCCAAAAATGAGATACTGACAAAGTGGTGGCAGCCCCAGCTCAACATCTTAATAATGGATGTAATAAACACTTAACCAGCATATTATCTGTCAATTAGTCGGGAAAACTGCGTCCTGTCAGAGACTTGGTTGGTCTCACAAGCGCTTGTGTTTGTGTCCAAGCGAGCATGAATAAAGACATCAGAATGGTTTAATAAGTAGTGCAGGGATGATGTGCAGTACACACAACTCATTTGTAAGGGGTTCAGGTAGGTAATATAAGGAGATATAATGCAGTTTTGCCTTTTTGGCTTTTTGTTTTGAATTAACATCTCAACTTTTATTTGTGTGCCCATGTACCTCACATATGTCCAATTTTATTTTATTTTTTTGGATAAAACTGTGGAGGGTTACAGTCTCTGTCAGGTTTTTATTGCCAGGGAAAGTTGGGGCACTCGAACCCTGAGATTTATTTATGTTATTTTTATATTGTTGTTATCAGCCATTACTGCAGAAATGATGTAAATATAGAACATGTGACTATCAGGCTGGCAGCTTCTGCACACCAAAGGGCTGCCACAGACACCCTGGGTTGTGATAGGAATGAGGGAATTTAGAAATGAAGAATTGAACTTTAATATTCAAGTCCAAATACAAGTTTATGCCAAAGACAGATTGTATGCAAAGCCAATGTGTTTCAGGGGGAGAACTCTGCCCCCTTTGTTAGGGTTTAGGAGGATATAATACAGTGTATGTCAGTCCTTCTTAACCTTCTTATCCTAGAGGAACCCTTCAGATAATATTCAGGTCTGAGAGAACCCCTGCTAAAAATGATTGCACCTAAAACTAATGTTCCATAGCGGATGAGTAACTTGCTGAAAGTTCTGAATAAAAGTTGAAATAATGTGGCATATTTAGAGTACTTGACATGACACCCAGAGCAGATAATTTGTTTTACTAATCCTCTCTGCTCTATACAACCAAATTCTCTCAGTGATGTTTTTAAAATGAAATGAATACTGTAGAAAAGAACAAAATGCAGAAAGTGAACCTCTTGGTATACCATAACATTACAGATTAGAGTATAAGTGAACCTTTATATTACTGTTCAGTGTATAGGTGATTCCTTACATTTGTGGTCGGTGTATTAGTGGTTCCTTATATTAGTGGTTGGTGTATCGGTGGTTCCTTACATTTGTGGTCAGTGTATAGGTGATTCTTTACATTAGTGGTCAGTGTATAGGTGATTCTTTACATTAGTGGTCGGTGTATAGGTGATTCCTTACATTAGTGGTCAGTGTATAGGTGATTCCTTACATTAGTGGTCAGTGTATAGGTGATTCCTTACATTAGTGGTCAGTGTATAGGTGATTCCTTACATTAGTGGTCAGTGTATTGGTGATTCCTTACATTAGTGGTCAGTGTATAGGTGATTCCTTACATTAGTGGTCAGTGTATAGGTGATTCCTTACATTAGTGGTCAGTGTATAGGTGATTCCTTACATTAGTGGTCAGTGTATTGGTGATTCCTTACATTAGTGGTCGGTGTATAGGTGATTCCTTACATTAGTGGTCAGCGTATAGGTGATTCCTTACATTAGTGGTCGGTGTATAGGTGATTCCTTACATTAGTGGTCGGTGTATAGGTGATTCCTTACATTAGTGGTTGGTGTATAGGTGATTCCTTACATTAGTGGTTGGTGTATAGGTGATTCCTTACATTAGTGGTCAGTGTATAGGTGATTCCTTACATTAGTGGTTGGTGTATAGGTGATTCCTTACATTAGTGGTCAGTGTATAGGTGATTCCTTACATTAGTGGTTGGTGTATAGGTGATTCCTTACATTAGTGGTTGGTGTATAGGTGATTCCTTACATTAGTGGTCAGTGTATAGGTGATTCCTTACATTAGTGGTCAGTGTATAGGTGATTCCTTACATTAGTGGTCAGTGTATTGGTGATTCCTTACATTAGTGGTCAGTGTATAGGTGATTCCTTACATTAGTGGTCAGTGTATAGGTGATTCCTTACATTAGTGGTCAGTGTATAGGTGATTCCTTACATTAGTGGTCAGTGTATTGGTGATTCCTTACATTAGTGGTCGGTGTATAGGTGATTCCTTACATTAGTGGTCAGAGTATAGGTGATTCCTTACATTAGTGGTCGGTGTATAGGTGATTCCTTACATTAGTGGTCGGTGTATAGGTGATTCCTTACATTAGTGGTTGGTGTATAGGTGATTCCTTACATTAGTGGTTGGTGTATAGGTGATTCCTTACATTAGTGGTCAGTGTATAGGTGATTCCTTACATTAGTGGTTGGTGTATAGGTGATTCCTTACATTAGTGGTTGGTGTATAGGTGATTCCTTACATTAGTGGTCAGTGTATAGGTGATTCCTTACATTAGTGGTCGGTGTATAGGTGATTCCTTACATTAGTGGTTGGTGTATAGGTGATTCCTTACATTAGTGGTCAGTGTATAGGTGATTCCTTACATTAGTGGTCAGCGTATAGGTAACTCATTACATTAGTGGTCAGTGTATAGATGAGTAGAATGTGTTGTTGGAGGGGAAATATGAGGACTTGTGCTGGGGAGGATTGGGGTTAGGACAAATATTTGTGTTGGGAGGAGTGTTGGGTGTGTGTGCGTGTGGGGGGGGGGGGGATACGAGGATATGTGCTGGGGGCAATATGGGAGAGAAGAGGATTTGTGCTTAAAAGGGAGGATTGGGGGAGAAGGGGGTTGTGCTAGAAGGGGGGAAGAGAGGGCTTGTGTTGGGAGGGGGATTTGAAGGGAGAAGAGCATTTGTACTAGAAGGAAGATTTTGAAGGGGGGGAGGGAGTGCTAGAAGAAGATCAGGCTTGGAGGCCACTAGTTATAGCAGCCATAGCAGTGGAAAGATTCACACAGAAACCAGCAGCATAAATCCACAAGCAGGTCCCACTGGTGGGTGACATGGGCTAACCCGAGAGCACTAGCTGGTATTCACCAGAGCTCCTGATGGTGGAGATGGGTTTTGCTGAGTGTTAGTACCAGTACCAGTCTTCAGGATTGCCCCACTAGGAGGTAAGCATACCGGGGTCAAGTAGCAGATGTAGCAGTTTGGGATCGAGCAGAAGTGTAGTCAAGGAACAAGCCAAAGGTCAGTAACAAATGGTGATGAACATAAAGACGGAAGTAGGAGTGTAAGGAGCAAGCTATTGGCTGGAGAAGAGCACAATAATCTGGCAAAAAGGAAGTGGAAAGGCATGGCTAAATAGGAAGGTCATGGGAGGAGCGTGGACTTCAAGGTTCACCAGAAACAAGACAGAAAGTAAGGTTGTCCCAGGGTTCATGCAGGGAGCTGTCCAATATCTAAGGTGGCACAGTAAGAAGAGCTACTGCTAGACACAACAGACAACCTGGGTTCAGATCAGGGTCCTGACCAGGGGATTAGAAGGAAGAGGAGGATTTGAGATGCAGGGAGGGAGATCTGGAGGGAAAGAGAACTTGTACTAGAAATTGGATATATGTAATGTAAAAGTCTCATTTTTTCTTTCTGATTGTGCTGAGGTTTATATGTGTCTGTAAGACTCTTGTTTGTGGCACAGCAATCAAAGCATATTCTAACGTTCCTGGCAAGTCTGTGTTTTGTTTAACCACGCCCCTTAAAGGGTAACCCCATTTGTGGAAAAAAGTTATTACCAATAACAAAAAATATTCCAGCCTATACAATTGTGGCACAAATCATATTGTAATTGAATGTTTGAGGCCTCTTGTACACGGTACAAAAGCTGAGTTTTTTACTGATCTTAAAGGAGATGCATTGTTGTCTATGGCACAATGCACACAGATGGGTAAAGGTAAGTAATACAGCCTTGAGTACAGAGCGCTGAATACAGGAAATTCTTAAAGCGTCGCCTATGAATAGTAAAATTTACACCTTTTTTCACCATTGCATTTTAAAGTGAGGCATGTTTGGTATCTAAATGAATAACAATAAAGTGCAGCACAACAAACTAATATCTCATATGAAAATAAATAAAAAACAATAATTCAAGTCCCACGAAAAAGTCTCTTATAACACCATTGTATAATGTGTATAAAATAAATCTTCCCTCTTCAGTGCCAACCGGGCGTTAGATTATGTTTGGTATCTATGTACGTGGCGCAACAGCATCTTTATTCTTTTACAAAAAAATTAGGTTATGTATTGTGGGTTTTTTTGCAGTAAAATTTAAAAAATTTAACTTTTTCCCCAAAGTTGAAAAACCGCAGCACAATACCATGTGACATTAAAAAAATGCAAAAATGTATTCACTAGGGCCCCTGCTTTAAAAAATTATTTAATGTTTAGGGATTCTAAGACATTTTCTAGCTAAAAAAAAAAAAAAACATAACAGAATTTAAAATGCAAACAAAAAGTGCCAGAAATGGCTTGGGGCTGAAGTGGTTAAAGCGGAGTTCCGGCCCCCTCCTTCCTAAACTTAAAGTCAGCAGCTACAAATACTGTAGCTGCTGACTTTTAATATTATGGCACTTTCCAGTTCAGGGATCCAGCGATGTCCCCACCCCAAGCCAAGGCTGTCAGGTGCTGGCGCCGCCATCTTGAGTAAGGGAAACTGGCAGTGAATCTTTGCGGCTTCACAGCTGGTTTCCTACTGTGCATGTGCGAATCCTGCTGCACTTTGTGAATGGCCCACAGTCCTCTGGGACCTGTGAAGTGTAGGGGGAAGGAAGTGGCTGAACTTTAGGGTCAGTTCACTATGGCGAACTGAGCCGGAAGTGGGAGCTGGTACCTGTCGTAACCAGGGGCGGACTGACAACTCATGGGGCCCCCGGGCAAGAGGATCATGGGGCCCCTGTGTCCTTGACCAAACTCATAAAAGCCTATGAAAAAGGTACCAGGGGCATCTCATGGGGCCCCTACTGACCCCGGGCCCTCGGGCAGTGCCCGAGTTTCCAAATGGTCAGTCCGCCCCTGGTCGTAACCAGATACCCGCTCCCCCAAAATGTGGCAGTGGAGGGAGGGGAGGCAGATAAGCGGAGCTGCCACTTTTGGGTGGAACTCCGCTTTAAGCCTCTCCCACTGTTACCAGTTTGGTCACTTAACCCTTAGATGCTCCTCATTCTCAAGTTGTAGAGTTTGGAGGTAGGTACATCTGAGGGTTGTGGTTAGTGAATATAAAGAGATGAATTGATTGGGTGACACCACACGCAGTCATACAAACCTTCCAACTTTTTGAGATGGGAATGAGGGACACCTATTAGCAAAAGTATGTAGGCATAGGACACACCCCCTGCCACGCCCCTGAGAATTATACAAAAAATTATTAGTTAAACCCACAAGTGCTTTTTTTTACCACTACTATTCCTTTATACTGGTTTTCAAAATTTAAAGCAGAGTTCCACTGAAAAAAAATAAAAGTCAGCAGCTACAAATACTATAAAAAACAGCCACTCACCTGTCCCTTGATCCCGCGGTGTCCTCCCTGCAGCCCGTCTCTCCAGCCGTCCTGTGCTTCTGGTGCTAGCATCTTTAGTGTGGGCACCCAGGGCCGGTGCTAGATTATTTTACGCCCAAGGCAAGACCAGCCA
The DNA here is from genome assembly GCF_062004578.1 of Staurois parvus. NCBI lineage: Eukaryota > Metazoa > Chordata > Amphibia > Anura > Ranidae > Staurois > Staurois parvus. The sequence goes on from NW_028319145.1 coordinate 983,262, forward strand.
CTTGCGCCCCCCCCCCCAAAAAAAAATAAATGTTTAAAGCCAGTAGAAAATATGAAATTGCCAAAACATTAAAGTGCTAAAATTCTTTTAATTTGCAAAAATAAGTGCCATTAGATGCCACCAGCACCAATATTATTATAACATTGTAACAGACGGACTTATCCGTGGCTGGCAGTGGCAGGGTGGCAGTTGCAGTGAGCGGAGGATGATGGATCCACACTCTGACAGATCCCAGGCTGGAATTCCCCAGGCAATGGGGGGAGGTAAAACTCTGTGACAGCAGGCAGCTGAACTGAGCGATCCCACACAGTGACAGATCTGACACAACACACCACCACCAACACTGACACAGATCAGCAGGCCCAGCAGGCACTAGAAGACCAGGCTTTGGGATTGTGATGCTATCATCACTCATTGACACATTACACATGTGATGGATGGCTGGCCGGTTGGGTCACACTCACACAGACACGAGACATCAGAGTCAAACATCCACAGGTGCTCCACCTCCACTGATGAATGGGAAGAGAAGGGCTGGAACTCCACCGTGATCAGCAGCCACCAGCTGGCTTTCAGTAAGGGACTGAGTCTGAGAGGAGCACTGGAAGGAGTGGAGCTCAGCTGCTACACTGGCCCCAGACACCAGGCATTTTCCTCTGTCCTTTCTTTCTCCTCTCTGCCACTCCTCACTCAGCTGGAGGATCATTCATGACGTGGTGGCGTCCCACGCAGAGAGAGGGAAAGCCTGCGCTGCGCCCAGGCATCCCTAGTTTGGCAGTGCGCTCTAGGCAGCCGCCTAGTTTGCCTAGTGGAAGCACCGGCCCTGTGGGCACCCGGCTGTGACAGCTTGTGTCTTCTCGCTGCGCATGCGCGAGAAGCACTGCACTTTGTGAATGGTCCCGTAGTCTCCAGAGACCTCTCATGTGTCCCAGAAGACTACGGGGAGGGAGGGGGGAAGACAACTTCTGTTTCTAATCACCCAAGCGATCGCAGTGGGAGCGGGAGGGGGTACCAGCAGGGGTGGACTGACATTCATGGGGCCCCCGGGCAATAGGAGATCATGGGGCTCCTGTGTCTTTGCCCAAACTCAAAAAAGCCTATGAAAAAGGTACCAGGGGCATCTCATGGGGCCCCCTACTGACCCTGGGCCCTCGGGCAGTGCCCAAGTTTCCAAATGGTCAGTCCGCCCCTGGGTACCTGTCATTTTCAGGTACCTGCTCCCCAAAGGTGCCAATCCTTAACGGGGAGCAGTCCTTAAGCGGAACGTCCCTTTTTGGGTGGAGCTCCACCTTAAAAATGCAGCAATTTAGGGATTGGATGGAAGGTTTAGTGGAAAACACTTTCTGAAAGATAAAAAGTACATTTTATACACCACTATACAGATCTGACCAAGATGAGGGGCAATGGAGGAGGGGCACAGGGCCTGTGTTGTGAATGGGGGAGAGTTGGGAGCTGAATCATGTAGAATGGTGACCTTCCAAGCAGGGGCGGACTGACAACTCATGGGGCCCCCGGGCAATAGGGGATCATGGTGCCCCTGTGTCCTTGCCCAAACTCAAAAAAGCCTATGAAAAAGGTACCAAGGGCATCTCATGGGGCCCCCTACTGGCCCTCGGACAGTGCCCCAGTTTCCAAATGGTCAGTCCACCCCAGGGGCAGACTGACAACTCATTGGGCAATAGGGGATCATGGGGCCCCTGTGTCCTTGTCCAAACTCAAAAAAGCCTATGAAAAAGGTACCAGGGGCATCTCATGGGGCCCTCTACTGACCCCGGGCCCTCGGGCAGTGCCCGAGTTTCCAAATGGTCAGTCCGCCCCTGGCTTCCAAGCATCCTGACCCCACCAGGCAGGGCTGACACCTGGATATGTGTGCTGGAGAGGATCAGCCATGAAATGAAGACTAATGATGGCTGTCTCCTGTCCCCCTCCTCCATGCACCTTACCCCCCCCCCGATGTATAACTGCCCCCCTTCCCCCGTCCCGTCCCCCGTCCGGGCTCATCACACATCGCTTCGTCCTCCGCAAGCTGGCAGGCTGCAGCGCTCACAACCACCAGCGAGGGCGCTCTGGAGACACACGCCGAGCACTGGGCGATCATTCATCCCCCCTCCGTCGGCGCGGTGGGCGTGGCTTTCCCCCCCTCCGCCGTTCGTGGGCTCGGCTTGGCTGTCAGTCAGCGAACCCTGTGGGGGCGTGTCGGTGGCGGCAGGGTGGGCGTGCCGGAGGTGCCAGTCAGCGTGTTGAGTAGGCGGGCCCGTCCTGCGCTCAGCTGGTGCAGCCCGTTCACCTGCAGCTCAGAGCGTGGGAGAGACGGGGCGGCAAGCGGCAGCGCCCGGGGGCAGCGGAGCCTCACACCGGCACCGGGACACTATTGGAAGGGGAAGGGGGGGAGGGGCACACTGGCCATTTGCAGCACAACCTCTGGGATTTGGACGGTTCTGTTTTTGGCTGCCAGGATCGAGAGTCCCGTCTGGGTGCAAAGATGCCAAAGGGGTCGGGGAGCGCTCTGCTGCTGCTACTGCTGCTGGCCCTGCCCGGGGCACTGGGGGTAAGTGGGCACCTTCCTCCATGTACATACATCGCCTTCCTGTGTCTGCACCCCACCCTGGTACCCCAGCCTTCCCCCTGCATGCTGCTCCGGCTTGGGGAGGGAAGGGTTACCCAGGCATCAGCCCCTAGAATTGAATGTGCAGGAAGGAAGGGGTTAACTGTCATGGCACGCTTGGCACATGGACCTAAAGGGTTAATACAAAGGAGGAAGGGCGGGCAGGGTTGGAAGAGGTTAAGTTGGCATGGGCACAGCGGGCACCCCCCCACCACCACCACCACCATGGCGCCCCCCTGGTCCAGTCCGGTGGATGGCTCATCTCTATCACTGGAGGTAGAAGTTCAGCGCAGGGCACATGGAAGGCGGAGGGGGGGGGGAGAGGGAAGGGGGGGAAGGGTGCACACACCAATCACATCTGCAGAACTGGGCAAGCAGTCCCGTGTGAAGGGAGCCGCCACTAACCTGTGGCTGATGGGCACATTACAGCCCCGGTGCCAAGGCGCCCACTGCTAGCGAACACCAGACCCCGCCGGTTTGGCACATCCCGAGCCTCGTTGTGTGTGGGTAGCAGCGATAGACTCGGCACAGCTCTCCCCCCGTCATCTCCCAGCCAGACAGAGGAAGGTACAAAGTCATCCGCAAAGCCTGCTTTCTGCCTAAACGCTCCGCAGCCCATTATATATTCAGAGCTAAATAAGACCCTTCACAGGAAAGGAAAAAAAACCCCTGTTAACCCCCCGTTCACCGTCCATTCCGCACAGGGCTTCGTAAGTGGAGGAGAAGTCAGTGCGCTGCGGTGAGCTTCCAGGGAAGGAAGTCTCCCAGCTTGGATGCTCCAGCATTCCAGGTTATGAATGGAAAGCCGCCGGCTAGCAGTGTGCAGGAGTTAATGGCTCGGCCAGCTGCTCGGAAGCTCCCCCCGTCTAGGACAATGAGAGCGAATGGCAGCGGCGGAATGTAGTAAAGATCTTCTGCCTTTTCAATAGACTGAATGCAGAGAAGCTCCGGCTAGGAATCCTCTGCGGATTCCTCAGCTGCTGGATGGGGCGAGACGACGATAAAGATACAACGGCACAAAACATTTCCGCGCTTCACAAAGTGTCACCAAGGCGGCAGGGACTCCCTCTACGGCACACTCGCCTTGCCAGGAATGGAACACTTTGCTACGCCGGGCTCTTAAAACGTGTTCTCTCACCCGAGCACAACGTGGGGGGGGGGGGGAGAGAAAATGTTATAGACTGATAACTGGGCATTGTGCATCAGTCATCAGACAGACCGCTCTTTATTGGAATTCTGCATTCTACTCTTAATTCCTATTTGTGAAAATCCCTTCTCTCCCCGACTTCTCTGGTTTACTGATTTGAGTCGGCTGAGTCCCCAATAGAGCCATCTACAGACATCTGTATGCTGGCTGGCCATACACTATAACATTTTCTGCCCAATTTCCGCCCAATTTCCTTTAGATTTACCTTCAGTTATGTAGTGCAAGGGCCCGCCTACTTGGATACAATTGAAAGTGTTGTTCAGGTTTGACCTCATATTATATGGTTTTTGGTAAATCTAAAGCAAAATTCTCAAGAAAATTGCATAATGTGTGGCCAGCCAAGGTCTGATTTATCCAGAAGAATATTTTCGAGCTGCATCCATCAAACCTTGGTAGGTGTGCTCATCACCAGGACATCCCAGGTGAGCCAGAATTCTGATTAGCCCACCTGTGCTCTTACCTGGAAGTGGGCACCCTTGTCACTTTGAGCCATCCCTCCACACCAGGTCTGAAATCACTCATGTAGGATGACATTTGGAAAAGTTAAAAGATACAAACGGCTTACATTACCTACAGATAGTGTTTTTATTTTAATAAATTAGCACAGGTGTAATATAGCCCATATGTTGACCTGTCAAAGCAGCAATTCTCAGCCAGGGTTCTATGGAACCTTATAAGTCCTCTTGGATTTGCCAGGAGTTCATTTAGCTGTGGCTGTTTGACCTCCCATCTGATGATGGTACCAGCTCTACTGCCACTTGGCAGAGTCAGCACCACAACACCAATGGTCTTCTGAGCTGTTGGTGCGGGTGGCAGTCTGACCAGCGCTGTCAGGGGTGTGAGGGTGAAAGTCTGACCAGCACTGTCAGGGGTGGTAAGGGTGGCAGTCTGACCAGCACTGTCAGGGGTGGTGAGGGTGGCAATCTGACCAGCACTGTCAGGGGTGGTAAGAGTGGCAGTCTGACTAGCACTGTCAGGGGTGGTGAGGGTGAAAGTCTGACCAGCACTATCAAGGTTGGTAAGGGTGGCAGTGTGACCAGCACTATCAGGGGTGGTAAGGGTGGCAGTCTGGCCAGCACTGTTAGGGGTGGTAAGGGTGGCAGTCTGACCAGCACTGTCAGGGGTGGTGAGGGTGGCAGTCTGACCAGCACTGTCAGGTGTGGTAAGGGTGAAAGTCTGACTAGCACTCTCAGGGGTGGTAAGGGTGACGGTCTGACCAGCACTGTCAGGGGTGGTAAGGGTGGCAGTCAGGGGCGGACTGACAACTCATGGGGCCCCCCCGGGCAATAGGGGATCATGGGGCCCCTGTGTCCTTGCCCAAACTCAAAAAAGCCTATGAAAAAGGTACGAGGGGCATCTCATGGGGCCCCCTACTGACCCGAGTTTCCAAATGGTCAGTCCGCCCCTGGTGGCAGTCTGACCAGCACTGTCAGGGGTGGTAAGGGTGGCAGTTTGACCAGCACTGTCAGGGGTGGTAAGGGTGGCAGTCTGACCACCACTGTCAGGGGTACCATCAATGCACTTTCCCAATAACCCCAGATCATTTATTATAGCAGGGTTCCCCTGAAAATTATATCGAGGTGAAAAGATTGAGAAAGACTCTTTCAAAGTATAACTTGACTACCTAATGAAATAAATGGTACACACATGTCTCAGACAAGAGCTGTCTGATTTTGTCTCATTTCTAGGACAGTTTCTTTGGGTTTTAATGATCACAAAAAAAAGAAAAAAAACAACAAATCTGAGTTAAAAATTGCATCCGCCGCATCATAAATATTCATCTGATTGTCCTATGTGAATTAAGCTGTGAGTGGTTCCTCATTTACCGTCTGTGTTCCATTTGCAGTAAACGGTCTGTTGCCCCTGTTAGGCGTAAGAAAGTCGGGTGGCTTCACAGTGACAGTTTTATCGTTGAAAGTCTTTGGCTTCCTCCAGACAAATGTTACAATGGCGTGTATAAGTAATATAAATATATGCAGGCATTTTCAAGTATTAATATTGTACATTATAATAATGGCTGCATATGCGTCAAAAAAAGTAAAGCAGATGTCTACGTTCCAAATACAGTCGACCAATATGAAGCATTTGTCTCCCTTACTGCGTTCGTCTCAATGTTGGTGCTTGCCTGGTTCATGAAATGTCAGTTCTGAGGCTTTCAGCTGAATAATACATTGTTGTTATTTTTCAGCTTCCGTAGTGTCATCAGCTCTATGCACCCCAGAGATGCTTGTTAAAGTAGTTTTGTCTGAAGAAAAGGGTAGATCTTTCTGAGGAGGTCTTTGGTGCAACTGTAGAAGGTATTTGTGGGGAAGTGCCTGATGTGATAGCTAGGGCTACATCAAGTTCTGTGCTGTCACTGCTTAACAGGCTTTGTGCAGCAAAGAACATCGTGTATCTTTGACCCTTTGACAGATCCGCTTCAAAACCTGACTGCTAAAATCACAAAGGAGAAGTCTGGGTACACGCTCTTACTGAATCCGCGCTCCTCAAAATCGTACATTATTTTTAGATTTAGAAAAATAGCGGTTTGCTCGCAGCCAGAGGCAGAATCATTTAGGCTGAAGGAATCACGTCGTCAATGTAGTTTGATATTTTAATGCCTTGCTGTCTTTTATGATTTCCACTAGTACTTATGGCAGGTCCTGAGGCCCAGGAATTGGCAACCAGATACCTCTCTAGCTGTGGAGAAAATCCCAGAATGCACTGCCAGCCAGGTGACCTGTCGTTCTCCTCTAAGGTGCTAGATTGTCCCTGGTTGATGAAGAACGCTGGAACTTGTCATTCCTCAACAACTGCAATTGTTAGTTCCTCAACAATTGGAATTAAATTGGTTTCTCAGCTCTGCCATAAACTTTCTTAGACTGTTACATAGAAATCTTATTTTCTGGCAAAAGAATAAGTTGTCTGTTCAGTTTGTCACTCATGTTGTGGAACAAGTAAAAAAAAAAGTAGACCTTCGTATTGTGAAGTCCATTGTGGCATCTGGTCCCTTTGAATGATTTCACAGTTCTTGCACTTGAATGTTTTTAGCCGTTGACCAACTATCTACTTCTAGCAGTTCTATGATGTGCTGCAAACAGTTGGCATTATATGGAATAGTAATGTAGAAATGCAGAAAGGTTTTTTTGAGTAAGTAATATACAACATTCAGCTATAGCCTTCTGCTTTCCTGCACTTAGCAGCAACGACGAGATGTACTTTTCATGAGGCGATGGAGATGCTTAATAAATTAAGTACACTTATCTCTGCTTGCTCTTCATTATAGGGCTGTGCTGTATGATATTGCCTTTTTGTCAGTTTAATTCTTAGTTTTACCCTCCCTCTAGTTCATTATACAATTTACAGCACTGGACAGCTCCGCTTCATTATATTGGTGGGTGCACATCTCTGTGTGTTTCTCAGTCCCTTTCCTTCTTCCAATCCTGTCTGTCTCTGTCTGCCTTTCTACTTGAATATGTCCCTGCATAAAAAATGCCAGACATTTTCCAGGAGCCAGCCAGAGCTTAACATCTTTTTAGCTTTTCATGAGATGTCATTCATAGCACATATGTGAATGTTCCCCGTCTCTGTAAAAGTGCCTGATGTCTTCTAGAGTGGACTGACTGGCTCCTGAGGTCTGCATTAATATGGTAAAAACTGGACTTATACCAGGTAGCCTCTGTGGCCAAAAAAGTAAAGCTGGCGCCTTGCCTTGATGAGCCTTATCCTGTTGTCAATTGAAGACATGGTTTGTTGGTTCCTTAGGGGTGTCTGCTAGCTCCTATATAGAACCTCTTCTCTGGCTGTTTTATCTTTGTCTGTGTACAAGTTCCACAGCACTGAAACCAAGAACAGCAAGGATTTATCTGCCTGTCATTAAAGGATCAGAAACTGCTTCCCCCAAATGGGAGAGTTACCTTAATGCCGGATCAACTTTTAATTTATATAAAATTATTACACTTGATGGTTATATGTGTTTCAGAGTATTGGTGGCTGGCTCAGAAGGTCTGCATTATGATAGATAGATAGATAGATAGATAGATAGATAGATAGATAGATAGATAGATATGGGAGAGATAGATAGATATGGGAGAGATAGATAGATAGATATGGGAGAGATAGATAGATAGATAGATAGATAAATAGAGAGATTTGTTAACTTTAGTCCACTTCAGAAGAACCAAGGACTAGTGATAATGTGTGAAGTGCAGCAGCCGACAAGTCAGACTGCTGTTTACTGAGATTTGGTTGTGATGAGGCACTGCACATTGATTGGGTGTGATGAGGCACTGCACATTGATTGGGTGTGATGAGGCACTGCACATTGATTGGGTGTGATGAAGCACTGCACATCGATTGGGTGTGATGAAGCACTACACTTTGCCATATTATATAAGCCAATATGTTTAAAACCTTTCGGATACTGGATGATCACCAGTGTTATGCATATGTATACTGCAGGGGTCTCCAAACTTTTGAAACAAAGGGCCAGTTTACTGCCCTTCAAACTTTAGGGGGGCTGTATTGTGGCCAATGAGAGTAGAAAATGCCCTGGCATCAGTGGGAGTAAACAATACCCTAGGCTTGGTGGTCTGAGGGAGGAACAGTGCCCCATCGTTGGTGTCAGTGGGAGGAATAGTGCCCTGTCACTAGTGTCAATGAGAGGAACAGTGCCACGTCGCTAGTGTCAGTGGGAGGAACAGTGCCCCGTCGCTAGTGTCAGTGGGAGGAACAGTGCCCCGTTGCTAGTGTCCCCATCATTGGGGTCAGTGGGAGGGACAATGCCCCATTGTTGGGGTCAGTGGGAGGAACAGTGTCCCGTCATTGCTGTCAATGGGAGGAATAGAGCCCCATCATTGGTGTCAGTGGGAGGAATAGAGCCCCATCATTGGTGTCAGTGGGAGGAATAGTGCCCCATCATTGGTGTCAGTGGGAGGAATAGAGCCCCATCATTGGTGTCAGTGGGAGGAATAGTGCCCCATCATTGGTATCAGTGGGAGGAATAGTGCCTCATCATTGGTGTCAGTGGGAGGAATAGTGCCCCATCATTGGTGTCAGTGGGAAGAATAGCGCCCCATTGTTGGTGTCAATGGAAGGAATAGTATTTTGTATCAGTGATAGGATAAGTGCCCCAAGGGCTGGATCAAAGCAAGCAAAGGGCCACATCCGACTCGCGGGCCACAGTTTGGAGACCCTAGATAAAGATATAGATTCTAAACCACATATAATTACTTGTACTGCATCCCTATATACATTGTATCTTCAGTGTAACGGTATACATTGCAGATAGACCAGGTATGGATGAGAGATTTTGGATTGTGAAAGATCAGCTTTCATTCATTTCCTTCAGAAGGCCTCCCCCCCCAATCTTGCATGAATTGCATTGAAAGATTTATCACTTTTCTTCAGTAAACAGAATCATCAAAGTGAAGTATTTCAAAGTCTGTGAAGAACTCTGCTCTTGACCCCTCGGCCAATTATCTCGTGCAGTACGCAAATTGCCTTAACTACTTCAGGACCACCTTTTTTTTTCTTCTCATAAATCCTGATTTTGTTTTCCTTTTGAATATGTTTGTTTTGCACCAAATAACTTTTTGCCTTTGTAACATATTATGGTTCTTGTTCTTGGGAGTGAGAGGACTTTAATCTGGTAGTCGGTTTGAATGCTTTTATTTTAATTTCACGAAGTTCAACTAGGGAGAAAAATTAAAATTGGAAATAAAATATTGCTATTTTTAATAAATTAGTGCAAATCCAGATATTGAACTTAAAATATAAACATTAAAGTCTTCCTCCTACAAGGATGCAATGTTTACACAAGAAGTGTAATAGCAAAGTTAGAAAAGCCTTGTTTCCTTTCACTGGTACATTGTGAAGCAGAGCACAGAAAAATCCATGTATGTAAAGAGGTGGATTTAATGAAGGCAAATAGACTGTGCACCAGGGGCGGACTGACCATTTGGAAACTCGGGCACTGTCCGAGGGCCCGGGGTCAGTAGGGGGCCCTATGAGATGCCCCTGGTACCTTTTTCATAGGCTTTTTTTAGTTTGGGCAAGGACACAGGGGCCCCATGATCCCCTATTGCCCGGGGGCCCCATGAGTTGTCAGTCTGCCCCTGCTGTGCACTTTGCAAGTTCATTTTCCACAGAGCTTAGTGAATGTGATAAAGCTCTGCTGATCTCCATCATCCAATCATGTGGAAGCAAAAATCCTTTTTTTTTATTGTCCTTGCACCTGGTTGGATATTCTTTACAAAGTGAAGCTTTGCCACATGACATTTACTAAGGAAAATAAGTGCAGCTGAACTTGCAAAGTACACAGTCTATTTGCCTTTAGTACATGTTATTGTAGCACCCAGATGAGAACGAGTTGGGTTTGTGTAGAGGGGGCTTGGCTTAGTGGGGCTGGTTTTACAGTTTTGAAGTTTCAAAAATATTGAATGGCATTGCATAAGCTTTCAAGAGCATTTGATGTTCATGTTGTCAGCATAAATATCATCCAGAGCATTCAATGTGTTTTTTGAGACCTGGGGGTTTAATGGGTTTGGAAGGGAGTTTGACCTTTTACATTTTATTTATGTGTTTATTTACTTTTGAATGATATTTTATCAATTTTTTTCGTCATGCCTTGACCTGAATCAATTCTTCGTGCAAGCAACTCTTATTACAGGGATCTGTTGTATGGAGTGACAAGGCACAGGTGGATCATCTTCACTCTGCTCCAAGATGGCTATTGGTGCCTTCAGGAAATCCTGATGACATCCCTGTGAGTTCTTGTGTAATCACAACAAGGAATCATTGAGCCATAGAGCTCTGTATCTAGACCCAGAGCCTAGAAGCTGATCTGTTTAGCTGCCAAGTCAGTCACATTATCCTGGTTGTGTGACAGCCGTTGATTCCAGCACCCCAGCATGCCACACCAGCCTCTAGCCAGCTCTAGAGATGACAGTCTATTCTGTTGGCTTTTTGTGTGAAGTGATTCATTCAGAGAAGCCTCTGATAGGTTAGTTTAGTCACATACGGCTACTTTCATACTGCACCACGGAAAAAACGCCTATGTGTTCTCAAAATCAAAATAATGACTCAGTACCGCACCCAAAACACTACATGGGTGTGTTTTTGATACATTTTTGATGCGTTTTCCATTGATTTAAACGGAAAGGTGCATTTTTGGTTTATTTTTTATAACGGACCAAACCTGTACCAAAAATGCAGCAAGCAGGACCCCAACAGATCAGTGTGACGAGTTCCATAGGAATATATAGTCACGGTTTTTCTTCTGCTTTTTTTAACACAGTAGTGGAAGAAAAAGGATCATTGTGTGAAAGCCACCTAACGTCTTTTTAGTTATTACAAAGTGTTTGTTTCCCTTTGTATAAATTTACAGCATAATTGGTGCGAAATGGGTAGAGGCTTCTCACTTAAAATATTGTTTTTTTTCCACTTTGCAAAGTCATTTATATAGAACTAGATGGAACTTTTTGTTCACTTTGAATGCCTAATGTGCAAAGGGAATTAAACATAAATATGTATTCTAGATAACATTCAATTAGTTGAATAAAGTTAAAGCAGCATTTACTAAGTTCAGTGAACATTCACCTTGCTAAGTGAGCAGTCTCTATTCCTTTTGTAAATCAATGCCATCATGTAGCCTTTTACAGAGTGGAAAGAACAGAAGCAATTAGAGTTTGACATTTTTTTTTTATTGTACAAACATATATACAAACTCCAAGGTCATTTAAAGTGACTTTGTCGCTGGAAAAAAAATCATAAAAAGTTACCAGCATAAGATGACTCATTAGCTACTGTACCCCCTTAGCATCCAACACTTTCACAAGTGTCCAGTGCACCCCATGAAAATTTCAGATCTTTAGGAATCCCTGCAATTCATTAATAGGTGAGTGGGGAAAAATGCCCCTAATATTTGGTGGTCAGACTGCAACCATTACAGATAAAAAGATCATTGCTGTCATGCCGCTGCCTCTTCCAAGTGGCGTTGGCCCTAGAACTATACAGGCACCATCAAAAGGGAGGTCAGTCAGCCATAGTTCAAGGGACCCCTACCAACCTCTAGAGAAGCCATATGGTTCCATAGCTGAAAATGGCTGGTGTAAAGGTTTCCTTCTTCAAGGAGCATTTTTTTTTAGAATTGACACAAATTCACTTAAAAATAATTTTTTTTGGTCCTGGGAGAAAAAGGCACTTTAACCCCTTTACCCAGGTGAATGTCATATGACGTTCTTTCAGTAGTTATATGCCTGCAGACATCATCCCGGTATTCATACTGACAGCAGCTGATGCCCTGTAAAGTAGAAGTGATCCCCTCCTCTCCTGCCTTTCCTGGGCACTCTTGTCTGATCAGGGAGTCCAAGACCGTTCTGACCAGCATTATGGGCTGCAATACTCAGGGAAAGAGGAAATTTATTTAAGGTACTTATATAGAGCCATCAATTTACATATATATAATACATTCACATCAGTCCCTAACCCTCAAGGGGGGTACAATCTAAGGTCCCTAACCCTCAAGGGGTGTACAATCTAAAGTCCCTAACTCACATTCATACATACACATACTAGGGCCAATTTAGACAGGAGCCAATTAACCTACCAGCATGTCTTTGGAGTGTGGGAGGAAACCAGAGTACCCGGAGGAAATCCACGCAGGCACAGGGAGAACATGCAAACTCCAGGCTGGAGGTGCTGTGGCTGGGATTCGAACCAACGACATTAGTACTGCCAGGCGGAAGTGCTAACCATTTAGCCACTGTGCTTGTGTTGTTCCTCCCTTTTTGTGACCACAGAGACCAAAAGCGATGAAGATTTTGTCACTTCTAGTTTTAGTTCTTGGCCAGTGGCCAGTGAAGGAGCTGATCAGACCAATATGTGTCTGATCGGCTGCATTGGAGCACAGAGGAGTCATCTGGGGTCTAATAGACAGCAGATCTCTCCATAAAGAGGACCTGTCATGGCCCATGCTATCACAAAGAATGTTGTTCATCCCTTGTGATAACAAAGTTGATCAAAGAAAAAAAATTAAAGGGACAATGTAAACAAAACGTTTTAAATTAAATAAATTATAGTAATAATTTTAAAAATGTAAAGCGCCTCTGATCCCACCCTGCGTGCATATGTAAACGGTCCGGTGTGCATATGTAAACGGTCCTGTTTGCATATGTAAACGGTCCTGCGTGCATATGTAAACGGTCCTGCGTGCATATGTAAACGGTCCGGCGTGCATATGTAAACGGTCCTGTGTGCATATGTAAACGGTCCTGCGTGCATATGTAAACGGTCCTGCGTGCATATGTAAACGGTCCAGTGTGCATATGTAAACGGTCCGGTGTGCATATGTAAACGGTCCTGTGTGCATATGTAAACGGTCCGGTGTGCATATGTAAACGGTCCTGTGTGCATATGTAAACGGTCCTGTGTGCATATGTAAACGGTCCTGTGTGCATATGTAAACGGTCCTGCGTGCATATGTAAACGGTCCGGCGTGCATATGTAAACGGTCCTGTGTGCATATGTAAACGGTCCTGCGTGCATATGTAAACGGTCCTGCGTGCATATGTAAACGGTCCGGTGTGCATATGTAAACGGTCCGGTGTGCATATGTAAACGGTCCTGTGTGCATATGTAAACGGTCCGGTGTGCATATGTAAACGGTCCTGTGTGCATATGTAAACGGTCCTGTGTGCATATGTAAACGGTCCTGCGTGCATATGTAAACGGTCCGGCGTGCATATGTAAACGGTCCTGTGTGCATATGTAAACGGTCCTGCGTGCATATGTAAACGGTCCGGCGTGCATATGTAAACGGTCCTGTGTGCATATGTAAACGGTCCTGTGTGCATATGTAAACGGTCCTGCGTGCATATGTAAACGGTCCTGTGTGCATATGTAAACGGTCCTGCGTGCATATGTAAACGGTCCGGTGTGCATATGTAAACGGTCCGGTGTGCATATGTAAACGGTCCTGCGTGCATATGTAAACGGTCCGGTGTGCATATGTAAACGGTCCTGTGTGCATATGTAAACGGTCCTGTGTGCATATGTAAACGGTCCTGCGTGCATATGTAAACGGTTCGGTGTGCATATGTAAACGGTCCTGCGTGCATATGTAAACGGTCCTGTGTGCATATGTAAATGGTCCTGTGTGCATATGTAAACGGTTCGGTGTGCATATGTAAATGGTCCGGTGTGCATATGTAGATGGCCCTACCTGCATATGTAAACGGTGATCGTGCCACACATGTGAAATATCATCACAAATGTCAGAGTGAGCTTAATAGTTTTAGCTCCAGACCTCCTGTGTAACTCTAAACTGGTAACCTGTTTAAGGCGTCACCTATGGAGATTCTTATGTACTGTAGTTTGGTGTTGTTCTACGGGTGTACGCAATTTTAAAGCATGCCGTGTTACTTGTCTATTTACTCAGCATAACATCATCTTTTAGATTTTACCAAAAATTGGGTATTGTTTGTGTGCACTAAACGTCATTAAAGTGTAATTTTTCCAAAACAATTGCCTTTGAAATACTGCTGCTCAACTATTGTGTGGTATACAAAATTGCAACACCCATCATTTTATTCTTTCTGCTTAAAAATATATAATGTTTGGGGGGTGTTAAGTAACTTTCTAGCACAAAAATGTAGATTTTTACATGTATGTGAAAATTGTCAGAATTGGCCCAGTAATGAGCCGGTTAAAACATAAGTTCACCTTTTAACAAAAAATAATAGATGCACTCTTTTTGCAGGTAATTTTTTGTTTTGGGAGCCTGGAAAGCATTGCACCAGCGATCAGCGGATCATAGGTGTCATGCAGGTCTCCTGCAGACCTGTCAGTGTATTTGTTTGCTCATACCTCATACGGGCAGGCAGACCATGAACTACCAGAGCGCTCAATAGCACCGTGCTAGTTCATTGGGAACTACAAGCTGACAGCCGCAAAGGCAGTTGAAACTTGTAGTGTTCCCATTCACAGAATACTGTGAACGAGTGAGGTAAGTGGGCGGGTGAAGCCCCACATGGCCACGTTTTGAAAAAAAATTGTGATAGCTAGCGGGAGGAGAAGATCCTGGAGGGGGATCGGGGGTGGTCCTGTAACATGTTACGAAAGGTGAATTTATCCTTTAAAAACGAAGGCAGAAAATGAATACAAACTGCACTGGTTTTAGAAACTGAACCCAGGACTCCAGCTATGCAGCATGACACTTCTTACAACTTTGCGTCTGCATTGTGCGCTGTACACCCATCACTGCTCCTTTTTCTTCCTCCTTGACATGGTCCAAAAGTTCTCTAAACTTATTTTTGCAAAACGTCTGTTGTCATGGTAACAGTCGCCATTGCACCCCATGCTTTGGCATCAGGACAGCTGCAGCTATGGATAATTCTTTGTTATTAAATACATGTAATGGAAATGCACAAAGTCTGCCCTTCTGACCAGCTTAGAATCGCAGTATGTTTTGTAATAGCATATGAGGACATTGCCTTTGAAATGCAATATCCCCCCCCCCCTAAATAAGAGAGCGTAGGCTATTACAGCTAATCAGGGTCATTATACTCTTCACTGTCTACAGCTACATTTTCTGTCCCCAAAGGCAGATTGAAAGCTGCTACCAAGGAGATAGACTCAGAACAAATACTTAAGGTCTTCACGAAATTTCATCTAAAATTTGGTGAAATCAGATCTCCAAGGAAAAAGAACCACGGCTTTACCTTCAAATCATCTTCCTTTTATGCAGAGTCTGATTTTTAAGAGCGTCTTCAACAACAGCTCCTGCAATTGTACATTTCCACCTGTATATTACAGTATTTACACCCAGATCACACTGATTATATGTACAGAGCATTAGCGGAGCCGAGGTGTGCGCTTTCCCGCGGAGAGGGGCAGATTTTCCTTTTAGCAATTCCGTAACTCTTAATTATGAGCCTTGCTGAATGATTCAACATGGCAGAAGGTTGCTAGATCTTTGCCGTGGTCTTGTCTCTGATGCTGTGTAAATTGTAACTAAAGGCAAAACTTTTATTTTTTTTAATTGGATAGAGTGGCGAGTGGTCTTTATTGCGCTCTGTGTCCTTTTTATACAGATTCTGTCACTTTAATGGCCATTGGGAATGACAGGGTGAATCCAAAATGAAGAGTTTGTAAGTAGCTTGGGAACTGCTTAGTAAGTTAGTGGCTGGCCCCAGGCTAAGGGGAGAGAAGGGTTAATCCATCCGTTCTCAGTTCCCAGGCTTTTGGGTCTTGATATAAAAAGGGAGAAGGCTGAGTCCCAGGAGAACCTTTTGCCGTCTGGAATTGTCCCTCCAAATGCAGCAACTATAAAAGTTACAGAGTTTAGTGACATGGGGCAAAACACCCCGAGGAACTCTATTCTCTGCACTCATCTCTAAGTTGGAGAACTGCCTTAGGCCAGGTTTACATATGTGCGGCCATGTGGGCTGCGTTTTGCGTGGGCACGAAAGCCCATTCATTTGAATGGACTGCCGTGCCCTGGGACATGCAGGAAAGAAGTCCCTGCACTTTGGAAATCACAGCTTTCACGGGAACCGAGGATCCCAGTACAGTTGTGATTTCCAATGTGGGCAGCCTGCCATTAGAATTAATGGGTCCTGCATTCCCCTGTGCGGGTGGCATTTATGTGGGTCCCACAGCGGCACCACCCGTACAGATGTGAACCAAGCCTTCGATTGCTTCATAACCACAGTCTCTGCCTGATCCCGGGCATTGGTGAGCATGCTGGTACCCCATGTGCACGGACACTCTAGGCCCCACCCACAAATTGCCACCTGAACAGGACTAGAGGAGAGATCTTCCAATAGGGACACATGTTCCTTTGACTTCCTAAAAGGGGACGACACTTTCAAAAGATATCCTCTCACTTCTTGTTTACTCTACTGGACAGAAAGTGAAGGGAAGTCTCCCTAATGAGACGCAGATGGCATATTGGTAACTTCCTGTTATAGGGTGACAACTCGGTGTTCCTGTCTCCCAGTGTGTGTATCTGTGATGTCATCCTGTCACTTAGGCTTCTTGGAGGCTTTGAGTTACTTGCTTTAAAGTGTTACTAAATCCACAAACAGTAAAATCAGTCTGTATATGCAGTAAAGCATGCTTGTTATACTCACTGTGGAGCCTAAGAATGTTTGATCCTGTTTTCTCTGATCTTCCCCATCTTCTCCTGTCCCCAATTCATCTCATGATAGAACAGAGCCTTGGGGGCAAGCTCTTGGGAGGGTGCATGTGATCAGCACAGGGCTAATCAACACTGTCCAGACAGAGGGTCAGGGGTCCTGCAGCCTCATAGGACAGTCAGAGGAGAATGAAAACAAACTCCTCCTATAAGCTTTAACCAGTGCTCTGCTGAACACTGATAGAAGTCACAAGACTGCTGTAACTGCCGATGAGAAAAGGTATTTAGCATTTTATATTTACTACAATAATTGCATTTCCATGTTGTGTGTACTGTGGGAGACCAGATATGGTGAATGCAGGGTCCGGGGTTTAGTGACACTTTGGGTTTTAACATACTGTATATTACTCAAGCATGGCCCTCTGTTTTCACCATCTGGAAACGCACCCTGCGAAGTGCTATGCAGCCATTTCTGGAGTGTATGTAGATAGAGAGTGGCCACAAAGAGGCAGCAGGAGATCACTGGGATGCAACAAAGGATGAAAAAAGGTGAAGGTGCACAGGGATACTTTGTTGTTCTGCTTGACTGATTTATTTCTTCTGGACTTGTTGTATTCATTTTGTTTACAGATATGCAGCACTTTTTCTTTAGGGTAGATTTAGATGTGTGTCTAAATGTATTGTTCCTCTGAGGAGCGATCCATGGTCAGCTCGCTTTTCAGAGACAGTTGACAGATGGTAAGGAAGCGATGTGGCACCTCCTCACTACCAGCCTTAATCCTATTTTTATTTACGAATGCTCTGCAACTGCGTGCAATTGCGGGGTGTTTGTGGCATTTCCCATCTGTTTGAATAAGTCACTTTTGATGGGCTCGCCGCCTTTGATTGTGACATGATGGGCAGTTTTTGCTACTTGCGCAAGCAGAGCATCGTGCCTGTGGAATGCTAACACCCTTGTCCACTGCCATTGACAGCTTAAGTGGGTGGTTGGGGGGTGCTAAAATTGCAGCTCAACTGTCCATTTTTATGTCCCTCCCATCTAAACGAGGCCCCAACTCTATTCATTTAACACTCTATACAAAATGTTAGGTTTTTTGTTACCTGTGCTGCAGAGACATGGTCACCATGACAGGAAATCAGTCCCCTGGGGGCACACAGCAAGAAGAGCAAATATTTCAATAGCATAGAGGGGGTTAAAACTGTTGTCAGGTTTATGTGGCTATGTACGGACTTTCTAAAAGACACCCCAACAGCAATAAAAACCTGACATTAGTTCTAACCCTTCCCCCGCCTCTGTCTTTGTTGTGGTTTTAATTATATCAGAAAACTTTGGGGATGTCATTGAGCAAAATGTTTGCAGCTAAGCCTTCGCATGGCCTGGAATGTGATTCCGAATGTGTGAGGTTCTTCCTGTGCTTGGTTTATCTCATCAATTGTTCTTCTAGGAGATTGTCTGCATGTTCTGATGTATGGATTGGTGTGCCCTCTATTACCTACCAGTAATAATAGAAGCACAAATTCACAACAGAAGGATGTAATAGTTATTTTGGAACATGAAGTCCTTATAAAATCAGAAAGTAAAATCTGTTTCCTTTTTACAGCAAATAAACTGACAGCTGGAAGTAAAAGCCGCCACCAATGCTGCTTTAGATTCCAGAGCCCAGGGAGCGCAGTTATGTACTGTAGATACTGATTGCAGCTTCTGAAGGCCAACTTGGACCTGCCACCTTCAACATGTCCATCGGCCTCACTGACTAACAGTGTATGAAGGGTGGGCCTAATCCGGGTGACCGCCATCTTTCTTGCTTTCAGTTTACTTGATTTAAAGTGAAACTTCACTTTCATTGTGTTATTATGTTACTAAACCCCCATCAGCAACCCCTGTCAGTCTCTTTTCACTGTCCATGACCCAGCAAGATCTTGGCTGTGAGGTCTCATTGGCATCGCAGAGCTGCTTGTCAACATCTTCTAAGATGGGTCCAAGGGCGTAGGATGTATTCTGCCAAAGCTCATGTGCCTGGTGACAGGGTAGTGCACTGTGGCTTTTTAAATTAAAAATATGCAGGGGTTGGACAAAATTATGAAAACACCACGTAAAAGAACAAAATAATTACCTAATATGGTGTTGGACTGCCTTTGGCATCCAAGACGGCCATAATTCTCCTGGGAATTAACAAATATTAGTCTTGGATGTTGGATAATGGAATTTAATACCACTCTCATGCAAACATTGTTCCAGTTTTTGCAGAGATGCCGGAGACAGGAAACAAGCCCAAGCCTTGTTCTCCAAAATTGACCACAGTGGCTCTATGGTATTGAGTTCCAATGACTGCGGATCCCAGGGAAGACTTTGTTTGCATGCTCATCAATTTGACAATACCAGCTGTGTGAACCGGAGCATTATTGTCTTGGTAAATAGCACTGTCTTTGGGAAACAAAGTCTGCACCATGGGGTGTGTATGGTCAGCCAACATTTGTACATAGTCACTATTAGTGACTCTATCTTTCAGTGATGACGGGGCCTCCAGAATGCCAAGATATGGCTGCCCAAACTATGATTGCACCACCACCATGCTTTACCATTGGCACAAGACAGTTCTGGCCACAAGCTTGTTCGCCACACGGTAAAATGTCCGGTGGTTGGGAACAGTGTGAAGCTCAATTCATGGAACCATATTACAGTCTTCCATTGATTGATAGTCCACGATTTATGGGTGTTGAACCAGTCTCTTCTCTTCTGAGCATTAATACCGGTCACTAGTGATTTGGAAATTGCAGTTCGCCTGGTAATGCTTTGCTTATGGAATTCCCTTCGCACAGTTTTTGTGGACACAGGTTTTGGAAGTCTGAGATTGAGCTCTGCAGTCACTTTTGCAGCAGTTGTGTTCTTATTCCGGGTCACAATCCTGCGCAATGTCTTTTTATCCCTTTGATCAGTTGACCATGTGGACCAGGCTTATGCTTATCAGGCGACATTTTCCCAGAAACTGTATATGTCGTCATAACCTTTGATACTGTACCGTACATGACAAATATATTGGCAACTTCAAGCACAGAGGCACCAGCTGAGCACCACCAACAATTTGTACTCTTTGAAGCTCAGAAAGATCTGACATGACTCTGTATTACTAGCAGTGCATGCAGTGAATGAGGAAAGTGATGTTTCCAACCTGTTAGCTAGGTGTCTCATCACACAGCGGAAACAAAAGAATGGTAAATCACTTCCTCTTTCAACACGAAACTTGTCATTACTCTCGCACCTACAAATCCTGTAGTGTTTCCATTTTTTTGTTCAACCCCTGTATATGTGTGTATGTAAAATCACAAACTGTATATAAAAGTGCAGCGCTATAAATGATAAATATGTATTATAATAAAATACGATAAAAAGTTCATCAAATATCAATACGATAAAAATTATAGTTCATAAAGTGATAAACATGTGCCAGTGAGGTCCTGATGGTTCAGATCGGTGATAGTGCTCTCGTGAACAGAAGAAATGAGCACTCACCGAACGCACAGTTTATATATTAAATCCAGGCGTCATCAGATAAGGTCATCAGGGCCAGGTCAGATGTGGAAATAACTCCCTCTTAGGGTGGATGGATCCAAGAGCCTTATGGGATGATCCAGGGATGTCCAGAGCTCCACTTAGGGGATGGATGGGTGCCGATCACAAAGGGTTAACAGGCTCCCTCTCTGGAGGCTGAGGGCTATACTGGGTGTCTGGAAAAATTAGTACTCCACGAAGGAGTCAAGATGAAACATGCCCATAGTGTAGTATGTTAAATAGAAACTCTTTATTAGTGGTAAACAGATGCATCCATATCAAAGTATAAGCTGAAACCGGACTAACCGTCCACAAGATTAGGTGGCCGCCAGAGCTCCACGATGCTCCGACGGCGTGACGTCACGGCGTAATTGACTCCTCCTTATGCGTTTCGTGCACGAGCACATCTTTTTTTTTTTTTTGGCAGTCCCCTCTGAAGACGTACTCGTGCACGAAACGCGTAAGGAGGAGCCAATTACACCATTACTACTGTGTGTTCAGTGAGTGCGCATTTCTTCTGTTCACAAGAGCACTATCACCGATCTGAACCATCAGGACCTCACTGGCACATGTTTATCACTTTATGAACTATAATTTTTATCGTATTGATATTTGATGAACTTTTTATCGTATTTTATTATAATACATATTTATCATTTATAATGCTGCACTTTTATATACAGTTTGTGTCTTTTAAAGGGTTTTATTTTGGTTACCTTAGTGTACAGCTGCTGATATGCTATACTTGTTGTGCGCTCACATACATTCCATATTTCTTGTATGTAAAATCAGTTTCAGCACTATGGAGAGCTCCAGATAGCAAGTTTTCCAGCCAGGTTAAAACCTATTTTGACAGCTTACAGTAAATGTGACATGTGAAGTCCAACTCCAGGATATTGGAAACCTCTAACTAACCTGTCCAAATGCCCATTTTAATGGAAGCCACGGTCACATGATGACCCTTCTCTCCTGTTTAATTCCTGGAGTTCAGGTATCCACATCACTGTCTGCTTGATGTGCAGACCTCCTATTGGTAGAGGCAGTGGCCAGGTTTTCTCTCATAGGCTCCAGGGCAGGAGAACTCATGGGGGCGGTGAGGGGACCAATACCTAAGAAGATAACAAGAAGGGGAAAATGCCTGGTCCCCAGGGTAGGATATTAGCTTGGCTCATAGAGGAAAATGTGACTTTGATCTATTACACTGCGGGATGACTTAGGAAGAGGTGTTTGGAAGAGCGGCACATCACCCCTGACACATTGGCCAGTAAACCCCTTATAAACAGACCTCTGAGCCTGGGTTCACATATATGCAGTGCGGTATAACACATCTGATTTGCACAGGAACACCACTGCATTCCTGTGCAAATCACATGCAATTTGTGTGCGGTGCGATCGCAGCCGTACATTTTGTATGGTTCTAATTGCACCACACCAAGAACATGCAGGACCCTTTTTTTGGTCCGCACTAGAATCGGATCGCATGGGTATTCACCCGTATGTGATCTTGTTCTGCACATCGCACCGCGTTTTGCGGACCGCTTTTGGGGTGTTGTTAACATACACACCCGCAGTGGTTCGCATGAATGGGGTGTGATTCTGATGCGGAATTCGCACTGAAAACGCTGCGAATTCTGCACCACATCAGTGTGAACCCGGGCTTAGTGGTGGGATCACACAACTCCACAAACAGTATTTGTTTAAAACATTATCCTGTAACATGACTTTTATGCCATTTAAGAAGTAACTGTAAACCTTTGAAAAAAACGATTACCACCTATGGCTTCTAACCACTATGTAGATCTGCAGATATTTATATTTTATAGTGGTTGTATTGTAAAGGCAGAAGGTTTTTCTTTTTTTTTCTTTTACCTTAATGCATTTTTGTGTTTAACCTTCCTAGCGGTCTGATTATGTCAGTATTTTTGTGCTCAAAGCGGTACATTTTTTTGCATGGAAATATGTATTTTTTTTATTGTAGGCCTGTAATTTTTAGGAATAACTCACTGAAATCTGTCCGAACAAGAGTCTAGTAAACATCCTGGGTATGATAAAACTTGAAATCATAAATTATAATATAATAAATAATAATAAAAAATAATAATATAATAATAATAAATTTAATTCAATAATATAATCAAACCAAAAACACTGAAATGTGAAATATAGCGCCAAGTTCGCACATCACTGAGCAAAGTTGCAGAATCGTTTTCAGTGTCTGATGAGGAATTTCCCCCACGAATCATTATCACTCAATTCTGCAAGTGGTTCTGATTTACTATCGCTGTTCTCTAGCCGGTCTAAAACCGCTTTTGACCTAAAGGGACGCTTTTTGGACGCCATGGATGTTTCTCAGTTTCCAGGCAGAAAGAACAGTAAAAATGCAGGCAGGGCGCCGGACAAAGCACTCGGGACAAAATGTATGTGAAATGGTTTGATACAGGAATGGAATATTATGTGATTTTAGTGTATTTAGTGAATGTCACTTTTAAAATGTTTGAATTTCCCGCCGTTCCATCCCCCGTACGTCCCGACGTCGCAGGGAACAGAACCCAGAAGACGGATGCCGGCATCGGCCGGAGGAGATGGCCGGGCACGCTGCAGGGGGGACATCGCGGGAGCGCAGGACAAGGAAAGTGCTGGAGGGATCCCGGAGCAATGCTACAGTGTATTCCCGAGTGTAGCTCGGGGTTACCGCTTTTGGTGCTGAAACTTTACCCCGAGCTACACTTGGGAATACCACCAGGGGGGTTAAAGTAAAAAATCTTCTGGTTCTGACACAGCAGCAGGAGCCAATGACTCCTGCTGCTGTCAATCACAGCTAGTGAGGAGGGAGTAGGGGGCGGGATTAAGCTGCACTGTGTGTGTCAATGGACAAACAGAGCAAACCTGCATGAGTGCCCCCATAGCAAGCGGCTTGCTATGGGGATATCGAGCAGGGAGGAGGACCTAGGGGCACTGGCAGGGGACCCCACAAGAGGAGGATCGGGGTTGATACTGTACTAAACCATTGCACAGAGCAGGTAAGTATAACATATTAGTTATTTTAAAAACATTTTTACCTTTACAATCAATTTAACTCCCATGCAAGATCGCTCCTCTACTTTATCAGTTTAATGTACTGTAGCTGGGTACTTCTAAACCAACACCAAAAGCACCCCTCTTTCCCCTTTTTTGATGTAAGAGTTGAGCTGTCTATCATAGAGGTAGTTGGGAACAGACACATCATTTGTGATGGCGTCAGGTACAGAGTTTACATACCAGCTAGGTGCAAAGGAAGCATGTCATAAATGGATGAGTACATTAAGGAGGATCTTCACCCAGGTGTTTGAAAATTAAAATTCAGCATCTACAGATACTGTAGTAGCTGATTTTTAAGAAATAGAAGCTTACCAGCCCATGGAGTCCAACGCTGTCTTCTCTGTAGCTGATTCTTCTGAGGGCTGCGGATCTCTGGCGCTGCCATCTGGGATTTGGGAGCCGGCTGTGACTTTCTGATCATTCAGAGCTGGCTTCCCAGTGCACATGCACATGATTGAGCAGCGCAGGGAGATTGGTCCCACTGTGTCCTTGGTTGTGGGATGAGATCCCAGGAGGCTGTGGGTGGAAGGTCCAAGACAATGTCATCCTCACCAAGGATTACGGAAGTAGGAGATGAAACCATAAAAGGAGCTCCGTCCATGAAAGAAAAAACCTGCCTTTAGATGGCTGGGATGGGGAAGACAAAGTGGTTGATTTACCAAAGACAAATAGACTGTGCACTCTGCGAGTGCAGTTGCCCCAGAGCCTACTAAATGAGGGGAAGCTCTGCTGACTTCCATCATCCAATCATGTGACAGAAAAAAAGCTTTGTTTTTTATTTTCCATGCATGTGATTGGGTATTCTTTACAAAGAGAAGCTTCACCTCATTTACTAAGCTCTGGAGAAACTTTGCACTTTCAAAGTCCACAGTGTATTTGCCTTTAGTAAATCAACCCCAATAAGCTTTCATTTTCAGGTGAAGGTCTGGATTAACGTGGTTACGTCAGATGTTCTCTACTTTAAATGTTGCTTTTTTATACATAGTCAATGATTTAACTGCTTCCCATCCGCCCTTTAGCAGAAGTACTGCTACACGTGATTTTGCATTTCTGGGTAGGGGGCACATGCGAGACGTGCGCATGCCCTACCCGCGCCGCCTTTCGTGGCCTCGGCTATCAATTACTGGATCCCGGCTGGTGATTACTCGCCGGTGATTGCCGAGCATCTCTGATGGCCGCTGATTGCCGAGCATCTCCGACGGGGTGGGGGGAGAACTGTTTGTAAACAAAACAGTTCTCTCCCTTGTCAGCTGGTGCACACTGCTTTTTTACAGTGAAACACAACACAGCCCAATATGCAAAACAGCACACAGTTAACCCTTTGATTGCTCCACGTGTTAACCCCTTCCTGCCCAGTGCCATTACTACAGTGTCAGTGCTTTTTATTAGCACTGATCACTGTATTGGCATCACTGGGGATGTCAGTGACACCAAGTCAGTTGCCTCCAGTGTCAGAATGCCCGCCAGAGTCCCGCTATAAGTTGCTGATCACCGCCATTACTAGTAAAAATTTTAAAGAATTACAAATCCCAGTATATTTCCCGCCATTTGTAAACAGTATAACTTTCACGTAAACCAATTAATTTACACGTATTGTGTATTTTTTTTAGCAAAGACATGTAGTAGAATACATTTTGGCCTAAGTTTTTGGCTAAATTTGATTTTTTTTTGGTTTAATAACAAAAAGTCAAAAATATTGTTTTTTTTTCTCAAAATTGTCAGTCTTTTTTTTTTTAAAGCACAAAAAAGATAAAACAGCACAGGCTATCAAATACCACCGAAAGAAAGCTCTTTTTGTAGGAAAAAAGGAAGTACATTTTATTTGGGTGCAGCGTTGCATGACCGCACAATTGTCAGTTAAAGTAACGCAGTGCCGTAACGCAAAAACTCACCTGGTCAGGAAAGGGGGGAAATCCTCTGTGGTTAATCAAACTGTGTTTTTAAAACTTGCAGTTGTCCATAGGGGGATTCTGGGTTTGCGCGTTCCATGGACATATTGTGCTTATGAGTAGCATTGCTGCACAGTTATTGTGCATTCTTGCTTTTCTCTCTTTGCAAGCCAGCCAGTCCAGACTGGGAATAATCTGGGCTTTACATAACTTACCCTGTCGCTGTTTTAATTTCAGCATGTGTTCAGCAAGAGTGCTTATTACATTGTCTGACACACATGTCAGGTCCTCCCCCATCCTCTGGAACTCACTGCCCCAATCCATCAGACTGTTGCCTTCCCTCCTCACATTCAGGCGCTCCCTCAAAACCCATCTCTTCAGGGAAGCCTACCCCACCCTCACCTAACGGCCATTCTCCCTCATTCCTCCTATCACTTCATCCCCCTCAGCCACTTCCTACTGTACCACTACCCCCTCCCTCCTAGATTGTAAGCTCGTAAGAGTAGGGCCCTCTAACCCCTCGTACGTTGTTTGTTGTTGTTGTACTGTGCCATGTATTGTCCCCCCTATTGTACAGCGCTGAGCAAACCCTTTGGCGCTATATAAACTCGATGTAATAATAATAATGTCAGCTTTTAGGCTCCATGCACACGGGGCGTTTTAATAACGCTGGAAACGTTGGCTGTGTAAAGTCACGTGAGTTTTTCAGCATTTTTGCATTAGCGTTTAGTGGCGTTTTGCCACATTTTTCGCTTTTTTTTACCAAGAAAAACATTTTTTTTAGCTCAAACAAAATTCAAAAACACCGATTTGCTGCGCATTTGCTCTGTTTTCCAGCATTAGAGTGTTTTTACAGCTAAAAAAACTCCTTTAGAAACCCGCTAGTCCTGGGTTTTTTTTCCAGCCAACAAAAGTCTCTGCCAAAAAACGCTGATTACAGTCTATGTGTGCATGGAAACATAGGATAACACAGAGGCGTCACTAAGGTTGGTGTCACCCTGTGCGGTATCACGTGGTGTCACCCTTCCAGAGAGGAAGGAGCGGTGCCGGTGTACCGGTAAAATGAGTATCCCGTGAAGATATGTATCCCCTGAAGCAACTGCGCATGTGCCGGTTTCAGGCCGAAGAAGCCGATCTCTGACTTTAGCACAGAGCCGACGATCAGCTTCTTCGGCCTGAAACCGGCACATGTGCAGTTGCTTCAGGGGATACGTATTGTACAGCTACACTGGGGTAGGGGCAGCGGTCACTGTGCCAGCATCCTGCTCTTGCACCCTCTGTGATGGCGTCACCTAGTGCGGCCCGCACCCCCCTAGGGACGCCGCTGGGATAAATGCTGGGGAGTTTCCTGGCTGTAGAAAGAAACACCAAAAAGCTGCTGTAAAAACATCCAGTATGTATGAGGACGTATAAGGAGAATGTATATATCAGATGCAAAAACATGGCTCAGCATGCACATTAATACCACCTTAAATGTAACTTTCATCCGAAGGTTAGGATAACAAGTCGGTAAAGTTGCCCTATATGTTCCTTCTGGCTGAGTGTTCTGTTGCTTTCTCTGCAGGCTTACAGTGGGAATGGTACTGCACAGCATCGTTGTACGCCGGGCTTCTCAGAACAAGGCTACACCGCTCACGTATCGCCAAACATCAAAGAGGGACAGAGACTACTAAAAGGTAAGTGCACTTTTCTCTACAACTCGCTGATTTCTGCCTGCACTGTACTCTGCTTTCAGGACAATTTATGAAATGAATTTGTACCATGGATGATTCATATCGCGTGTCTTATTTTCCCTGGCAGAATGTGTTTCTTAAGGGAGCAGTTTGAACATTGCTCTATACAAATCTTCCACAATGCATCCCGTGATTCCAGCATCTTGTGTCTCCGCTGGTATTTAATATCTTTCCGCCAGACTGTTTAATGTAGGAGGGGTGGGGGAGCAGCTGCAGCATACACCGCTGACTGATTTCCTTCTACGGTGTCATGAAAATGGATATTAGAGATGCTCAGAGAAATCTTTAATATTTGAAATTTTAGGAGTATTGATCTTTGTTTCCCAGATAACGCCTGATATTTATGGCTTTATTGCTATTTTTTTGTAACAGTCTAATAACATTTTGTTTAGTTTGATTCCCCATGTATGCTGCATGCACGTAGGATCTGAACTCCCACATCCCTTACACCGAGCCGTAGCAAGCTTCAGGCTTTCTTTGTAGCAGAGCAAGGGAAATCAGACACAGGGATCCACCTTGTGCTTTTTTCCTGCAGTTTCCATTCAGTGTGTTTGCCATGCACTCTTTTCCAGCATGCTGACTGTTTTGTTAACTTTGCAGCACAGAAATAAAAAGAGCGGACGAGCAGGAAGCTCAGTGTACTGTGGTCAGCCCAGACTACCAGTTTCACCCCGGTGTCATTTCTTTAGGTCAAACAAAGCCCCACAGTGCAAAACATGAAGTCCTGGCTAATCCACAATACAAAGCTATTAAGCCTCTCTGTTGTCTCCTCCATGAATTGCTGTTCCTCTGAAGCCTTTTTTTGCAGTCGTGGCAGCAGCAGGTGTGAGATGCGAGGACTGAGTGCCAGACAGGAACACTTCCTCAGAACTTTGGTTTTTTGCTTTGATTTGTGAACTGCATCCCATGAAATGTCTAAATACATGAATTCCTAAACACCAACTGCCCTGAAATAGCTATGCATTTACCCATGGTGCATTGGCCACCCAATAAATGCGTCTTCATGACCTATTTCAGATGATAGTAACAGAATGTGGTTCACAAAATAGTCGTCGTGTGTGTGGGCACCATTCATGAAGTTCAAGTCTTTCTGGTGGCCAGATTCTCAACATTGGAACCTGCAAATACCTTTGGCTCCAAAGGAACCCCCTTCTGTTAGCATGACCTCTTTTAAACAGAACCATATCTTGCTTTATTATGCCTACTTGCTTATATAGGATGACTGTATATCTAGTTATGATGGGGAAAAAAGTGCAGCCAAATCCAGTACTGGAGTTGCTACTGAGGAGTACCCGTTTAGTACATACCTTGTGTTTCTTCCAGAAGGGTGTGTGTTATGGAAGTCCAGAAGCTGATACTGTTCTGGAGGGAACAAAATGGCAGAATGCAGGTGCAGCAGCTTTTTCAAAATATAAGTAGGTTTCCATAGATGACCTCCTTATGAAAATGTTCCTGGCCTGACTGTCATGCTGATCCTTTTGGCTTCAGTTCTTTGCAATTCATTTTTTGGGGATTTCATCCTCCAGTGAGCATTCTCTGCTGCCTATGATGCCTTGATCTGCCCATCCATGACAGTCATGGTCCTGCTCTAAGCTTAGAGCACTCCTTGTATGCTACACACTCCATGTATTCTTATGAAGAATCCACTTGAGGGCTGGAGACACAACATTGTTGCCGCAACTA
The DNA here is from genome assembly GCF_062004578.1 of Staurois parvus. Taxonomy (NCBI): domain Eukaryota; kingdom Metazoa; phylum Chordata; class Amphibia; order Anura; family Ranidae; genus Staurois; species Staurois parvus. The sequence goes on from NW_028319145.1 coordinate 1,012,124, forward strand.
GCCCACCATTCGGTGAGTGCACTACAGTGGGCTGACACAACTATGCCATGATCATGGAAAGACTTCCTACCAGAGTTATAGGATGCATAAGATACATGGGCACACAGGGAAGATCACTGGATTGGGGATACAAGTTGGTATTTCATCTCGTTCTCTGACGCTTGCCAGTATCATTTAGGGCAAGCGTAAGCTTTGGTTTTTTTTTTATTTTGCATACTGTCTGAATAAATACAAACAATATTCATTCCTTGCATGCATGGCTCCTACTTTATATAATTCTTTAAAATCTGGCCAAGTGTGCACATCATAAATTGCTGTTACGCGTGGCTTTAAAATGATAAAGAAGTGTAAATTAGGTGTACTCTACAAAGATCAGCTTCAAGATTAATAGGTCAGTTTTTTATGTTCTAGATTGTTTCTTAAATATAATTTGTCTATTGAGCCAAGGAGAACATATGTTTTAGGAAATGGACCAAACCTCAGAGGACCACAATGCTGAGTTTAGTATTCTATTTTCCTTATTATAGGAATACACACAAATGAGCTCATTTAAAAACAGCTGTAGGAAATAGAACGTGGTGGAGTTTTCCGTGATGACCAGTTTTTTTTTTTTCCATGATCTAAAGTAGAATAATGGCCTGAATTTGGTTGTCATGAACAACACATCCTTAAAGCTCCACTGCCTAGACATCAGGCTTGATTCCCTCAGAGACACTGTAGTCTGATCTGGCTGAATCAGACAAAGATCATCCAATGGGGTTGATTTACTAAAGGCATGTAGACTGTGCAGTTGGAAAAGTGTAGTTGCACTCCGCAAGTGCAGTTGCTCTAGAGCAGTGGTTCTCAACCTTCCTAATGCCGTGACCCTTTAATACAGTTCCTCATGTTGTGGTGACCCCCAACCATAAAATTATTTACCCAGTAATTATAATTCATGAGTGTCATTTTACCTCCAATACTGCTGCTTTCAACACAGCAGCTGCTTTCTACACAGTAGCTGCTTTTTACACATCGGAAATATGTGTTTTCTGATGGTCTTAGGGGACCCCTGTGAAAGGGTCGTTCGACCCCCAAAGGGGTCGCGACCCACAGGTTGAGAACCACTGCTCTAGAGCTTAGTAAATGAAGTAAAGCTTAACTTTGTAAAGAATACCCAATCACATGCAAGAAAAATAAAACAACAGCATTTTCCTTGTACAAGATTGGATGATGGAAATCAGCAGAGTTCTCCCTCATTTACTAAGCTCTGGAGCAAATGCTCTTGCTACTGCACTTTGCAAAGTGCACAGTCTATGTGCCTTTGGTAAATCACTCCATTGGATGATCTTTGTCTGATACCTGGAAATTCAGCCAGATCAAACTAGGGTGTCTCTGAGGGAATCACAACCTCCCCAGATACCCTTGGCAAAGCAAATACGGGAAAAAGCTTTGGAATCTGCCATCCCATCAAAATGAGCATTTCGTTAGTATGTAGTTATTTAACAGGCTTGGAATTTCAAGCTCCAGGATTCCATGACAGCCAGCTGGAGCATCTTTTGTAAATGAAAATGATTTGCGGTGTACAAACTTCCACTACGTGGTAATCAGATTCCGTGCTAGCTTTCACATTTTGTAGCCTTACTAGAAAGCACTAATTTTTCAGCCTGTGTAAGTTTTATGAATGTCCCCAGTGAATTTTGCCTCTGACTAAACAGATTGACAGTCTTTATATAGTCAAGAAATAAATCTTGTCAATTGTCCACGCTCACCACCGCTGCATAGGTAAGTATAGGGATATAAACCAAACACCTGTCACCAGGAGGTGTAAACATAGATGGCAATCAGAGTGAAATATGTAGAAAAATGTCTTCTAAGCCATAGAATAAGGTTCAGCTTGTATTTCTTGATTTGTGGATACAGATTAAATGTTTTTAGTTGGCGTACTTCCGTATAGGGCAGCTGTAATTTATGTCTGGTCTTTAACCCTTCTCTTTAAGGCATACACATCGAGATGAGATAATTGCCCTATTGCTGTGTGTCACCCCTGCAGTGACTATTACTGTCTTTTTTCCACCCAAGAGAGCCATGTACAGACCGTTACATAATGAACTAATGGATATTTCACTGGAGAGGGTATATCTTCCCTCTGGAGAACCACAGAGGACAGCTGGAGCATACTTTTGAAAGTAGTAACTATTAATTGGCTTATTTAATTTACAAAGAAAATCCAGACATTAGACAAGCCTATTGGCCGTTTGTAACATAAATATATTGGAAACATACGGTAGCTATCTGCTCTCACCTCATATTATATATAATTGCGCCATCACAGAGAAAATTGTAGTGAACAATAGCAGGGTAATAGCAGTGAGGATTACCAACGATGAATGCACATTTTAATGGCGTGTATATTTGATTGTGTTAGTAATAAAAAGAAATAGCCTCATGTGGAAGGTATTGTAGAAAAGTCTACAGTTTGAAGCAGTGAAGGTTGGCTAAATGGCTCTTGACTGATCCCAATATGCCCATAGATATTCCGATAATTCTATTGTAATGAAATAATTGCCCTATTGCTGTGTGTCACCCCTGCAGTGACTATTACTGTCTTTTTTCACCATGTATGTACAGTGTTGGCACATAGAGGCACCTAACACCCTGTATTGTTTTTTACATTGAAAGTAGACTTCCATAGGGTCCTTCTTCTTAACCTTGGCCAATCTTCACCCAATGGTGACATAGAAAAGCCTAGTACCCTTGATGTGCACCCCCTTCTGGCTGGATGCTGAGATCGCCAATACATTGTGATAGTGCGGACTATAGTGAGGTCAGTTCCTCTCAGCATTTTTATTAATTCATTCAAGCACCAAGGCTATGCCAGTCCTCTGTAGGTCTAAAGGAGATAGTGGAGTGGCCTACAAGTTTGAGACCAATCGTGTGACTATACACAAGCTACGAAACATACGGAGATGCCAGGGTATATGTTCCCTATTACAAGTTTAGTATACCCTGGCATCTTCGTATGTTTTGTAGCTTGTGTATACTCACATGATCGGTCTCAAAGTTGTAATAGGGAACGTATACCCTGGCATCCCCGTATGTTTTGTAGCTTGTGTATAGTCACACGATCGGTCTCAAAGTTGTAATAGGAAACATATACCCTGGCATCTCCGTATGTTTTGTAGCTTGTGTATAGTCACACGATTGGTCTCAAAGTTGTAATAGGGAATGTATACCCTGACATCCCCGTATGTTTTGTAGCTTGTGTATAGTCACACGATCGGTCTCAAAGTTGTAATAGGGAACGTATACCCTGGCATCTCCGTATGTTTTGTAGCTTGTGTATAGTCACACGATTGGTCTCAAAGTTGTAATAGGGAATGTATACCCTGACATCCCCGTATGTTTTGTAGCTTGTGTATAGTCAAACGATCGGTCTCAAAGTTGTAATAGGGAACGTATACCCTGGCATCTCCGTATGTTTTGTAGCTTGTGTATAGTCACACTATCGGTCTCAAAGATGTAATAGGGAATGTATACCCTGGCATCCTCGTATGTTTTGTAGCTTGTGTATAGTCACACGATCGGTCTCAAAGTTGTAATAGGGAACGTATACCCTGGCATCTCCGTATGTTTTGTAGCTTGTGTATAGTCACACGATCGGTCTCAAAGATGTAATAGGGAATGTATACCCTGGCATCCTCGTATGTTTTGTAGCTTGTGTATACTCACACGATCGGTCTCAAAGTTGTAATAGGGAACGTATACCCTGGCATCCCCGTATGTTTCGTAGCTTGTGTATACTCACACGATCGGTCTCAAAGTTGTAATAGGGAATGTATACCCTGGCATCTCCGTATGTTTTGTAGCTTGTGTATAGTCACACGATCGGTCTCAAAGATGTAATAGGGAATGTATACCCTGGCATCCTCGTATGTTTTGTAGCGTGTGTATACTCACACGATCGGTCTCAAAGTTGTAATAGGGAACATATACCCTGGCATCCCCGTATGTTTTGTAGCTTGTGTATAGTCACACGATCGGTCTCAAAGTTGTAATAGGGAACGTATACCCTGGCATCTCCGTATGTTTTGTAGCTTGTGTAGAGATCTTACCAAAGCTGAAGCACAGCAAATGACCCAGGATGACTGCATTGGACATGAAGCTCTGTGCAGACTTGAAGGAAAGGTGGTGAGCTGGTTATCCCTAGCAGGAGGGATAAGATCTACTGTTATCATAGCTGCAAGGAATAAAGCTTGACATGTTAGACACATGGCTGTTTAAAAATGACTGAATTAATGAAGAGACATGATGAGGGTCACTTTAAAGCTTCCTTGTTTTATATACAATTTCTACACAGAAGTGTTGTATCAAAGAGGCTTCATTTCCTGTCACAGGTGTAAAGTGGTTGTAGACGTCAGACATGAAATATGAACAAAGCATATCCCTCTATAGTGTGTACTTGGGTCAATTCAGAGTGTCATTTCCGTCTGCTGCCTCCTTCCTTTGAGTCGTTTCTGACAAAAAGAGAAAAAAGGTGACAGGAAAGGGACCGCCATCACACACAGCCTGTGGTTGACAGCCTCAGCTCTGTTTCTGTGTGCTGTATGAAGGGGGTGTGTCCCTTCCCTCCAATCAGCTGTCATTGAGCTCTGCAGAGTGTAACTTCAGCTCCCCGCCCCCTGTTTTCTGAAAACCCAGACAAGCTGTATTCATTCTTGACTTTGAACAGCTGTAGATAAGAGAAGACTGCAGATAAGAGGTACACCTTACATTGTCTGTGTATCACCTGAGGACAGTCATTTCAGTGGGAATATGTAAGGGTTTTCAACCACATTAAGGCAATCCAAAGATACAAGATCACTGACATTTTCAAACTGATTGGGTGACAATTTTGCACCTATGACAGGGAAGCAGACAGCTTTCATGGGGGGGGGGGGGGTTGACAAAACCTGTTTCAGTCAATGCTATTGTTTTCCAAGCTGTGAGCTGGTGATGCCACTCTTGCCCCCTCTCCGCAGTAGGTTTTCTAGGCCAGTAGAGCAAGTTTATGGAGTACCCTGTAGATCCTGCGGCACTTTGAAGATTTGCCACACCAGCAGCTCCCATAATGTGCCTGTTCATTCAACCAACCTCCAATGCCAAAGGCAACCCGTTTTGGGAATTTAGTTTTTCTTTCTTCCAGACAATACATTCAGAAATAAATAGTAGCCACGGGTGTATAGCCTTTTAGTCTCCTCTCTTATTACTGAATACTGTGTGTTGCTTGCAGCCCTAAACTGTAGTCAGTTCCAGATCAAAGCAGCGCTGATAAATCCACGTCTCCTCGGTGTTCTCACTGAGAATGAGTATTTTTCATGGTGTGGTGCCACCAGTATATCACAGAGAATTATGTGTATCTAGCTGTGTCATATCGCCCTCTTTATAGTGCATTTGGCATAATGTATGACACACCGTGTGATCTGATTCCGGTGTCTTGATGAAGCTTCCTTATCCCATGACACAGTCCAGCGGAGACTCTTTCTTTCTTCGTGTTTGGGGGGGGGAGAGTAAATGGAACATATTGGGGTAATGAGGGGTGACTTTTCCTTCTGATACAGAGCAGGAGCCAGAATATCAAGGAATACATCCCTGGGAAAAGCATTGAGGAAGACTTAGTTCATTTAAGTAGATGAAAGCCTGCCACGGAGGAAGCCATTTTATGGGCTTAGCCGGAGGTTAGTCAGTTCTCTGTGAAGCTAGTGACTTGGCAGAGGCAGGAACTCTTCGCCATTTCATTCGTTTTCCATTGAATTGATAGGCATGACTTCTCATATGCACTGATTCAGCGTACAAATTGGCTGTTTCTTTCATTCTTATGGTAAGTTTTAAGGCTCATCACAATCAATATAAATGGCTCTGTGTGTAGTGGAATTAGGCATCTGATTTATATTTATATAATGACTGGAATTCCATCCCAACATTTCTTTTTACCTTTAGATGCAGTGGTGGTGGTGGCGGGGTGGGTGCAGTCTGTGTACCCTTTTGTTACCTTTTGCTCTAATTTTCTAGATGAATGTAGTGGTCATTCTCCACCCTCTAAATTCTTGTAATAACTCTTTGTGTATGTCCACCCATGGTGATCAATAAACAATCACCTTATGCTCCTCTGTTATTGTGACTTTCTTAAGTTGAGCTCTCATCTGGAATATGCAGTTCAGTTTTGGGCACCAATTCACAAAGAGAACATTGGGGAACTGGAGAAAGTGCAGAGAAGGGCAACCAAACTGATAAGAGGCATGAAGGAGCTCAGCTATGAGGAAAGATATGAGGAACTGAATTTATTCTCTCTTGAGAAGAGGAGATTAAGGGGGATATGATCTCCATGTATAATACATAAGGGGGGATATGATCTCCATGTATAATACATAAGGGGGGATATGATCTTCATGTACAATACATAAGGGGGGATATGATCACCATGTATAATACATAAGGGGGGATATGATCTCCATGTATAATACATAAGGGGGGATATGATCTCCATGTATAATACATAAGGGGGGATATGATCTCCATGTATAATACATAAGGGAGGATATGATCTCCATGTGTAATACATAAGGGGGATATGATCTCCATGTATAATACATAAGGGAGGATATGATCTCCATGTATAATACATAAGGGGGGGGGATATGATCTCCATGTATAATACATAAGGGGGGATATGATCTTCATGTGTAATACATAAGGGGGGGATATAATCTCCATGTATAAGACATAAGGGGGATATGATCACCATGTATAATACATAAGGGGGGATATGATCTCCATGTATAATACATAAGGGGGGATATGATCTCCATGTATAATACATAAGGGGGGATATGATCTCCATGTATAATACATAAGGGGGGGATATGATCTCCATGTATAATACATAAGGGGGGATATGATCACCATGTGTAATACATAAGGGGGGGATATGATCTCCATGTATAATACATAAGGGAGATATGATCTCCATGTATAATACATAAGGGGGGGATATGATCTCCATGTATAATACATAAGGGGGGATATGATCTCCATGTATAATACATAAGGGGGATATGATCTCCATGTATAATACATAAGGGGGATATGATCTCCATGTGTAATACATAAGGGGGATATGATCTCCATGTATAATACATAAGGGGGGATATGATCTTCATGTGTAATACATAAGGGGGATATGATCTCCATGTATAATACATAAGGGGGGATATGATCTTCATGTGTAATACATAAGGGAGGATATGATCTCCATGTATAATACATAAGGGAGGATATGATCTCCATGTATAATACATAAGGGGGGAGTATGATCTCCATGTATAATACATAAGGGGGGGGGATATGATCTCCATGTATAATACATAAGGGGGGATATGATCTCCATGTATAATACATAAGGTGGGATATGATCTCCATGTATAATACATAAGGGGGGGGATATGATCTCCATGTATAATACATAAGGGGGGATATGATCTCCATGTATAATACATAAGGGGGGGGATATGATCTCCATGTATAATACATAAGGGGGATATGATCACCATGTATAATACATAAGGGGGGATATGATCACCATGTATAATACATAAGGGGGATATGATCTCCATGTATAATACATAAGGGGGGATATGATCTCCATGTATAATACATAAGGGGGGATATGATCTCCATGTATAATACATAAGGGGGGATATGATCTCCATGTATAATACATAAGGGGGGATATGATCTCCATGTATAAATACATCAGTGGTTCATATAGTGAACTTGGTGTAGAGTTATTCACCCTGAAGGAAAAGAAATGTAATCTCTAAACACGGAAAGGTTTCTTCACAGTGAGAGCTGTGAAAATGTGGAATAGACTCCCTCAAGGGTTTGTTCTGGCCAGCTCAGTGGATTACTTAAAAAAGGTCCTGGATTCTTTTCTAGATACACAGAACATAACTGGATATAACATTTATAGGTAAAGTTGATCCAGGGAATATCCAATTGCCTCTCGGAGGATCAGGAAGGTATTTTTTTCCCTGAAGGAACAAATTGGATCATGCTTTGCTGGGGGTTTTTTTTGCCCTCCTCTGGATCAACTGTGGGTATAGGATTATAACTTTTTTTGTAATGGTTGAACTGGATGGACTTTTGTCTTTTTTTCAGCCAGACTAACTATGTAACTATATGCATGTTTTATATACAGAGCGCAGGTTCTTGTTGATGCAAAGTTCACGCCTAAACTACTTGCCTTTAGTCATGTTTAGATACTTACAGTGTTTATACACAAAGGGGTTGATTTACTAAAACTGGAGAGTGCAGCTTTGCATACAAACCAATCAGCTTCCAGGTTTCATGGCCAAAGCTTAATGAAACAAGCTGAAATTAGAAGCTGATTGGCTACCGTGCACAGCTGTACCAGATTCTGAGTGCTCCAGTTTTAGCAAATTTCCCCATACAGTTCTTTTAAAGACTTGTGCATTGATACACGTGCATACAACGCAGGTACAAATCTGGAGATCTGTGTGGCCCTGGATGCAGCTGTTGGGGTACAATGCTGGAATAGGAAGGTTCGGGTGGGAGAAATGTTTTTGGGACCCCAGAGGTCCTAGCATAGATCATCTTGTGAGAGCTATACGGAGGGGCTAATTTGACCTTTTAACAATAACTGTTTGTTCTCCTGAGAAAAGAATGGTTCCAGTAGAGTTTGCTATCAGGGCACAGCTATACAGATCTTGTATGGTGGTACAGCAGAACCATTAGAAGGCCACCAGTTCTCCAACCACTATTTTACACTCCTCCCAACTACAAAAACCTGTACCGTTCTAAAATGACCAACACTTCAGCATTTTATTTGTGTTCAATGAACTGAATACATTCCATGTCCTTTATACAAAAGGTGTGCACAATCTTCATCTGTTTTTTTCTTTAGAAAGCAGCCACATTCTGAGTAGAAAAGCCTATCCCCTGCCATTGTGGTATAGAGAAGGAGCCTGACTTTCTGTGCGGAATCAGTGGTTTCTCTACAAAGGTCTGACGCTGACCCCTGCTGAGTCAGAGCTCTCCAATCAGCAGTGAGCACTAGCTTTACTGATTGCTGGGCCATAGTTCTGCAGAGGGACCACTGCTTCCACACAGAGAGCATGCTGCCAGGGGCAGGATTTTTTCTTCAGTCCATGGATGTGTGCTACAGAAAATGAACTGTAAGCACTGTCCTTGCACACCCTGTGGAATGTATTTAGCTGATTTAATATTAAATTTTGATTATTTCACAGAAGCATTGCTGTCTGTTAATCCTGATGCAGGCAGATTGTTCAGGAACCCTCAGTAATTACATGGTATGCTGTATCTGCAGGTAGGCCCTCTCAGTCCAGAGGAGAACACCAGGGTACATATTTATACCAAGAAAAAAGATGATATAGCCGTTCCCTGTGTTTAGCCAGTAAGAAATGAGTTCTTGATTTTCCCCAAGTGACAGAGAGCTAGAGATGTATCTAGGATGGTCACCAGCATCTTAATCAGAGTTCCTTCTGTCAGTGAACTGAGTTGTCCTAATCAGTGCAGAAGAGCGGGCCTCCCAGACAGACTCTCCAAACCTTGTCACAATAACCGCCTTTCCCAATGACCCTTTTCATGTTGTCAACAATTCAGCGCTGGCTCCGGATCCATTTTCCTTTCTCCCCGCGGCCTCTCCCTGACAAGTACTGCTCTCTCAGCAGAAAGATTTCACACACTAGAAAATCTACGTTCAAACGCCAGCCAGCCAGAGACATGAAACAGAATTGATGAACTGTGTGCAGGGTGTTTGTGCAAGCAAAACCTCGAGGTTTGGCCGCCAGTGGATCGGCGAGCTTTACCCCCTTGTGCCTGTGCCTGTCTTGCTTGGTTTATTAGTCCAATCATATATTCAAAGATGTAACCACTTCTGGTTATGAGGTGAACCCAGAATATCTTCATCTTACATCCAGGGGCGGACTGACAACTCATGGGGCCCCCGGGCAATAGGGGATCATGGGGCCCGTGTGTCCTTGCCCAAACTCAAAAAAGCCTATGAAAAAGGTACCAGGGGGCATCTCATGGGGCCCCCTACTGACCCTGGGCCCTCGGGCAGTGCCCGAGTTTCCAAATGGTCAGTCAGCCCCTGGGCATATCTCATACAGCCAGCACTCCCATTGCCCACTGCCATGCCCGCTCTGGAGGGGGTAACTGTCAGAGCCAGGGATGAATGGAGTGATCACTGTCATACTGAATTCAGTGCATGATGACTGATTTCACCACGAAGCAGTGAATGTGACCTTTACCAAATGTTCACTGCAGGTGAATCTTCCTGACGCATTGTTTTTAAATGATTGATTCACCTGCAGTGAATGTTTGGTGAATGTAGCATTCGCTGCTTTATTCATGCAGTATGCCCTTTATTTTCTTTTAGTGAGCTGCTTAACCAGAATTTGATTGAAAAGTAATTCTAGTCTTTTTTTCTTTATTTAGAGGGTGTATGTGTGTGTCGGTTTTTGGAAGGTTGTATATAGTGTCGTTTATTTTTGATTGTTATTTGCGTGTTGTGGATTACATTTTTTACTTTTTACTGGTCATCTTTTTTTTGCTGTGAAAACAGGTCCAGTACAGTGGTAAAGACAGGAAGCTTTTTACCTTAATACTAGGTAGGACCAGGGGCAGACTGACCATTCGAGCACCCGGGCATTGCCCGAGGGCCCGGGGTCAGTAGGGGGCCCCATGAAATGCCCCTGGTACCTTTTTTATAGGCTTTTTTGAGTGTGGGCAAGGACACAGGGGCCCCATGATCCCCTATTGCCTGGGGGCCCCATGAGTTGTCAGTCCGCCCCTGCGTAGGACACCGCATTTAATTTGGAAAGGAATCACACCACATTCCTGTGCGAATTATGTGCGATGTCTGTGCGGTGGGATTTGAGCCATACGTTTTGTATGGCTCAAAATGCATCACATCCGCACCAAAAAGGTGTAGGACCCTTTTGTTTTTACCCGCACCTGAATTGTTTTCTCACCCATGCAATGCGATTTCTGGCAATCGCACTGCGTTTTGCAGTCTGTTTCGGGGTGTCATTAATTTAACATTGACACCCGCACCAGATCGCATGAACGCCATGTGATTGCAATGCGGGAAACGCACAGGATTTGCAGCATTTCCCGCTCTGCATCAGTGTGAACCGAGACGAAAAAAATTGTCTGCATGCAGCTCTCTCTTACCTCTTTTACTTACCTGAGCCCGATCTAAATCCAGGGATGTGCATGAGAGCAGCGGTTCTCTCCGCTCTCCCCCCTCCTCATTGGCCATTGGCTCCTGCTGCTGCTGTCAATAACAGGGGGCAGGGCCAAGACTCAGGAGCGAGCACGCACAAGTATCCACATAGCAAGCGTCACTCTGTGGGGAGAGGAACCAGGAGTACCAGCAGGGAATCCGAGAAGAGGATCATGTGCTGCCCCACCTGTGTTGTCATTCAGTACAGCACAAGTCAATCAGTAGGTCCCAGACAATGATTTATGGCCAGGACTTGCTGATTACCCTAATGAATGACAATACTAACAATACAGGGCTCTGTACACTGCAAAGCAGGGAGATAAAACAATCACATCTCACAGTAAAAGCAGCACACATTACACATGTTACTCACATAGCTAACTATTAGGATTCCCCTAGAAGTTAACCTCTTCCCAGACAGTGTCCTTAGTACAGTGACAGTCTATAGTAATATCACCGATCACTTCATTAGTGTCACTGGTAATGTCAGTGTCAGTTAGCCAGTTCCTACCCAGTGTCAGTTAGTATCAGATTTCTCGCCACACTATTGCAGTTCCACTATAAGTCACCGATCACCACTATTACTATTATAAAAATAAATAAATAAAAATGACAGTATATATACCGTTGTTTTTAGATGCTAAAACCAATCAATATACACTTATTTGGATTTTTTTTTTTACGAAAGACATGTAGCAGAATACAGTTTGGCCTAAATTTATGAAAGAATTAGATTTTTTACAGTTTTTTTATTGGCTATGTTTTATAGCTTTTTGTTTTGTTTTTTTGTTTATATAATTAAAAAAAACGCAGTTGTGTTCAAATACCACCAAAATAAAGCTCTTTTGTGTGAAAAAAAATTATAAATTTAATTTAGGTACAGTGTTGCATGACTGCGCATTTGCCAAATAAAGTAGCTCTGTTCTGAATAGCAAAAAATAGCCTGGTCATGATGGTGGTAAAACCCTCTGGGGGGCTAGTGGGTAATGGCTAGCTAAAGGGTAGGCACTCCAGCTGTGGTACAACGGCAAATCCCATCATGGCTCTGGGAGTCATGACTGTGGCTGTCAGTCTTGTAATGCCTCATGTGACATCAGTGTTGCAGACAGAACTTCTTTTTCTTCTTTTTTAGTAACACATATCCTTTGTCTCTCTAAGGGGACTAGACCTGGGCAATTACAGTGATTGGTGCCACCATCCCAAGTATGAGAAACATTCTTCAGTTTTGGTTAGCTTTGGTTCTGAAATGTTTTGTATCTTTTACATCCACTCTCACATGTCTGCTATAATTGCACCCCCCACCCCCACATCATTTCTTATTAAATTATTATCCTTTTTTTAACATGCAAACATTTAATTTGATTCCCCTCATCCTCATTGGGCCGATTTACTATTTTATTAAATTATCCAATCATCCAAATTCCTGTTCATTTTGAATGCCCAGTCTTGTGTAGATAAAAGAAGGAAACAGGAAATTGATTTTCACATGATTGGATAATTGGAGTAAATATTCATATGGTTTGTGGTGTAAAGATTCCATATTTCTTTAGTAAATAATCCTCCACATATCTGTTATCAGACACCTTGATGAAGAGGAGGGGGTGTATGAAGAAGGATAGTCACAGCATCTACTATATTACTCTTCCCATTACGCCCCTATGGCATGCTAAGAAGGAGGAGGGTGGACCCACACGTGAGCAGACATTCACATATAGAAATGTATGTGCAGGTTCAGCACAAATCTGAACTCCAGGCAGGTATAAAAGACACAAATATTCATTCATGCATCAATAAATGTATTTTTAATGCAAGAAGGTTAAAGAAGAGCTCCACCCAAAAGTGGAAGCTCCACTTATCTGCCTTCCCCCCTCCACTGCCATATTTGGCACTTTGTGGGGGGAGAGGTTACCTGGTTTTGACAGGTACCCGCTCCCACTTCTGGCTCAGTTCACCACGGCGAACTGACCCGGAAGTTGCCCCCTTCTTCTCCCGCCTCCTTCTGGGACAGCTAGCTGCGTGAAACACGCTTCACTTTGTGAATGGGCTGCATTCTTTTGGGACCTATGAGTCCCAAAAGAATGCAGCCCATTCACAAAGTGAAGCGTGTTTCACGCATGCACAGTTGGTAACCGGCTAAGAAGCTGTAAGGCTTCACTGCTGGTTTCCCTTAGTCAAGATGGCGGCGCCAGCACCTGCTAGCTGAGTGAAGATTTGGCTGGAGTGAGGACACCTTTGGATGGCTGGACATATAAGTGCCTAATATTAAAAGTCAGCAGCTACAGTATTTTCAGCTGCTAAGTTTTAATTTTTTTTTGGGGGGGGGGGGGCCTGGAACTCCTTTTTAAGTATCTGAATGTGACCTGACATCAGCAATCTAAAAAAGAGAAGAGAATTGAACACATCCGTATGCTTCTTCTCCTATCACTGTCCATTCCCGGGGGTGGGATAAGACCTAAAAGTGTTACTTTCCGCAACAGAGAAAATTCAGGTCTCCCCCCTCTTCCAGAAGTAGAGCTGTACAAATCTGAGACAGAAATATAAATCTTTTGACAGATAAAACAACTCCCATATATGTATTTCATCTTTGTATTTAGCTGTTTGCCAGGCATTCAACTTTAATCAAGGATTCCAGTTCTATTACGTTTCTTGTACATATTGAAAGACCCATGTAGACAATTGTTACTTGAATAAAAATGAACTGATTTGTGACACTGCATATTTCAAATATCTCTGGAGACACAATGGAAAAAGATCTACTTACAAGCTTTCTCTCCATAAAATATGTGTTTCCACTTATATAGGGGGCTGTTTAGTGTTGGGTGTCCTGTGACTTATTAATTTCCAATGGAGACTTTAGACCTGTGTAAAATCTGAGCTGTCACCTTACATCAGTGGTCTTCAAATTGTGGCCCGGGGTCTAGATGCGGCCCTTTGCTTGCTTTTATCTGGCCTTTGGGGCTCTATTTCATCCATGGATACCAACAATGGGACATAATTCCCCCAGTGACACTGACAATGGGGCCCAATGATGGGGCACAATTTCTCCCACTGACACCAATGATGGGGCACTATTCCTCCCAATGACACCAATCATGTGGCACTATTCCTCCCACTGATACCAATGATGGGGCACTATTCCTCCCAATGATACCAACAATGGGGCACTATTCCGTCCAATGACACCAATGATGGGGCACAATTCCTCCCACTGACATCAATGATGGGACACTATTCTTCCAATGACATTGAGAATGTGGCACTATTCCTCCCAATGACACCAATCGTGTGGCACTATTCCTCCCACTGATACCAGTGATGGGGCACTATTCCTCCCACTGATACCAATAATGGGGCACTATTCCTCCCACTGATACCAGTGATGGGGCACTATTCCTCCCAATGATACCAACAATGGGGCACTATTCCTTCCAATGACACCAACAACGGGGTACTATTCCTCCCACTGATACCAATGATGGAGCACTATTTCTCCCAATGACACCAATGATGGGGCACAATTCCTGCTAATGACACTAATGATGGGACACTATTCCTCCCAATGACACCAATGACGGGGCACTATTCCTCCCAATGACACCAATGACGGGGCACTATTCCTCCCAATGACACCAATGATGGGTCACTATTCCTCCCACTGATACCAATTATGGGGCACTATTCCTCCCAATGATACCAACAATGGGGCACTATTCCTCCGAATAACACCAACAATGGGGCACTATTCCTCCAAATAACACCAACAATGGGACACTATTCTTCCCAATGACACCAATGATGGGGCACAATTCCTCCTAATGACACCAACGATGGGGCACAATTCCTTCCAATGACACCATGGATGGGACACTATTCCTCTCAATGCCACCAAGAATGGGGCCACAGTCTGGCCCCCCTAAGATCTGAAGGATAGTAAACTGGCCCTTTGTTTAGAAAGTTTGGGGACTCCTGCCTTACATCAACCATGCTCTGATAGAATGGTTATTTTGAGAGGCTCTGGTGTGGATACGTATAGATGACTGTAGTTGCCTGTCCTATAACCCTGCCCTATAAACTACAGCTGTTTTCAGAGCTGGTGTCAGACCATACACAGCCCAGAGTTTTTCTTGGATATGATAGTCGTAAACTAGTAAACAACTCACAGATTAATTATTTGTGCCAAACCTCTCATACCTTTTTGTCTAGTCTTGCATCATTGGATTTCTAATGGAAAAATAAAGGCAGATTTACCTTTTAGATATTGTTTTAACTGTACGGGCAGCTTGTACATGCCAGGGTAATTATCTGGAGAGCAGCTATACGGCTGCTCAGCAGGTTAAACACATACTAGTTATTTCTTTATAATAAATTGGTATTTGTTTAATAGGATCTGTTGTGTAGCAATTGGGGTATGAGATGGCGTGTTGTATTAAGCTATACATTGTGCTTTCTCCTATTTTCCTGAGTCAGCTCTCTAGCATCCTAAAAACATAGAGCAGTCCTGGAGGAGCCATTTATTACTCGGTAATTAACTCCTGTATGACAAATGGGCCAACAAAGAGTCGTGGCATGCCACTCAGCAAGAAAATTCTTCCAAATGGGAACTCACTAACAAAGCTGCACAGTCTGCTGGGCATATATATATATATATGGAATTAAACACATACATTCATGGAGCTTTTTCTGTTCATTAATACATCTGAAAATGTATTTTCCACACAGCAAAGATGATTTGGAAGAGACCTTCTTTCAGAAATATACACTTTGCATTGAGTGGTTGACAAAAGTGGCAGCTTTGAATAAAATGAATTTCAGCTTTGCGGTCCTGCTGTGAAATCTCTTGCAGTTTTAAGCTGTCCTGGCTCATATTGTTATATCGGTGTCATTATTTGAGGATTCCTTGGAACTGACTATTGGTTCCTCAATGTAATGCTTAATCAACAATGAGGTGAGAGTCTAGATTTGCAAATTAAACACTCCATTCTGGGGTTGAATGGAAGATAACTAAGGCACAGCAACAAATAACAATTTCACTACTCATTTATTGTGAAATGTTCTTTGTGGTTTTCTCTTTAGGTGCAGCTCATGCCAAGTTCTGCATAGTCCGTGTGCAAGGTCCAGAGAGATCCCTAAGGTGTATAGGCGAAGATTTGTACAGAACTAAAAATCTCTTGCGGTTTTAGGCTGTCCTGGCTCATACTGCCATTCCTATCGGCGTCATTATTTGAGGATTCCTTGGAACTGACTATTGGTTCCTCAATGTAATGCTTAATCAACAATGAGGTGAGAGTCTAGATTTGCAAATTAAACATGACGTTATTGTAAAGATTCTGAGGTTGAATGGAAGATAACTAAGGCACAGCAACAAATGACCATTTCACTACTCATTTATTGTGAAATGTCCTGTACTTTTGGGGTCAGCTCTGGATTGAGGGTGAGTATTATAAGGCTCTTACACATAGCTTTTAGTTCTGTACAGATTTTCGCAAATTAAACACCATGTTTTTTTTAAAGATTCTGGGGTTGAATGGAAGATAACTAAGGCACAGCAACAAATGACCACTTCACTACTTATTTATCGTGAAATGTCCTGTGTGGTTTTCTCTTGAGATTTAGGTGCAGCTCATACCAAGATCTGCATAGTCAGTGTGCAAGGTCCAGAGAGATCCCTAAGGTGTATAGGCGAAGATTTGTACAGAACTAAAAGCTATGTGTAAGAGCCCTATAATACTCACTCAATCCAGAGCTGACCCCAAAAGTACTGCTTTTCTGAAACTAGATGTCCTCAGTCTTCCAGGTTGAATAATGATTATTTAACTCGCTCCCAGTCTGTGACTGGACAGTGAAAGAGAAGCAGTACAGTGATGAGCTCATATCTCTGTCACTCAAAAGATGTCAAAAACATTGTGCTTAATTTGCAAAGATCTGTACAGAACTAAAAGCTATGTGTAAGAGCCTTATAATACTCACCTTTAATCCAGAGCTGACCCCAAAAGAACTGCTTTTTTGAAACTAGATGTCCTCAGTCTTCCAGGCTGAATAAAAAGCAGCGTAGGAGCCTGAATTTATATTAGTATCAGCCTCTTGCAGTTGCTGTATGGCAAAGCTCAAACTGAAAGAGGAGAAAGAACAAGAAAAAGAAGCAGCACAAGAAGCCAATCAGTTTATTTTCTAACAAAGAGCATACTTTCTTTAGGAATAAAGAAGAGTGACAGAGATATGAGCTCATCACTGTACTGCTTCTCTTTCACTGTCCAGTCACAGGCTGGGGGCGGGTTAAGTAATCATTATTTGACTTGGAAGACTTAAGACATCTAGTTTCAGAAAAGCAGTACTTTTGGGGTCAGCTCTGGATTGAGGGTGAGTATTACAAGGCTCTTACACATAGCTTTTTAGTTCTGTACAAATCTTCGCCTATACACTTTAGGGATCTCTCTGGACCTTGCACACGGACTATGCAGAACTAGGCATGAGCTGCACCTAAAGAGAAAACCACAAAGGGCATTTCACGATAAGTGAGTAGTGAAATTGTTATTTGTTGCTGTGCCTTAGTTATCTTCCATTCAACCCCAGAATCTTTACAATAACGTCATGTTTAATTTGCAAATCTAGACTCTCACCTCATTGTTGATTAAGCATTACATTGAGGAACCAATAGTCAGTTCCAAGGAATCCTCAAATAATGACGCTGATAGGAATGGCAGTATGAGCCAGGACAGCCTAAAACTGCAAGAGATTTCTAGTTCTGTACAAATCTTCGCCTATACACCTTAGGGATCTCTCTGGACCTTGCACACGGACTATGCAGAACTTGGCATGAGCTGCACCTAAAGAAAAAACCACAAAGGGCATTTCACGATAAATGAGTAGTGAAATTGTTATTTGTTGCTGTGCCTTAGTTATCTTCCATTCAAACCCAGAATGGAGTGTTTAATTTGCAAATCTAGACTCTCACCTCATTGTTGATTAAGCATTACATTGAGGAACCAATAGTCAGTTCCAAGGAATCCTCAAATAATGACACCGATATAACAATATGAGCCAGGACAGCTTAAAACTGCAAGAGATTTCACAGCAGGACCGCAAAGCTGACATTCATTTTATTCAAAGCTGCCACTGTTGTCAACCACTCAATGCAAAGTGTATATTTTCTAAAGAAGGTCTCTTCCAAATCATCTTTGCTGCATGGAAAAACACATTTTCACAACAGTGATGTTATTATATTAAAATTGAACTGAATTCTCTGTTATGGGATCGGGATCAAACACAACCGTCTGTTAAGCAATATACAATGAATCCATTTGCTGTTAAGGTCAGGGCTAAAGCCTTTTAGGACCAGCTTGTAAAATGCTCTACAGACCAGGGGCAGGCTCTCCACAGCAGCCAAATAGAATATGTAAAGAATAAACTGTGCTATTTTGATGATCCGCAGGATGGAAATGGTGTCACATTTCAAAGGACTCTTCCTTCCTGCTGGGTCCCCAGGCCATAAACCCCTGCGCTTAGCTGGGGCCTGATTAATTACCTTTTATAACTTGCAATTGTGCCAATCAGTCCATCACAGGCGAGAGGAGATAAAAGCCTTTTTGCGAGCCGAGAAAGGTAACAGGTTATTTTTGGATCTGAGGATCAGTCGTCAAGGTTAGTTTTAAAGGCGTAGCTGTCATCCAAGTTCAAATCACCTGCTGATTGCAGGGATTAATGTCCAAGCCATTACGGTGCATCCTTGTTTCAGTTGTGGAAGTCCTCCACCTATTCTGAATATTTCTTGCATTTGGAAAAAATACATTTTACTATCACCATGTAAATGACTCCTGCTCTCAATTTTTTTGGATCCATTTCTGTGTCTTTTATGTCTACAATTCTGATTTATAAACTTGTTTAAAAATGAACTCTGGGTTCAAGGGAATACTACTGTATAAAATGATAAAGCTTCGCTATTATTGGAAACTTGTATATGTTTTTTGTTGCACTTGTGCTGTTAAGTTATATTGGCTTTTTTTTATATTTAAAGCGGAACTAATCTGTACCTGAGCTCCACAAACTGAAATCACTTTTTAATTCATTTCTAACATTCATAGGAACAATTGAGTACTAGTGGAAAAGAACAAACAAGGGCGCACTCTCATCGTGCATTACCGTGGTATAACACGTATTTATTAAATGAAAAGAGAATATACAGTCATGGCCGAAATTGTTGGCACCCTTGATATTTTTCCTGAAAATCAAGTATTTCACACAAAAAAGGTATTGCATTAACACATGTTTTGCTATACACATGTTTATTCCCTTTGTATGTATTGGAACAAATATAAAACAGAGGCAGAAAAGCAAATATGACATAATGTCACACAAAACCCCAAAAATGGGCTGGACAAAAGTATTGGCACCCTTAACTTAATATTTGGTTGCACACCCTTTGGAAAACATAACTGAAATCAGTCGCTTCCTATAACCATCAATAAGCTTCTGACACCTCTCACCCGGAATTTTGGACCACTCTTCCTTTGCAAACAGCTCCAGGTCTCTCTTATTGGAAGGACACCTTTTCCCAACAGCAATTTTAAGATCTCTCCACAGGTGTTCAATGGGATTTAGATCTGGGCTCATTGCTGGCCACTTCAGAACTCTCCAGCGCTTCTTTGCCATCCATTTCTGAGTGCTTTTTGACGTATGTTTGGGGTCATTGTCCTGCTGGAAGACCCAGGATCTTGGACGCAAACCCAGCTTTCTGACACTGGGCCCTACAGTGCGACCCAAAATCCTTTGGTAATCCTCAGATTTCATGATGCCTTGCACACAGTCAAGGCACCCAGTGCCAGAGGCAGCAAAACAACCCCAAAACATCATTGAACCTCCACCATATTTTACCGTAGGTACTGTGTTTTGTTCTTTGTAGGCCTCATTCCGTTTTCGGTAAACAGTAGAATGATGTGCTTTACCGAAAAGCTCTATCTTGGTCTCATCTGTCCACAAGACGTTTTCCCAGAAGGCTTTTGGCTTACTCAAGTACATTTTGGCAAACTGTAGTCTTGCTTTTTTATGTCTCTGTGTCAGCAGTGGGGTCCTCCTGGGTCTCCTGCCATAGCGTTTCATTTCATTTAAATGTCGACGGATAGTTCGCGCTGACACTGATGCTCCCTGAGCCTGCAGGACAGCTTGAATGTCTTTGGAACATGTTTGGGGCTGCTTATCCACCATCCGGACTATTCTGCGTTGCAATCTTTCATCAATTTTCCTCATCCGTCCACGACCAGGGAGATTAGCTACAGTGCCATGGGTTGCAAACTTCTTGATAATGTTGCGCACTGTGGACAAAGGCAAATCTAGTTCTCTGGAGATGGACTTGTAACCTTGAGATTGTTGATATTTTGCCACAATTTTGGTTCTCAGGTCCTCAGACAGTTCTCGTCTCCTCTTTCTGTTGTCCATGCTTAGTGTGGCACAGACAGACACACAATGCAAAGGTTAAGTGAACGTCTCTCCTTTTTATCTGCTTTCAGGTGTGATTTCTATATTGCCCACACCTGTTACTTGCCCCAGGTGAGTTTACAGGAGCATCACATGCTTGTAACATTCTTATTTATCCGCAGTTGTGAAAGGGTGCCAATACTTTTGTCCAGCCCATTTTTGGAGGTTTGTGTGACATTATGTCGAATTTGCTTTCTTTCCTCCCTTTTTTTGTTTTGTCCCAATACACACAAAGGGAATAAACATGTGTATAGCAAAACATGTGTTAATGCAATACGTTTCGTGAGAAATACATGATTTCCTGGAGAAATATCAAGGGTGCCAACAATTTCGGCCATGACTGTATACTGACAAACCAACGTGATAAAAGGCAGTAAAAAGGGGTCCACAAGGACAGTCACAATACATCTGTGTCTAATGGTGCAGATAGTCTAACGCGTTTCGGGAGCTAAACCCCCTTCCTCAGAGCTCCCGAAACACGTTAGCCTATCTGCACCATTAGACACAGATGTATTGTGACTGTCCTTGTGGACCCCTTTTTACTGCCTTTTATCACGTTGGTTTGTGAGTATATAGTCTCTTTTTATTTAATAAATACGTGTTATACCACGGTAATGCACGATGAGAGTGCGCCCTTGTTTGTTCTTTTCCACTAGTGGTCAGATTCCCCGATCTTAAAAGGGCAGCACCTCTTCGGTTGGCATTTTGGCATCGCCTTGGTTGTATGAAGACTGGAGCGCTGGTTTCGTTCGTTCATCTTTTGGAGTGAACAATTGAGTACTGTCTGTGATACTTTTTCTATTTGCACTAACATACAATTTTGAGGACAAGCTTTCGGGGAATGTCCCCTTCTTCAAGTCTCAGCAGTACTGAAACTGCTTAGTGTTTCAGTACTGCTTAGACCTGAAGAAGGGAACATTCCCTGAAAGCTTGTCCTCAAAATTGTATGTTAGTGCAAATAAAAAAAGGATCACGGACAGTACTCAATTGTTCCTGTTGCAAATGCACTAATACGGCTATAATCACCTCAAGTAACATTCAAAGCAAACTCTCCATCCATCCATGTCTTCGTGGTTTATTTTGCTGAGCAATCACTTTGACAAACACCCCCTTAACATTTCTAGCCACAGTCATCCTGAGTAAGGGCAGAAGATTCATGTAGCATTTACTTCCTGGAATCCATCTGCCCTTTGCTCAGGCATACAGACAGGAGAAAATGCTTAGATGAGAAAGCCCCTTTTCCCCTCCTCCATTTGAAAGAAAAAAAAATTTCCATGAAGATTCCTGGGATGTATGTCATCATATAGCCTAGGCCAGAAAACAGGAAGCAACCGAAGAAGCATAAAGATAAGCGAAGGCTAATATCATAAGGATGGGCTAGTGTCATAAAGAATGAAAAAAGTTTTTGTTGATTGAGAGACTTTAGTTTTGCTTTAACAGTAGACAACAGTATTGCAGCATGGCGAATACTTCCATACCCTCTGAGGATCATTTACTAAAGGCAAATAGTCTGTTCAAAATAAATATCCAATCACTTACAAGCAAAATAAAAACACAGCATTTTTGCTTGCACGTGATTGGATGATGGAAGTCAGCAGAACTTCTCATTCACTAAATTCTGGGGCAAATAGCCTTGCAAAGTGAAATCCTATTGGCCATTAATAAATCAACCCCACTGTCTCAGTATAGAAAAGGAGAATATAGAACGGGCCACAAGCCCTGGCATCATCATTCAATGTTAGTGGACAATCATAGTTGTTATTGAGGTAGCCAGTTAGAAGAAATCAGCAAGACCTTCCATAGATAGTCCCCTTCCCAAAGCAGAAAATGAATACTGGCGAATAGATGGAGAAATTGAACATTTTCTACTGTGTGGATTTGTGCCGAACAGAAAAGTTGCCTTCTGCTGAAAGCATGTGATCAGTGACTGAGTAGTTCCTTAATATGCTAGAAAAGAAGCTTATGTATTTTCCAGTATACAGATTTGTGAAATTAATTCCAAACAGCCATGTCCCCGAGGATTTGGCTTTTTGCTTGGAAGTCATTTGATTTGTGTGGTATGGGAGAACAATTAATATGCTTGGACTGGTATAAGTATTGCTAAGATGAGAATGAGCTTCATTCAGACTAGATTCTAGACAGAAAAAAAAAACAAGATACAAAGTTCGGTATTAAATGGTATTTGGAGAAATCTGAGATGAGGTCTTCACATTTGTTTAGGGAATAATTATAACAGAACTTGTCAATGGCACTTTCTAAGTAAAATATAGACAAGAGGTTTCCATATAATTTGTTTGGCATTTCTAGGGCTAAGGAAGATCATTGGCACCCTCTTTGTCTATCTACCTCTTCCTGTCTTCTCCCAAGGAACGTCAGCGTTACCATTTTTTGTATGAGTCACTCGTGCCCTGGTTGTTTCAGCCATGTTGTAGTAGAGCCAACACAAGTGTAACCAAAAGAAACCGCGCTGTGAGAGTGGGTAAGTGTGAACCTTACATTGAGGTGTACCTTTATTAGAGTGCAATAGACCAAAGTATATGGTGGCCTGGGCAAGGTGGAAGGACCGATCGCTCCTTGGGTATTGCAGGGGAGAGCAGAGAAAGTGCTCCTGTGCACTGGTGGAAAGCCCAGAGATCGCGGTGTCCCAGAATTGACGTCACCGCGATCTCGGAGAAAGCGGAAGGGAGGATCCTGTCTTGGAATGCAAGCCGGGGCCGGTAACCTAGACAGCGCGTTTCGCACGCATTTGCCTTCTTAAGTCTCTGCAATACCCAAGGAGCGATCGGTTCTTCCACCTTGCCCAGGCCACCATCTACTTTGGTCTATTGCACTCTAATCAAGGTACACCTCGATGTGAGGTTCACACGCTCACAGCGCCATTTCTTTTGGTTACACGGACTCACCTTACAAGTGGTTATTACAGCAGCAGTGATGGGGATTATGACTTGTACATCTTTTGACTGTATACCGGATGGTTCTCTCTGCGCTTGAATGTCTGACATATTGAGCCAACACAAGTGCAGATCCCTGATATGAAGATCTTGTCAGCAGCAGAATATGGAAGGTAGGACAGGCTGAGCCCTGTGAAGATTCTTAAGCCAGCCATGGACAGTGCGATTTTCTTACCTGCAGCCACAGGTGCAGGAGCCATCCCTGCCAGTAGAACACAGTGATTACTGCTAGCAGCTAGCAATAATCGGATGTAAAACCTGACAGGCTGGTTGTACCCAAGTTTGATTGATCAGCTTGGGTACAATCCGCCTGCTCATAGATGGTTTGAATCTCGGGTGGTCCCCTGCTAAACCGGCCAAGATTTGAACTGTCTATGGTCAGCTTTAATGTAGCCCAGTTTACTCACGTGCAGCAATTTAGGGCAATGTCCAGTTACCTTGCTGTGTTTGGCTTTCCAACTCATGTCATGTATTAAAGTGCAACTTCAGCCAAAACTTTGGGTACAGTTTTGGATAGAATTGATGGGAGTTGGGAATTACGAGGTGATGTCCCCACTCATGTTGATTAAATTTCATCTCACTCGCCTACCCAAGGACATAAGATGTGAGGAAAATCTCCTTAATAAAATATCAACAAAAACCTGACAGAGCTTTCAGGTCTTCCCAGTCCAGTGCTTTTTGTGCTAGGCCACAGTGGGAGAGATTTACTTGCACTTCCCGTCCTGGTGACTCAGTGAGAAGAATCTCTACACTGAGACACGGACAGCAATAAAAACCCAACAGAGGTTCTAATCCTCCTCTACTCTATTTAAAGCATAAAACAGACATAACCTAATAGGCTTTTACTACATCATACTTATTTCTAAATTCTATTTTAAGTGGAAGTCTTCTTGACACAAATGTCATTTCCATTGGGTTCGGGCTTGTATTGCATGCAGTCAGAGCATTCATTAAAAGGACTGGTTATTGGATTATGTGCAGCTGCTTTAGTGGATCATTGGATTACGCACTGGATATATTTAAGGATTAATTAATGTGATTACTCACTGAAAAAATAATCAGATTAATACAATTACACACTGGATGAATTAGCAGGACAGGGCATTCACTGGATTAATTAGCGGCAGCAAACACTGGATGAAATAATATAGATTAATTATAAAGATTTTGCACTGGTAGAATTAGTGGATTAATTAGCTGCACGATACACAATGCATTAGTTTTATGAATTTATTAATGAAAGGACGCACTGAGCAAATGGATAATTAATGAGTGGGAACTGGACAGAGAGATAATCAAAAGTAAAGCCTGGGAGAATTAATTAAAATATTAATGCTTGTCTGTGCATGGTGAGTGAATGGAGGACATTCTGTATTTGATGAACTGATTTATGAATGCACAGGGTGCAGGAGTGGTATAACCAGTCAAAGCACGCTTAAGGTTGTATTTATTTGAGAATAATGTAAAACTTACTTAAAGGGCCCCTATACATCAATTACATATTTTTTCATGACGTGGTTTATGTGAAACAGGTTTAGGTAAAAGTTAAATAAAACGATCAGAGCCCAACCACAGATGTCGCTGTTTCTACGAACCCGCTGATATTCACCTCTTCTGCTTCTAGTTCAGCCAGCGGATCTGTATCCAGTTCAATAAAGTTATATTTATATTTTT